>NC_091821.1:130724646-131031767 GCF_038994185.2 Dermacentor albipictus | reverse complement strand
AACGGGCGTAACAAGTGGTGTAAAGTATTACCGGTTTAATGCCCAATCCTACATGCTGTACAGTGGGCCAATCTTGTAATCAGCGAGGGTTCTTTATTAAGGTAACCGCGAAGAGGCCAAACAATCCTACACTAACGCGGTAAAGCCAGCAAAGAAATATTATGCACCTTTGGAGACACGAGGATACCAGTGTACACGTCGCAGCCAGAGCACGCAGGGCTGAACTGAAATATTCGATAATTCTGCGCTTGCACCTGCATGCCATAGCCCTAATTTATCTTTATTTAAGGACGCTTGCATACCAAGCTACAAGGATTCTCGACGACTCCAGTAAACCGTATCTTCGATCCATCGATAGTATAGGTAGATCACTTGCACACACTGCGACAAAACAATCGCACAACCTTCTTTTTTTTTTTTCTGGCTCGGCAGCTCTTTTTCCGCCACATCTGTCCCCTCATTTCACAGAGAATGTTCCCGAGTGCCCTAATTCTCGTCTCATGCACGTGCGGTCTGGTGAAGCGTGAAGGCTACCGAGCAGTTGTTGAGCACTGTGTGCCCCTCGTGGCAAGGGTTCACGTTCCATTCCAATTTTATGTTCTGGCGAGACCACATAGACATCTGCCTCCTTCGTGCTGCATGTTGTACTGTATAGGCTTTCTCAATATCCGAGGCTGCGTCATTTGCTCGTGTTCCGCAGCTAACAAAAGAAGTAAAAGGAACTTCCACGCGTTGTAGTAAAGCTGTTTCAGGATTCGTTTCCATCTAAACGGAGGGTGCATGGTGCAGTCTGTTTGTATGAGCATTACATTATATATGCAGTGTGCTGCTCCGCCTGTATAGGTTCCTTGCCGTACATACGATTAGGTAACCCAACTTTAACGAAACTTTTGGTAGAACCATCCCCCTATAATTTAGTTCTCGGCATGATGGCTATGCCGCCATTGCATTCTACTGTTGAGCACGTGGTCGCGGATACCATTTCCAGCAGCGGTACCCTCCACTACGGCGTCTCTCCACTACAAATTTCTGGAACCAATTTTTTGTAGTAGTTAGCATATTCGCGCTGTTTATTTGATCAATAAGATTCAAACAATTACACATACTTAGCATCTTTCGTTTTCGAGTAAAACCACATAATCCCCGATTTTCGCACCGCGAACAAGTTTCATGATGAAAACAGGCTTAAACCCAATTTTTCAAAAAGTTTCACTCTTTCCTAAAGGGCAAGATGCAATGCCGATGTCGAAAAATCACGTCTCATCATTGTGCCACCATTCAGAGTTGAAAACAAGCGAAGGAATCTCACTCGACATATAATTGTGCGCCTCGCGCGTCCAGAAGGGGGAAAGAAAATTCGTAAAAGGGAGCCAGCCTTGGCGAGGCAATAGGCAACCCCCTCTGATGCCATTGACTCTCCCAGCGTGTACGACTGTTTCCAGACAAGCCATGGCGGTGTTTGGCTCGTAGCAGATTTTAGTACCACCGAAGATGCCGCCGCTCACCGTCAATCGTAACTCGCGCCAAGTCGCTCGCTTTCTGCTGGGCACCAGTAGGACGTTGCAACAACGGGGCAACAACGGGGCAACAACGGGGCAACGGGGCAGGACACTGAACAATATGTCCACAATAATGACGACTTTAAGCTTAATGTATGATGGCACGGCACGCGGTTTTGGATCCTTATAGGAAAGCCCAGCTCAGAATCATTCATGCACTACGTATTTCTGCTGAACTACTGATGTGCATTCTGAAGGATGATATCGAAGCCGCGAGAACATCGTTCATGTGCTGGCCTGGACGCCACCGCGCACTATACCCAAATCTAGAGAACGCGGCGCTGCTGACGTTGCTCTACGCTGCGAACGGTCGCCATGACATGACCCAATTAAGGTACAGTTAACAGCAAAAGTTTGCGGGATGTGCGAGCGCGTGGCAAAGCGACCCTCTTCCCCTTTTAGTGGTGAACCCCTGGTGTCAAGACCAATGCCTGCACGCATGCGCGTCCCTCCGAGACTGCAAGCGTGCATGTTTCCGCGCTTCCTCCTTGCGCGCCGGCGATATCCGAATGTAGCCGCGAGGTAGCACTCGCGTTTTCTTCCCCTCATTTGGCAAAAAAAAGTACAGAGATCAAAGTATACAAAAGATCGATTACCACCCCTCTATTTATTGTTTTTGCTTATGTGGTTTCTTTGAAAAGTGCAAATAATGCCTGCTTACGAGTATTTGTACAGATATGCGTTTATCACATGACTTGCGAGTAGCTCTCCTTGTCAATATATGTCCTTACGGGTGGTTTCGCTTGTTTAAATTGGACACAAGACGTTGCCTGTGTTCGTCGTTTCTGAAAGCTAGCAGGAAAACTCCGAACTCTGGGCTGCCGACACTGAAACCCTGATTTATCCCCGCACTCTTAAGCAAAATTGCACCCTTTGGGACGTATCTTGACAACATAACGATCTGTCTTGTCCGCATTTCCTTTCCTTAACGCTGCGAGCCCGGTACTTCTAAGTTACGAACGGCATGCGGGTTATCAGCATGACAGAGCATTCTCGAAAGGAAAGTAGTGGGAGCACCGTTTTCAAGAAAGGAAACGCAAGCAAGGCAGATGGTGTTTATTGCTGTGTGGCAAGATACGACCCAAAGGGTGTAATTTTGCTTAAGACTGCGGTTTTCCTTTTTATATATAATGACCGATTTGTAACTCCTGGATTTAAAGAGACCCGCCGTGGTTGCTCAGTGGCTATGGTGTTGGGCTGCTGAGCACGAGGTCGCGGGATCGAATCCCGGCCACGGCGGCCGCATTTCGATGGGGGCGAAATGCGAAAACACACGTGTGCTTAGATTTAGGTGCACGTCAAAGAACCCCAGGTGGTCAAAATTTCCGGAGTCCTCCACTACGGCGTGCCTCATAATCAGAAAGTGGTTTTGGCACGTAAAACCCCATAATCTATCTGGATCTAAAGAAAATATTAAACCAAATATAACGAATGACCCTATATATGCTGTATACCCAGAGTATAAAACGCAAGGAAAAGTCATTTGTGTTCGAGGCTCCTGCGTATATTTCAAATAGCGTATTTCAATGATTTCAATTGGTAAATTTTCTTAGGCATATAGTAACTCAGGTAATTGTAAAATTTAGCAGGGTATGTCAAAAATATGCGTGAAGCAAACCCACCCTATCCATCTCAAGCGTGCCGCCACAGCTAAATTCTATCGTGGAAGGTCGCCTCTCTGCCATTTTTAACTTCCGTTTTCTTCCGCCCTACACGTATGTGTTTCCTTTTGTCTCGAGTTCGAGCGTCTTTCGATTATTTTCGTGTGACGGCAGCTAGCTCAAGTAGCGCTCCTGTAACCGGGGCAAATTAACGGCATCCCTCCTCAACATAAGCTGTGCTTGGTCTCTTTCTGCGGAGCCTGCCCAAGGAAACTGTACATTTAGTGTTTCGTGAAATGCACGGTAGAATGTTCACACGCCTGGCAGATAGATGGAGAGTGTACTAAAGCTGAAAACATGAACAGACCACGCCAGTATCAGCATATTTCTTTCCCTTTATGGTTGGTTTCCGTGCGCCGATCTCTTGATTACCATCCAATGTTTTATCATGCCGGACTCAGTATATGTGCCGTTACACGTAGGCCCACCTTTGAAGTTGTGATGCATGCCTCCAGTTACAGCAAGAACAACATGACTGACGGGCAAAACCAAAAGGGCCCCCAGCAAGCACCGCGTGGCCCGGCCACAGTGATAGAGGACAATGTCGTGCGTACCACTGCTCCAGAGCCTCCTATTCCCGACTGTGACTTCCCCACGTGCCTGCGGAACTCATGGAAGGAGTTTGCCGACCGAACTGCGCTGGTGAGTGCGCGAACCATCAGGGTATTTCAACGCCCGAAATTCCCGATTGAGTGCCCTGAAACGCTGTGCACCACTCCGCGGAGAGAGAGAGAGAGAGATAATGACAACACAGTGTAATGCATGTATATGCTAGTACCATGCAGCAGCATCAAACTGAGCATGCCCTTCACGGGTTCGATCCAGATTAGTGCAAAACAAGCAAAAATTAAGCAATGATGAAGCAAAAAACTCAAGCATTAAAATAACACTGACTTGTGCATGTGTTACATGCATACCTTGTAATATACAGAGAAAAGCATGCACACTTATTTTAAACATTAACCTTCTGCTAATATTTATGCGTATTCTTGAGCGTAGCCTACTTGATACTGTGCAAGCATTTGCTGAGGTCTGAGCTCGTGTTCAGACATGCTATCATAAATTCACAGTTCTATGCCCTCTGCTATCCTGCATGCATTTTTTTTCTTTTCTGAGAACTTTCGCGATGAACTTTAGCGAAAGATTCCGCTATAGGAGCGCGCGTTAGCGGTGTAATTTCTGTGAGCATTCCTGCAAGCAGTGCACTGGCCCATACCCCACGGTGATTCACTCGGCTATATTCGTAACGCGCGCACAGAGAATCCGGAAACCCTGCACCGAACTACTAAAAGCTGTTTAGCTGTAAAAAGCGTAAGAAGCTTTTTCGTCTGACTGCCAAATTAATGTACAAAAAGAGCGAATGTGCAATAAATGTAGCAATATTTCTCTTTGTAACTTCACACACTCGGTTTCTTCAGACACTCGCGTTCTGTTCTTATATCGCCGCAAACTCAGCGGATACTTATGTCAACGTCACCACCCTAAATTCAGCGCAGAAATCCCAGATTTACAATTTATGCGACACACACTGAATCTCCACAGTTCCAACAATGTCATTTGCTTGAATCGATATAGACGTCGTGCTATGAGATTGGCCTCAATAACAGCGAGACCGACATATGCTCTCTGTTGCTCTTGCTCGTTTCGACAGCCAACCGTGGCCAGAGTGCGTGTCATATTGCTCAAGTTCCGCAACCAAAAAGGAGAAAAAGGAACAATTACCCCGTACAGTAGACTTGCCCACACACTAACCAAAGATACTTGGCGGTGCTCTCAATTTTATTTTGAGTCATCCAGTCCTTAGCTGTTGTTGTTGTTGTTTTTTTCAAAACGCGGGTCTCGAATTTAGACTCCCAGTATACATCCGCATGGTGTTCTCCACCTATTTCGTCATCATCACCCATCTTGTTCCTTTTTCCTTCCCCTTCCCCCAGCGCAGGGTAGCTAACTAGAGGAATATACCTCAAGCCGACCTCGCTGCTCTTCGTATCATTAAACATTCTTATCTTTCTCTATGTTCACATGAAAGTAATTGATATAAGTGAGTTGATTTTTCTACAGCAGAGAACATTCTTAATCCCAGAAAGCCGAGCCAGGACAAAAAAGACCTTCAGCTGTTTCCAGTGCTTCCGACAAATATGCTCTTCTTTACAAACGATTTAGGTTGTGAGATTATGAGTGCATTCGATGCCATTGGTGTAGCATTTAGTTAATTTTAACGTAAATATTATTTTTCTCTCTTTCTCCTCGTGCAAGGCCGAAAGATGCCATTCACGCAGTTGGTGTAAGAAAAAGCAAGGAAAGTTGCATGGTTTAACGTCCTGGAACTGCGCGGTAGGTAATGAGGGACGCCGAAGCGAACGAATTCAAACTATTGTTGACCATTTGAGGTTCTTTAATGTGCAATCAAGGCTCGGTACACGACCGCGCATTAATTCCGCTTCCATCGAAATGCGACCGCCGCGACTGGGAATCGAACGCACGATTTCAGGCCCAGTAGCAGGATGTCATATCCACGGAGCCATCGTGGCGTATACTAAGGGAACCAAGTCTTCATAAGTGAACGAGTGTTGTCATTATGTTGTCATTATGTTGTCATTATGGTGGCATCATGAAAGGCCGTAACGTTGGATTCAGGGTGCTGGCATTGATAATAGCGTAAGGCGGAACACACGAGCCTCCGCTTAAAGTCATGCACAGAGACATTCCAGAGCAGGTTTTTCTACACCGGTTCGCTATTGTGAGCCAGGACACTCTCAGTGACATCCTCGGTGAGCTTGTTCAAAGAGAAACATTGGATATCGGCATTGATAACGGGAGCGAAGGACGCAGCGTTGCCCACGGCACGCTATCTCTCTTCCGTTATCGCTCAAAAGCAACCTGCAACAGCGTGTACTCTTATCACCATTACGGCCCCAGCGAAGATGCCTTTGTTTTTCAGAGTGCAGTCAGAATGCCGACTTTCGATTCCAGTATTCCCTGCGCGCCTGAAAACATTATATAAGCATCGAATGTAGATCCCGCTTAACGCAGTGAATCGCACTATGCATTCAGGTAGTGCACCGAACATTGTATACATGCACACTGCCGAATATTATTGGACAGCGCGATACGAACATGAAATGCTTCGAAAGTGTCACTTCCATAGCGAATGTAAGTGTCAATACTTACGCAGTCCTCGTGTAGAAGAATTTAAATAGTATTAACATTGTAAGCAGACTCATGCATTCTGGCCAGAATTTGTTCAGCGTTAAGATAACAAATTAATGCAATAAACATTTATTAAGTTTAAACAATTTTACACCACCGTGGCATACCATCGAAACAAAGGAGTGGCGTTTAAATTTAGGTGAATCAGTGCAAGAATAATGTTGCACTGTCAACGAATAAGTTACCCTACGTCAAGAAACAAGGAGGTCCTGCAGGGGCGCTAAGCACTCCCGCAAAAAGTTATCGGTGCCAAATAAATGCGGACCTCTGCGTGACTCCTCCTTCCCGACCTACACTGTAGACCTTCGCTGCCAGAGAAAGTGGGTGAATTGGGCGAAGCGCCAGGGCTTATCAGCTGGTGTCCGCACGTATCTTTCGCTCGTTGTCTTTATTACGCCTCTCCTTTTTTTTATTATTTTGCCCCAACCACAGATCGAGAATAGCACGGACGAGAAGTGCACCTATGGAGAACTGGAAGAGCAGTGTTCCCGCGTCGCCGCCGGCCTGCGCTGCCTGGGCTTCGGACCGGGAGACATGGCGGGGTTCCACTGCGCCACCAGTTTGGACGCCATCGTCGCTTTCTACGGTGTTGTGCTCGCAGGAGGCCGCGTCGTGTTCGCAAAGCCCAACCTTTCGCAGCGTTAGTGAAGCACATTTGTTGTCACGGTGTTACTAATATTATTCGATAGGAAATCGAACATACTGTACAGCGGACGGAGAGGGAAATGGCGGGGGAGCAGGCTGCCAACTACAGGCCACTGTAAGGGACACAACGCCTGCCAACTCTTTAGCAAAGAGGGGATATAAGTAGACGTTGAAGAGAGAGAGAATTGAGGTAGAGAGGAAGGAAAACACAATATGAACAAGCACTGACATTGCAATGCTGCACAAACGCCTGTACAGAGGTCGACAAATAAAAGCACGAAATGGGAAATGCACTCTTATTTCCGTCTTACTTCCGGCTTGTTATTTGCGTCTTTTCCTTCGCTATATCTTACTTTCTTTTCTGTTATAGCACAAATGCAGCATTTTGCGTTATCATCTCCTTGTTTAACTGAGCGCCAGGCGACCTCTTGTTTTCCGCATTATACCTACGCGATCTCACATCATGTTCTTCCGAGTGTGCTTCTTCCTTGGAGGTTGCTTTCACATTGCGTTCGGCTTGTTGGTTTGACTTCATGCGATACCAGTGCTAGGGAACAGGGACACGAGATGAAAGGAATAAAACACGGCACTGTTTTTCAAGAGGGCAGCATTAACTTCTTTTTTTTCATCTTTGTTACCGTGCTTACGGGAAGTGGGGGAGGTGTCACGAGTGAGAACGAGTTTTATTGGTTATAATAAAAAAAAACGGACGACTCAGATGGTTTATAAGGACAAAGAGTTAGGCGAGCTACTTCCATCCCTCACAATCTGCCACGAGGGCCATTGCATCCATTCATATCCTGCCTCCATCCAGTGACGACAGGAAATGGTGTTGTTACCTGTCTCTTCTTGAGAGCATATCTGCCTAATTCTTTTTTCTTTTATTGTTGTTGCTTTTATTCGTATTTCAAAATTTTATTTTCCCGTCATGCGCTCTGGATTTACGAGCCCTGTAAGTAGTAAGGCTGCCATTATGTTTCCCATATTTTCTACCGTGTGCCAACCCTAGGCTTTCAGGTTACGTGAAGTAGGTCCCAATAATTCACAGCGCATCTCTTGGCCGTTCGCCGAACTGCACCGTGCATTTACACTGCGGCGGGGAATAAAAATATTGGCTGTACGTGGAATACCAATAATCACTTATGCTAATGATTTTATGCACATCGCCGTCTTCTGATTAATGAGGCATGTTTTCACCCGTGCAAGTTAAATGCATTGACTTCCAGATGCGTATTTCTATAGCACAATGGCGGCTGTGTGCAACTTCTCAAAAATGCACCGCTTCACTTTGTTGAGTCGTTGATTCCCTGTTAAAATGTGTCTATATATTTCTAGGAGTCTCAGATAATTTAATGTACGGGTTTTAAAATACAACGTAATACATTACAAGTTTCGTTGGCTCAAATCAACACTCCCGCTCCCTCCGGACAGGTAAAAATATGGGCGCAGGTACCTGCCTTTCTGTTTCAAGTAGGACGGGGAGCAGTGAGGGGGACAGGGTGAACTTTCATGCTGCATGTGATAATCATAACAAGCGAGTAAGCTCCCATGGTGTGGCAACGCGCGCGCGATTTCGGAGGCCCCAACTCTCGATCTTGAAATACGATTTTCACTGCGCGAATGTGTTTCAGCATTGACAATGCGGCCTTATGTGTGTCTTTTACTTCCTACATATTTTGCGACTCGTCTGCTTAGAAGGCCACCGCAGAATGCTTTAAATGCATCTTACAATGTCGTCGGTTATGCGCACGTTCAAAATATTCGGCTAGGTTACGAGTGAAAACACGTGGGTTGCCCCTGTCCCACACTGACCATCGCAAAAGGAGAACACGTTCATTACACCAACGGCAGGAAACGCCAATGTGGCCTGACGTACACGAGGAGGGACTGCATGGCACAAGCGTGGAGGCATCCAGCCCTCCCTTTCACAAATTGCTTTACACGCACTCTTTCTACATGCACGTTTACGTCCAACGAATAACAGAGAGCTAGCACTTAAAGAAGTCCCTTTTCACGTCAAATATTGATGTAGTTGATTCTGCGTTTTTTGACATGTAACAGCGCGGCTTTGGGCGGTGAGGACATAAAAAGAAGAGAAGCGAACTAGACAAAGTCTCGTTAACCTCCCTGCCTTTCCTTCCTCCATTCTCTCTCTCTCTTGGTTTATATCCTGGTTTAAAGTCGCCAAAATGGCGCTGTTACATTATGTGTCTGTCTTTAGTTCTATAATACGATCGAATCATTGGCGAAGAATCGTGCTATTCCCCTATTTAATCTATCCCGCGGCGTTGATGAATGGAACGATTGTGAGGAAAGTAAGGAAGGCGCCGAATGTAGTGCCCAACACGCATGATATCTCGATGCAATTTTGCACGCCGCGCTGGACGTGTGAAACTCTCGCAGGCCTATTTTCACGCATCGTAAAGCGACCGTTGCAAGTCCACGTGTTTCCTCCTCTTCCCGTAGGCGAGTGCTGCTACCAGTTCCAAGATTCCAGCCCCAGCGTTGTGTTTTGTGACGAAGACAATGTGGACAAAGTTGTCGCTGCCCAGAAGGAGATCCCGTCCATCAAGGTACGTCACATTCCTGTCTATTTCCCGTCGTGCGGTATTTGAAACACAGATTGCAGTTATCAGTATTTGACGAAGGTGATACAGGATATTTAAGATCACGAGAGCGTCAACGCCTCTTAATTCGCGTAGAGACTGTAAGATGACGTTTTCCATCAGTATTTTTGTGCACATGTTCACATTAGCAGTATGACAAAACCAATTACAAAGGGGAACCCTTTTTTTTTTTTTTGCATGGTGCTTGGCACCACTATTAAAGTTAACATACAACTGGCTCTTGCCAATAATCATCTCGAGACTCGTGAAACAAATGCCCTTCAATAACGGAAACTTCATTGAAGGGGCTTCTATTTAACGAAAACCGGGGCACTTGCTCAAAGCTATGCTTAGTCACTAAGGTGACTATTTGGGCATGTTGGTAGGACAGGAATGCAGCTTTTTGCGCACAAGACGAGAAGAGACTGCGCTCGTGTGTATTAGCCTCTTCTCTGTCCTCATCATGTGCGCAGAAAGCGGCGTTTATGCTTAGTCGGCGAGTAACTAAATGTTTAAAAAAATATGAGCAATCATAACTCAGCAGCTTTTCTCGGCAGCTGCGTTGCGCTTGTTCAAATGCGCAATTACCATGCAAGCGTCTTGATCCGCGAACGTAATTTATATGCGTTGTAATTTGCGAGCCTGGATATATACACGACCTTTTCGTTCCGAAAGCTGCCGTCAGAGTGACTTGGTGCCCCTAATTCTGAAATACATATGACTACGTTACACCACTACTGTTTTTAACGACATGACTTCAACGATGCCACGGCGGTAGTTGCTTCAGTTTTGAACGTGGGATGATAATAAGACCATGGGACAAAGGAGTTAAAAGAGTTGAAAGGATATAGCGCGGGAAATAATGTTGTGTTTAATAAAATCAATTACGTGTGACCAGCATAGTGAAACTTGGAAAGTTCGTATATGTTTTTACAGCAATATTTCATCCGCCGACTCCCCCGTACTCGATAAGCGCGTGGTATACGGAAAAATGTTCATTGCGAAACCATGAAAAGATTACAGACGATATGACGTACTAAAACAAAGGAATGGATTGCATAAACACGCACCTGATAAGTCTGTTACTTCACCACGTGTTTGAGTGTCCCATAAATGACTCATTAATAAATGTGGCATCAATATATTCACTAGCATTGAATCAGACGCATTATCTTCAGTAGATATTACATAAAAACTTTGTGCTCTGATTCGCCACTGGCACTTGTTCCTCGTAGCGGGTGGGAAAAAATTGACTTGATCTACATAGCAACTAGTACATCATATAGAAGCGAGAAAAAAACATTGTGTTCTTAATCAAATTGCTATCTTAACGGCACTCACGTCTTCCTTAGTGGTCCCAGCGAATGATAAAACTAATGATAAATTCGAAATTAAGCTTCATTGAAGAAATGCGTCACCAACGGGAGGTACCCCAGACGTTTTCCAAAGAAATATCTGAACTCATCGCCAACCCTCGGTCCACGTCACTGCAGATTTTGTTACGTTTTCATAGCAGTTTGATTTTGACCGTCCCTCCCCCCCACCGATGCTCCCAGTACCCAGTTTCGCCGCCTTCGCCAGAGTTTTTCGTTGCCACTCCCATGCCATTGTTTCTTAAGAACAGCTATGATGTGCTTCAGTCATTGTCTTCAGCAGGCGTTGAAGTGCAGCGCCATTAACCAGGCGTCGTTTTTCTAAAGCAATGCTTGCAAGCAAAGCATTGCTTTGCTTGCAAGCATGCTTTGCTTGCAAGCAATGCAAGCAAAGCAAGCAATGCTTTGCTTTGCTTATGAAGCAAAGCAAAGCATTGCTTCATAAGCTAATATTGTTTTGGGGTGTGCTTCAAATTACTTTTATGAAAGACTTTATTTGGAATCTGCATAACCATCCCAAACATGATTGCACTTCACAAAGACTTTGCCATTTGATATGTTTCTCCTAATTGGACTACATAGCTAATACCAGACATGCATGTTACCCCAAAACGATGAGCCCACTGTTTCGTCGAAATTTTCGTACTCTCAAAGGATTGGCCACTTGAAGTACATGTATGACCTAACAGAGTTTCTGCCGAACCGGTACCACCTCTTGATGAGGGGCTTGTCGTAGCCACCCTAAATGCAATACTTGTAGTTTTTATTTGGTGCATGGTATGCACATCTTGATTCATAGGTCCTTTCTGAGCCATTAATATGTGATGTATTGGCTAGTGCTTGCACGTTTCTGACATATAGCATTATACATGATGCAGCAAATACCATGTAAGATAAAAATCACATTGGGCTGGCGTGTTGGGGTCCGACGTTCGATCCCACCATTTGGCACATAATTTATTCCTTTAAGGATGAGCTATTTGGCAAGGGAGCACCCACGGTCAGGAAAGTACAGGAGGGTTCACACAGAAAGCTTCACTTTAAAAAATGCGGGGTCTTTAGCGTAGTGAAACTGCACAGTTGGGCTACGAAGGACGCCGTATAGCGGAGGGCTCCGGAATAATTTTCACCACTCGGGCTCCTTTAACCGTCATCGAAAGCACGGTAACGAACGTTTATTGCATTCTCCTCCCATTGGAATGAGGCCGCCGCGGTCGGGCACTGAAGCCTTGTGCTCAGCAGCGCAACGCCCCAGAGCCCCCGCGGCGTGGAGTAACGCTTGCAAATTGAGTGCGCATTTCAGTTGTGCGTGCCGTCTGTGCTTTGAACCCAACACCGCAGACGCTGGTGGTGTTCGGCAGCCACGCCGGGGCGCATCCGTTCGCGTCGCTGCGAAAGACAGCGCTGTCGGAGCGCCAGGCACCGCCGGCTGCTGCGGACCCCGGCAGCTTGCTGTTCGTCCTGTATTCGAGTGGCACCACAGGCAAGCCCAAGGGAGTCATGATCTCGCACAGGAACGTCGTCGCCCAATACATCTCGGCGGGGTAAGAACCGCGGTGCCTGCTTTTATTTTACTGGCGATGGACTGCACATCATAGTTGCAGTGGGTAGCAGAAGCTGTTCCTGCATACGTGTGGATGTGGCTTTGAAAAATAATAATAATAGAAGAAGCAGCAAATTTGTCCGACCATTGAATAATCACAACCCTAATTTCAAGGCAGCAGTGTTCGAGACAGAGAGACACTTACTTCTGGTGTGTGTGTGTGTGTGTGTGTGTGTGTGTGTGTGTGTGTGTGTGTGTGTGTGTGTGTGTGTGTGTGTGTGTGTGTGTGTGTGTGTGTGTGTGTGTGTGTGTGTGTGTGTGTGTGTGTGTGTGTGTGTGTGTGTGTGTGTGTGTGTGTGTGTGTGTGTGTGTGTGTGTGTGTGTGTGTGTGTGTGTTTGGAGAATAAACTGTCATATGTGGGAGTGAGCATACCCTCATTGCTCACAATTCATTGCTCATATTCATAGCAAATCACGTCATGATGTCAAATAACGACGACGTTTTTCTTTTGTTTTGTTTTTATTCGTTCCAAGTAGGGCAGGACCGAAAAACCCTCGCCCAGGTCGTCACATGGGCACGGCTCCTTTCTCTCACGCGTCAGGGATACTCATGTTGAACAGCGTCCTCAGTCGAGGAGACACGCTGGTCGTCTCAGACTGCCCAGATCCAAATGTGCTCATCCCTGCCATCGCTAAGCATAAGGTATGCGATTTATATATGGTGCGTCTGCATCAAGAGCGTAACTGAAGAAAAGCAAATTTTCAAATATATCTGCATGTCTATGACCATTTTTGTATGGTGTTTGAAGGAAAATCAGAGCACTAAATGCAAAAAGAGCATCATCAAAATAGTTCATTAAACGCGCATTTTGCTTATTCACAAACTGCGGATTATAATGTCAGTGGTGTTGTGAACTTTATCTCTTTAGCTGCTGAAAATACGTCATTGCACAAATCAACTCTGCCCATTATTACTGCGGCTGTGAACATTCAGTATACAACACGGGACCTGCATGCACCAAGTCTATGCAGTTCTTCACAATACAAAGAATTATGGCAAAACAGGAGCCACCCCACAAGAGGTGCCACAAATACGCCTATAACCTACTTACTCCGAGAAAGCAAACACCACATTTATGAGCTGTTAATTAAAGCGTTTACCGTGTTGCAGTTACCGTTACGACAGCTGTATGCCAGGTACCGTGTGCTCATGAGCGAACACACGCGCGTCTGGCAACTACGGCGGTCACAGTAACGAGCGGTAACACTGCGTAATTGCAGTCTGGATTGTAGCCTTGTAATAGGAGGCAGTTTGAGTACACCGACAGTCACTAGTGTTTAGGGTCTGTTACCGAGAAGCAGAATGGCCGTATACTGAGTGTCCCACGTAACTTGTGCGAAGAGCTACAGAAAGCTGGATCAGGAAGTTTCCAGGATGGTTTACAATTTTCTCATTAGTCATCCAGCCATTTGTTCGTCGGCGCGTATCCTCTGCAGCTACAAACAGAAGCCTGCAGAATGGCTGAAAGGTGAGAAAGTGGGTGCGGATTCATCGCAATGTCTGGACAGCGCGACGTAACACAGGCTCTTCCTTTGTCTGTGTTACGTGGCGATACCCAGGCCTATAGCTATGAAACAGAAGCCTGTTTATATAATGGCTTACCCCGCGAGGAACCACTCTCTTGTCTTCTTATAAGGCATGAGTTGTTCAGGATGTCTGGGCATCAATTAAGAGAAAGCTGGCAATCTCGACTATTTGATTCTCCTAACTCAGCTAACTAAATTCCGCTGCGCGTCTTTTCGCGCTGATGTCTATAACATATACCGCCTGCCTAGTGGTTTCAAAGAGCAAGCATCAGTTGCAACGTTAAGCCCCTTCGATAGCTCATAAATGCTGTTCGTATAATGGCCTGTTTCTTTTAATCGATTAAATAATTGTGCTTAATTTACACATACATCTACACGTACGATTACACAGTTAGCACAAGATAGATACTAATAAAAAAACTGGAGTTTAAATTGGCGCAGTGCCGAAGAGGAAATTTACTGCTGCTTTCTGGTCACAATACTAGCACTTCAGGTTTGCAGTTTTAGCTTCCGGTGTGTGGTTTCCTGAGTCTACATTCAGAAATACGGAGACAGCTGCAATCAATATTTCACTGGAATGGAAAGAGAGATTGCAAGGTCAACGTAATGCGCAAATAAAGTGTTAGAAGAGACAGTCATGCCTGTCCCACAACAATAATCGTCATCTGCCTTGCTTGTGTTTCCTTACTTGAAAACTCTGCGCTCGCTACTTTTCTGCCGAGAATGCTATCTGACGTTGATAACGCGCATGCCTTTCGCGACCTGGAAGTACCGGACTCGCAGCGTTAAAAAAAGAAATGCGGACAAGACAGATGACGCATATTGTTAGGTGACAAGTGCCAAATGGTGCAAACTTGTCTAAGAGTGCGTCATCTACCCGAGCGCTCGTCCAATGTTGTAAGTCACGTGATCAAGCGAGCGCTAGGGTAGAAGAGCGGGCGTCTCTTCCTCTAGCCCGGCCGTGGCTGCACATGACTGTCCGTGCGGCTGAGCGTATATGTGGCCCACGCATCGAATCTCGGTAGTAGTTGGCAATGGGTGCAAAGGCTAACGACAAGACGAGATGTCTGGCCACTTCATAAGTGCTGTTTTCCCGCTCGTCTAGTTTTGGAGGTCATGTAATCTAAGTTTGGCAGACGCGATGAAGTCAGAGCAGCACGAAAGCATTCGCTTCCAGCGCTATTCATCGCCATATAGCGTTGTGATAGCGAGTGCTCGCAGTCATCTAGTGAGATCCGTTAGAGTTTCTCTGTGCGCGTGTGACACCATGCTTATTAATTTAATTATTAAGTGATGTTTACTGCAATTCGTACGGCCGATAAAAGCAATAACCTTACTTCGTGAAATTGTCTAATGCTTTGCTATCGCTATCAGTGCTTCGCCTTTGGGCGAAACTGATATTTTTTTCTGCCTTTCTTCTGCAGGTTTCATTCTTGCTTCAGTTTCCAACATACTTGAGAATAATGCTCAAAAGTCCACTGCTAGAGGAGTACGACTTGAGCAGCCTGATGATGGTTAGTTTAGCTGGAAGCACAGCGCCGCCAGACTTAGTAGCTGAGGCCCGGACCAAGCTAAAGGTCTTTGCGGTCGGGCAAGGTAAGCACTTTGTGGACACGTAAATAATCTATGGAGGACATATGTTTCTGAAAGGGATACATCCATCTAGAAAGCATTAAAACGGAAAGCTTAGGTTCATCTGATGGAGTATAGGCAGACACTGAGTGCGAGTATAAGATACTGGACCATGATAAGTTTACCAAGATGTGGCAGTTAACTTCGAATTAACGATAATTCATCATATTTTTGTGTTTTAAACTTGCACGCGACAGTTATACAACATTGTAGTCCGGCGCCAGCAGCAAAATGTTCGTGACAAGAGCGTTCTTCGACGCAACGATAAGTAATGTGATTGAGCAATAATTACGTAGTGGAAAATGTGAATACTATCACAATATCTTCCAGGATGTCAATTGCGTAAATGTGAGCCACGTTTGTTGTCTTAGGTAACCTGCAGCTAAGCCTCTACACCATTTGCGGGACATCGCGATAAAACATGGAAAATGAAATTATTAGTACCACGTCCAACTTCTACGTGCACGTCGACGCCATGACGAGCAGTGAGCCAGGTTGCTTAGTTTGGAAAAATAAGCGTATAAATTCTGACGGCAGACATTCCGAAAAACGTGTAATTTGAGACAGCTTTGCTATCTGCACTAGTCTCGGGCGGTGAAGTCCTCCAGCTTCTCGATGAAAATATGTGTACTCTGACGTTTGTCATGAGGAGCCATGTTTGCCACTTTCTTCGCCAATTTCTTTTCCGCGTAAACTGCCTTCAGTGAAGAGCTTGAGGAATTGCGTCAAACAACCATGAATAAAGGAGAAAACCGACGAAAGGAAGGATGCAACGTGTCGGCCTCTGATACATAGATCTGAAGAAACACTAACAACCGATTAAGCTTAACGCAGAGGGCACCAAATAATTGTATCAAGTACATCCTACCCAATTCCTTACAAAGGGTGAAAGGCGTACCACACCATCCATGCTTTACCCTCACTCTCACTAGACAGCGCTTAAGCTGATCTGCGTCACCGTGTTGCGTTTCCTTTCGATTCCCGAATGCAAATGTGAACGACGGAGTCAATATCTAGTGCAGCTTTGACCGCACTGTATGTAAGTTAGTTTCATGACTGTCCATGCTATCGTTCGCATCATCCGTCTACTGCAAGCCACATATGGCGTTGTATAATAATTCGCGTCTACACAGGCTATGGGCTGACGGAGAGCTTCGGCGCTGGAACCTACTCTCTTGGAGTAAGCGTTGGTAGCGACTGCATCGGGGCGCCTAACTTCATGTCTAGCCTCAAAGTAAGTAAGCATCTGTATTCCCAGTTTCACCTAATGTACCCGATATACATTTTGCTGATATGCAACCCACCGGTCGCTACAGTTGATGTTCTGCCGTTAACGTGATTCACCTGCAGGTCGTGGACATGAGCACAGGAGAAAAACTTGGACCTGGTCAGCGTGGAGAAATTCGCATTAAGAGCCCGTGCTGCGCTATGGGATATCTGAACAACAATCAAGCCACCGCGGAACTCTACGACGAGGAGGGATTTTTAAAAACAGGTGCGCAAAAGTTACCTTCCTCACAAAATTGCCACATCCCATGTACTCAGTTTATGAGCACCGCTGACAGGCATGCTACACGACACTTGCTTTACAAGCAGTTCGGCTATAGGCATCCTGCAACTGAGGTATCTCTTCTAATAAACAATCTTGCGTTCCTACGGACAAGAAGCGTATTACATTACATTACATTACATTACATTACATTACATTACATTACATTGCATTGCATACGTATTACATACGTATTCGCATTGAAGCAAGTTCTCAAAAAATTGATGTTGCCCTTAATTACTGTGATATATGCCTAGGATTCAGCGCCGTTATTTAAGCACAATTAGCGTGTCTTGTTAAAATCTTCTGCTGTTGATGAAAATAGGAAGCTAACGTAACCTAACCGGACAAGCCCAGTATACGCAACAAGGCAGTGAAGAGTGTGTGCTGGCTGTCCATCATGCGTGAGAGTGACGTGACTACAAGCTCTTTTCGCCAGGAGGTAATATGCACGCATATTCAGCGACGACAAGCATTAAATATACCTTGTTGCTGTGAGAGCGAAAATAGCACCGATATGTAAGCTTTATTTTGTTTAGTCTTTTTTTTTCTTTACGTCAATCTCATGCCGAAGTTATGTCAATACATTTCCCGTTCGCACACGCTTATAGTGTGCGTAAAGGCTCGGGTATAGCGCTGCCTGTTTGCCAGCACTCGAAACGTTCTTACTCGCTTCGAGTGCTATTGTCTTTCATCGCAACCCAGGCCTCGTCAGAAATCACTGGCGAGTCAGCTAGTCCACCCAGAATCCACTCGTCAGGTGCGTGCGATCGCTAGCTGGTCTCCACGATGACCGGACAGTAGCCGGGTCACTGAGGTGAGGAGGAGTTGGTTTTAATGCGTTAGCATTAGGAGTGTCAAAGAGAAAAAAAAAGTGTATGTGTGCTGTGACATGTGGGAAGCCGATCACGTGGTAGATGCAGAGAGGGGATGGAAGAGCTTAGAAGAGCGCGCGCGTGTGTGTGTGTGTGTGCGTGTGCGTGTGCGTGTGTGTGTGTGTGTGTGTGTGTGTGTGTGTGTGTGTGTGTGTGTGTGTGTGTGTGTGTGTGTGTGTGTGTGTAGCAGGCCACCGTCATTTGCACTATACCGGGTGTTTCAGCGAACATTTTCAAAATTTAAAAAAAAATTGCCTGTGGCAGATAGATAGACAATTGTGGCAGATAGACAATTGTAGTCCATGAGCTGGTCTACTCGAAGAGGCGGACATTACTTGCACAAAAAGTTGAAATGCATAAACGACTGATAAACAAAAATCACTAGTTAAATTTTTAAGTAATTACTTTATGGCACATATTGCGATTTACAAATTTTAGCCGAGGAATTCGCATATAGGGTCCACTTCCACATCCGACAGCTTACGGCTGGCGTATGCGACAAGTTCCCTTCCATAGGGTCGCGCGGAACAAATACGGCTCCCAAGCCAACCTGGCTGACATCAGTATGAATCAGGGTGGCCCATTTTTCATTGAAGTGGCTCATCACTGGATAACAAATAAGCTGATGTTTGAGGACTTGAAAAACGTTTTCCTGTGATGGGTCCCATTCAAACATCACTCCTTTATTGAGTAGGTCCGTGGGAAGAGCCGCAGTTGCAACATTTTCTGCAAACTTTATCAAATACGAAGCGATACCTAAATATGACTACACCTGCTTTAAAGAAATTGGCATGGGGTAGTTGACTACCGACCGCTGATATCCTCTCGGGTGTGGCTGGATACCGCACTGTGAGATAGTGTAACGGAGGTAAGAGATCGAGGCAGGTATAATTGACACTTCTCTCGGTTCAACCTGAATCGCACAGTACACAACTTTTTCAGAACGTCATCCAACTTCAGAAGATTTCTTCACTTGTACCGACGACTAAAATGTCGTCCAAGTACACGACGCAGGTTTTATCTTTAAGCGAGCCCAGTAGAGTGTGCACGGAGCAGTACGCAATCCGAAAGGCATGCGGCTGAAGTCGTACAATCCCGAAGGAGTATGGAACGCAGTTTTAAATATGTCTTCTTCGGCAACCTCGATTTGCCAATACTCCGCACGTAAATCAAGTGACCAAAATATGTTTGAATTCCCTACCATACCGATGGCGTCATCAATGGGGGCAGTGAATACGAGCCGGGTATGCTATGCTTATTCAGCACTCCGTAGTCAACGCAAAACTGCGTGGTACCTTTTTCTTTTCTTTTTTTTTCTTTTTTTTCGAGCAAGGAGTACTGGAGCGGCCCACTGGCTAGAAGATGGTCGGATGACTCCAGCGGTTAGCACTTATTGCACTTGTTCATCAATAACAGCACGCTTTCTTTCAGCATAGCGCCGCAACGGAACACATACGGGTGGGTGGTTGTCAGAATAAAAAGGTGGATCAGCAACCAGGTTCAGTTCGGGTTCAAGACGAGGCGCTAGGAAGGTTGCTGAATGCAGCTATGAAGGCGCCACTACAGCTGGTCCACGTTAAGTTGTTGTGCCCTTCGTAGAGGTGCCACGCCCGAGCGGCTCCACGCAGATGTTCTTTCGCGAATGCTTTTTGATGTCCGCTGGCCAAGCGTGGCTGGAGGCGAGAGTTCACTGCGCGAATCCAGATGTCGGGGTCGTCCTGGAATCCGCTGAACTCTGGAAGCAGGGTTGTTGCTTTCGTTGCACGGGCGGCACCTCCAACTGACAGAACAACGCTATGTTCTGCAGCTGCTTAACAGGCGCGGCGACGACGTCGGCGAGTCGCTGAACACCGCCATACTTTGAAGCTGCGGAGAAGGCCTGAACGCCGTCTTCAGGCAGTGTCGCGGGGACTCGCGGAGAACCATTCTGTCCCGGCGGTCTGCTGGAGGCCAGGTCCTCGCAAATCTCTGTGTTAGACGACTGCGCCATTGTAAGAGAGAGAAGCAAAGGCTCCTGACCCCTAGAGCACCTTGTTCACTTCTTACTCCGCGTGTTCCTATCCAATTCAATGTCCTGCTTCTTTCTTTAGACTTTATAACATTTATATATATATATATATATATATATATATATATATATATATATATATATATATATATATATATATATATATATATATATATATATATATATATATATATGTTATATTTATATATATATTATATATATATTTATATATATATATATATATATATATATATATATATATATATAATATTTATATATAATATTTATATATATTTATATTTATATTATATATTTATATATATATATATATATATATATATATATATATATATATATATATATATATATATATATATATATATATATATAATTGATCGGGACGAAATACAAAAATGCCCGTGCACTGTGCATTGGATGCACGTTAAAGGGCCCCACCAGGCGGTCAAGAAAGTTATCCGTAGTCCACACTATGGCGTTCCCCATAATCAGATTGTCGTTTTAGCACGCAAACAATTAAATATATTATGTTATTTATAATTATCACAGTATCTCCAATGCTATTCACTGCATGCTTGGAAGAAAATGCCCACCCCTCATGTAAAACCCCAAATGGGGTATTTGAGGTACCAATAAATAAAATAAATAAATACTCAAGCTCTTAAAACGGGAAGGCTTAAGAGTAAGGATCGACGGAGAATATTTCAGCAGCCTTCGGTTTGCAGATGACATTGTCCTGTTCAGCAACACTGGGTACGAGTTACAACAAATGATTGAGGACCTTAACAAAGAAAGCGTAAGAGGGAGGTTGAAGATTATTGTGCAGAAGACAAGGATAATGTTCAATAGCATTGCAAGGGTGAACAAGAGTTCAGGATCGCTAGTAAGCCTCTGGAGTCTGTAGAGGAGTACGTTTACCTAGGTTAACTACTCACAAAGAATCCTGATCACGAGAAGGGAATTTACAGACGAATAAAAATGGTTGTAGTGCATACGGCAGACATTGTCAAATCTTGACTAGAAGCTTGCCAATATCATTAGAAAGAAACTTATACAATCAATGCAATCGACCTATGCTAACATATGGGACAGCAACTTGGAGGTTGACAGAGAAGCTCGAGAAGAAGTTAAGGACCGCGCAAAGAGCAATGGAATGAAAAATGTAGGCACAACGTTAAGAGACAGGAAGAGAGCGGAGTGGATCAGAAAGCAAACGGGGATAGCCGATATTCTAATTGACATTAAGAGAAAAAAATGGAGCTGCACCGGCCACTTAATGCGTAGGTTAGATAACCGGTGACCTGCCGTGGTTGTTCAGTAGCTATGGTGTTAGGCTGCTGAGCACGAGGCCGCGGGATCGAATCCCGGCCACGGCGGCCGCATTTCGATGGGGGCGAAATGTGAAAACACCAGTGTACTTAGATTTAGGTGCACGTTAAAGAACCCCAGGTGGTCGAAATTTCCGGAGTCCTCCACTACAAAGTGCCTCATAATCAGAAAGAGGTTTTGGCACGTAAAACCCCATAATTTAATTTTTAAGATAACCGGTTGACCGTTAGGGTTACAGAATGGGTGCCAAGAGAAGGGAAGCGCAGTCGAGGACGACGGAAGAATAGGTGGGATGATGAAATTAGGAAATTCGCAGACACAAGTTGGAATCGGGTGGCGCAGGACAGTGTTAAGGGGAGATCGCAGGGAGAGGCCTACGTCCTGCAGTGAACATAAAATAGGCTGATGATGGTATGATATTATTATAATATATATATATATATATATATATATATATATATATATATATATTGCAACTGACCGTGGTCTGCTCAGGGCCAACGTTTGTCGCACTTCATTTCTCGAAGAGGCAGGAGGTGCGTCGAGTGAGCTCCTGAACACCACTTTGCTGTGTTGTGAACGTGGTTTAAATTATGGATACGGGGCCTCAAAGAGGTGGGACGTAAATGCCAGCGCATTCCTCTCGCATTTATTGCTGAAACGCCACCGATTTTTTTTTTATCTGCGCTGGGGATAATCTCCCTCATTCTCAGGGCGCGCATGGTCGTGAAAAACGCTGCTGTCTGACTCGCTAAGTCAGGTTCGCGTAAACACGACAGCTGACGAGTCGGGATGACCTCGCCCGGCCCGCCAGCTGGTTCGACCTACACCTTTCGCTTTCATGTAAACTATAGGCACCTGACGAACGCTCGGTAGAGATGAAGACCGCGAATATGTTTCAAAACGCCCAGTTTCGCACTGTTCCGGAGTGAATACACCGGAAGTGTGTCAAATCGCGAGCACTCATAATCTTCCAGACGAACGTTCACGCGCAGGTGACGTGGGCTACTACAGCGACCAAGGCCTATTCTACATCACGGACCGCATGAAGGACCTGATCAAGTGCATGGATCAGCAGGTGCCTCCCGCCGAGCTCGAAGGGCTACTGCGGCAGCACGGGGCTGTTCACGACGTTGCCGTGGTCGGTGTGCCACACGACGAATACGGCGAGGCGGCGAGAGCTTTCGTCATGCTGAACGAAGGCCACGAGCCAAGCGAGACGCTCAAGGATGCCCTCTTGAACATTGTGGCTGGTATGCGTGCCGATTCTTTGTGCGAGCACTAATCTACGGCGGCCATGTAGCATCGAAACCCACTACGAAGCGTGCCCTTTAATTTTCCCTTATTTTACTAAATACAATAAATACAGTGGCATTGAATTTTTTTTATTACAGGCTAAAGATACTGTCTGGAGAAAACGGATGGTCAGATCTGGCAAATTGAATGCTCGCAAAGATTTCTCTTCGATCGTTTTATTTAAAGGCTCGCGTCAACAATCAACGAATACTTGCCGAAATTGGCTCAGCTGCGCGGCTCAGCCAAAGAAGTATTTTATTACAGCGAGTGATGTAGGTTATATAGTTGGCCAAGTACTTTTGTCGCCCTCACCTTTAGTTAACTACTTGTCCTTTTTTCTTTTGCTTCTCTCTTTTTTTTCCGCAGACTGCCGCCATTTACAGAATATGCAGAAACTACTGTACCATTTTACTATTCAGCAATGTGCCCCTACAGAAAAGCGAATTATGGCTACTTTGACCTTGCACATGAAATTGAAGCGAATCAGCATAATGTGTACGGCAACTCGAGATAATGATGGGATAAAAAAATATGAACTTCACTGCAGATGCAACTATACTGTTACAAATTCCGTAGATGTGTTCGAGCTAGTTCTTTAATTTCCTGATCTTGATGTTGTGTACAATTTTGGAATTATCATTTTTATCATTTACATGCTATTGATACAATGTAAAAAGAATAATTCGTTTATCAAGCATGCTACGGTTCTTAAGCATGCCATTTCATAGTCTATCGTGACTGGTTCTGATGTAACAGTGTACATCTGGCAGATCTGCGCACGTATGAAATCATAAGTGAATTGCGGTATATATACAGACAGACATTGGATTAACTATACCTATATTATATCAGGGTCATCGTCATCACTCCGTGAGAGAAGTCAATGCTGCAGCTTTTTGTCAGCGTCTGTCTCATTTATTTTAAATCGGAAATGAATTTACTCCGTTCTTGATGTCTGTGGATTATTTCCGTCACAGATCAGGCAAGCTACCAGAAGCATCTGCACGGTGGACTTGAATTTGTCAGCAGCATTCCGAAGTCCTTCACGGGCAAGCCACTACGTGCCGCTTTGCGGGACACCTACGCGAAACGCCCGCAGGCATCGCAGTAGGAAACTACGACGCGGTCATCCAACGTTGTCCAAGAGCTCGTGTATCAAGGTAGTGCACACTATTTTGTACCTTCTCTTCAAACGTACAGTCTTGGTTACGTCGTGTTAAAGGGATACTAAATAACCGGGGTAAATCCGTGGAGACTGCACGGAACTACATCAAAAGTGATTTTCCATTCATCTGGCGGGAAATAACCTTAGAATCCTAAGCGCCGGTATACGTCGGCACAATGTTGTCGCGTATTTGAAAGTACTTCCTCGTATTCTGCCATTCTGGCGCAGAAAAACGATTCCCAAAACTTGCCAAGTCTTTGATTCCTGTATAATGCGACGTAGTTCCTCTTTACCGACAAGCAAGTCAAACACAGACGCAACTAGGCGCCGTCAAATTCCATCACGTCACGGCGAGGTGGTGTAGGAACGTCAGCGCAGCGCCCGCGCCAGTTTTATATTTTTGACTCCTTTCAAACTTACTTAAAAACCCCTTATGGTAAGAGCGGTCATTTTGGTGTTGCAGAAGTGTAATTTACTAATACGGCTTAACATTTACTTCGATGTTTACGAGCTACAATATCGTGGACATTTTTTTTTTTTTGAGGAACACTTAAAAGAAATTGTTCAGCTGTATTTGTAAATAACGCTTCCGGGATACCAGAAACAATAGTCTTATCGTGAGCGCAGTCTCCATAAGCCAGACAAGACGCAAAAAATGGAAGACGGGTTCGAAGTTCCCTCACTATAGCCCTTCGTGACGTCATGAGATTTTGATAGGGCATGCTCAGGAATAGGTAATAACGTGTCGATAGACGAGGGCTCTAAACTGCATCCTAGAGAAGCTGCGAAGACTAGACAGCGTGTTTTGAGACGTTTTCCTGAACGAAAATACCTCGAAGTACGTGATGTTATAGACGTACCGGCGCTGCGGTTGAGACGCGAAATTCCAGAAGGGAAATGTTGCCGTTCATTTTATTAGCTGACCATCAACCTTGTTCCGGCACATAATTGAGTGCATATCGAGTCTCGAAGAAGATGTTTTACCGGGCTGGTAGCAAAATTCTTCTGTTGCGGTTTAGTAATGGCGAGGTGAACTTGAAATGCACGACAAATCACAATATTCGTTTGACAGATAAAGTTAAGCTCTATTTAACTTTGCACTGTCAACACTGAGTTTAATGATTTACGTGTGCGAAGCGGGTCATTTATAAAGGCGCTTCACTCTGTAAACACGTTTCCTTAGGCGATGGTGTCTTACGATAGGCGTCGCGAAAACCGTAGTCCACGAGCTGGAGCCTGACGCAACGACATGGGGCCCACTCGATTGCATCTGCACTTCACGAACTGGTTAAGGCCAGTTTGGTTCCCTGTTCCTGCTTATCCAGCGCTTCCTTCTCGAAACAGGCACGTATTTCGCCTCCGCCAACTTGCAAGAGATGCTATGAATTCCTTCGGCACGAAACTTGCACCATGTGAAACGAATCGCGACTCGCAGATTCCACTGCACTGCACTTGTGAAAGAGACAATCAAATGATAATAAACAGATTGCTTGATTTTATGAGCATTTTACAAAAGTTTATTCATGCCGAACCGTTCTGGCAAAGGCAGTTTCTGAGCCGCGAATCAATTTCTGAGGCGCTGCATGCAGCAAAACAGATATGCTTTGCCAACCACTCGCTCTTGCATTTCTATCTCTCTGTTTCTAGACATGGCATGTACCCAAGGCCAAGAAAGGATGTTAACCTATAGATGATACTTTACGTATTTGCAAAGTTTAGAATGTTTTTACGCAATTCCCGTGGTGAATGGAAAGCGCATGAAAGAACAATAAAATAGGGAGTCCAGGGTTTCACTCCGAGAGGCCTGACATCGGCAATGGCGAAGAGCCGTCAATGCCGGTTGATTTTTTGTGATTTATACGTGAATAACACGTTTGCGACTCTCGCTCCCCAGGCCATTTGACTGGCAGTCACATTCATTTCTTCGCTCCTATTTGCCCTACGCGTTTGCATTCCCCTTCTGCCTTCTACATATTTCGCTCCACAACTTCCTTCCCTGTCACCTGCTCTACCACACATGAGTGACTCCGATATTAGAAGTCTCAGACAGCGCACGAGCTGCTGCTTGAGTGTAACCTCTGCTGTTGTTACTTCCTCAATACATGCGCAGACGCCACCACTATCCAAGTTTGCGTCGCGCACGTTACAGAGCACGCGCCAAGTTTTGCGAGAGTTCAGTGAGCCCGCCAAACCACCACTTACTAATGCAGTGTTCGATTACTATATATATATATATATATATATATATATATATATATATATATTTAAGTGGATGGGAAAACGGCGCCGCGGTAGCTCAATTGGTAGAGCATCGCACGCGAAATGCGAAGGTTGTGGGTTCGGATCCCACCTGCGGCAAGTTGTGTTTTCATCCACTTTAATGTCCCTTAATTTATCGTTTCCTTAGTTCATTTATTAAGCGCAACTAATTTCCGCTATGTTGTCCTTGGTGTCAGTGTTTGAATATACGCATGAAATAGAATGCATATATATATATATATATATATATATATATATATATATATATATATATATATATATATATATATATATATATATATATATATATATATATATATATATATATATATATACGCATGCTATTTCATTCTCCTCCAGCCCGCTTCGGGCGGCGAGAAAAAATACGATTAGCGATTGCACAGTGCCAGTAACATAACCCCCTATTTTCTGCCACTCGAAGCCTGTCTCGCGTTACGGCGTCGAACGCAGAGTCTAGCGCAACGCCTGCAGGGCAGCTGAAGCGGCGAAAGGTTATAGGAAAGGGAGATCGACATGTGCCAGGCCGATTCTGCGAGGACGAGCAGCTAAGGTGCTGATGCCTTGACGCGCACTCTCTTTCCGCGCGCCGGAGGTCACGTGATCTGCTGAGTTTTAAAATTCCTCCATGTTTCGGAGGCACGGCTCAGTTATATGGTAGCAGGACCGGTAGTACGAAACATTCGCTTGCGAGGGGTGGCCGCGTGGCGTCATTCTGCCTCCCATTGTTTCCCTGACACCTCGCGTGTAAGAGAATGTCCACTGCAATTTGCGCTGCCCCCAAAACTACCAGTCTTCGACTCGATGTAATACTCTGCTACCGTTGTCAATTATTCTAGTTATCCACTCCGGCGTCATATCTCGTTGATATTTATGAAGCCAGACTGCACGAGATCAGCTATACTTCACTGCTACGTCGCGGCCCGCACCAACGAGCCCTCTAGTGCATGTCCCGGCCACGCCGCCACGCTTACCTACCTTCGTTTTGCGCGGTAAAGACGAGTCTTTGCAATAAAATTTCGCCACGGCGACAAGCTTTTGCATCATCACTAGATTGCTCTTAAGTGTGTTATGAACCAACGAACTTGACTGTACTATCCGATGGCCTCATCAGCGCGATAATGATGGCGGTGTGGGCTTGTTGGTGCATCTTGACTAAAGGCGTTTGAGCGCAGGGAGGACAACACAAAAAAAGGCACAGCTAGTAGACGCGTCGAGTGTGCCTTCTCTTGTCCTCTCTCTCTCTCTCTCTCTCTCTCTCTGGGCTGTCCATTATTTCGGCAGCAGCCATAGAGTTTTCTACAATACATTAGAGAGAACTATGAGAAGTACATGGATTTGTCTGGTCTTTGTGCTTGTGGATTCAGACGTTCTTGAGAATTCATTTATTACGCTTTGTATGACTTCATTGTCGTAAATTTTAGAGCAGTCTCCACTTTTCTAAGTGCAGAAGACGCTGCGAACACGCGCAATCGCTACTAATTGCAACGGTTCAGCTTGTCGAAGTGGCCAAATCAAAACACGCCAAGCGTATCAACACGCTGGCTTGCCCGCGATAAACAATAAGGGCGTTACATGTCGCTTGTCGATGCGTGCGTCCGTGGCGTAATGGTTTCAATATCGGGCGTCTGTGCTAGAGGCCCTGTGCTCAAATCCTGCCATCGGACAATTTTAACAATGGGTATTTAATTATTTACTGCGCAGTACACTGTTGAAAATGACGAGTTTGCAAAGTCACGAAGCCGGTTTGAAGTCAAACGGACGAAGTTTAGGCAAACCCACATACTTCCCACAATTCCCACGCTGGCTCAACCGCTCCCATTGCAGCTCCCATAAACGCTAGCGCCAGAGTTCCCTCTAGTAGCTGTTGTAGGAAAGCCTATGGACGGCAGCGACATTCCTATCGGCCACCGTTCCTGCGCCACGGCTCCAAGTCGGGAAAGCGAGCGCGGTTGCGGCGATATTGATAAGGGAGCTATGAAGACGCTGCTATCAGGCCATTGCGCAGTGACGCCGGCCAGCAGTGAAATTATGGCGGCCAAGTTGCTTCAACCAGGGTGCCGGATCAGGCAGGGCATCGAGTTCGTTCATTTGCAGGGCGTTTGAGCGCGCCTTCTAATTCAACGGGCAAGAAACGGTTGAGGAAAAGTAGCGTGGTGCGTACAGATTAATTCGATGTTTTGCACGACACCCTCGAACTTCATTGTTTGAATATGTACGAAAAAAAAATTAAGATGAATGTATGTCCTGAGCTATTTAATTAATTGACTGGAGCACATCTGTACGTCAGTTTTATCCGCGTATATGGCATCTGTATTGCCTAAAAAACTTGGCTGAAGTTAGCAGGGAGATGTTCTGTATAGTAAACCACTACAAAAGCAAGCATTAGTGATTTGCTAAAGCTTGCAGCGCACGAAACCTCGTAACGTTATCACTTAACTTGCAGCTGTAGCTTCACTTATCTGTACCACTCCTTTTTATTCCACGTTGGCACAGCCCTACTCTGATGTGTCGATTTCATATGCCTTCCCAACAGACGCCACCTGCCAGTTCAGGGCCAGCAAGTGTAACGGCATGGACGCTGTCGGTGGCCTTCCAGCACTCGACGTCTGATCGCTTCACCACAGAAACCTTTCGTCTACGAGCGCCTTCTTCACCAGGTTCCGTCGGCTAAGATATCGTCGCAGGCCTTCCAGCATCTGTAATAAAACAACTGGCGTTACTGGAGACAAATATATAATCTTTGACATTTCAAATACGTCATCTCAATTTACTGCAAAAAAAGAAAGATAAAAAAGTTGTAGGACTACAAAATGTGATTTGTGCCCGTGTGATATGCCCGCTGCTGTGCCCTCTGCCGCCCGCCTTACCTCGCTGATTAGGGACTTTTATCTCGCCAGGTCGGAGCAGGCGAGCTGTGCTTCTCACTGCTCCATAGTATTACTGTTATTTGACCTATGAGGGTGCTTTGTGCACTCCCAGGTTACATGTATTGGGATGGGTATGCCACTACACCAAAGGCAGTTGACCCTATAGCGAGTGGGATACATGACGTTTAGCAATTTTAAACGGGGGAATAACCGTCCGTATTTTGCACCAATCGGCAGCTTCTTCCCCGCTAAGTTGTAGGTCAGGCGGCGGGTACTTTCTGCGGACTCCGCGCTGATGAGCAAGGACGTCTTTGGAATTTAAATTGATGGTATTTTAAAAGGGATAGTGGGAGTGGTTGTGGTTAGACGAGGACGCTGTCGCTCGGTTAGTATACCCTCGAGCTACCACGTTAGCCTGTTCGTTCCCCTGAACCCACGCATGGCCCGGGCACCAGAGTAGGCGATGACGGTTGTTGAAGAATTCGGGGATTATCGCGAGGCTAGTCGCAGTCACGTGCCTCTTGGGAAACATGCGACATGTCTCCCGGAAGTCCGTCACCACGACCGAGTCCGTTCGCAAACGCTCCGCGTGAGCGAGTGCGATCGCCATTGCTGACATTTCGCCTGAGGTGGAAGATCCCGCCGTGTGCGACGCGGTTATTTGGTGTTGGCAGATCACGTTCACGACTGCCAGGGCATACGCCTTTTGGTATAGCGCTGCCCAGTCCCCTCTGCATACGTAGCTGCGTCCGTGTAGTGCATACGTAGTACGTATTATACCTATGGTTATTAGAGTACGTCGATTGAATGTATTGTGCGCGTGCGTTGCGCCTTTCTTTGTTGTACTCAGGATGCACGTTCTTCGGAATTGGAGCTACAGTAATTTTGGATCTCACTGAAAGAGCGAGAGGTATACCCATTTCGGTGATATAAATAGGGTATGCTGCGATATTAAGTCGAGTCAATATTGCCCTACCCGTTTTTGGGAAGCTGAGGAGTTCCCCTTTTGGCATCAGAGTGGCCTGCCTCAGTTCGTCGAAATTATTGTGCACTCCCAAAGCTAGCATGCGCTCCGTGGAGGTACTTTAGGCATGCCCGGAGCCGTCTTGAAAGCGGTTGGGATTATCGTGTTAGGTTTCCTTTCCTCCTCCCTGTTCAGAATTTGGTAAGCTAAGTCATACGTGATTCAAGTAACCACTAAGGCCTGTACAAGCCTTAGGGTATCGTCGTTCTTTTGTGATGCATTTTAAATATATCCGATGCGGTTTGGCCAATACTGGTGCTCGCCTCGCGGTTGGAAAGAAACACCTTTACATAATTGAATGTGCGCTCACCACAAACCGTGGGCTCGAGTTCCTCGAGTGTTGCGGAGTGAGAGATGTTGTCGAATGTTCCAGTGCTATAGGACTAGCTTCTCGTCACCGTACGGTATATTAGTTAAAATTTCGTCCCTAAGTAAGAGGAACGCGTCTTGACAAGATGAACCCACGCGAAATCCTATCATGGAGTGCGGGAACCAGCTCCGCTCTTCCAGATATCGCTGCAATGTACTGATATTGATCGCCCTATCATAGAGCTTACCCAGCCAGGACGTGAGCGATACCGGTCGGAGTGTATCGATCGAGGGATTCTTTTGTGGTTTGGTGATCATGATTATTTTAGCCAAATATCATTCTTGGGACAAGTCTCCCTTGGCCCAGCAATCGCTATTGAAAATGTTTGTTATTTTCGCTAGGGCCGCCGAATCCATGTTTAGATATACTGAATTTGTCATCGAATCTGTAGCCGGTGCCGAGTTTTTGACTGCGGCTTGTGGCGCCTCGTACACTTCCGCATACGTTATTTCTTCATCTAATTTAGGATTGGCCTCCCCTGCGTATAGTCTCATCGCGTAGGGCGATCCCGCCGCGGGTGAGAGTCCCATGCATTTGTTCTGAAGAGCTTCGACTAGTTTTTCCGTACACTCGAAGTTGTCTGCTATAATTTTGGAGCTTCTTGTCATTTTCAGTACGTGCGCTCATCGGGTCTAGAATGCTCCGTAGTACTCACCACGTACTGGTCGTTCCCAGAGTCCCTGAAAGGGTTCCACAGAACATCGCCCACTCGTTTTTAGCTAGCTCGTTGGCGTGTCCTCGGGCTATTTGCAACTACACCTGAGACAACGCATCGCTTTCCTGGTAGTCGCAAATTGCTTGTCAAGACCAGTGCTGAGCGATTGAAACCGCGATGCGCGGAGCGCGTGGCCACCGGCACTTTTTGCGCTACCAGTAGGCGCTGGGGACACCGAGCTCGTGCATTTCTGCATCAAATGAAAGCGAGAACCTTTCTGCGATGCATGGTGACTACATTCGGCCACTCAGCTATTACCCGGCGCTCACGGGTGGCGCAAAAAGCGCCGGCCGCCATGGGCATGGCCCGAGTATCACGTTTCAATCGCGGAGCAACGTACTTGACATTGAAATGTGTTTTGCCCATGGAAGCAGGGTAAGTTTCTAGAGCATGGACTAAAAGGCAAGAAAATATTTCGCGGCGGCAAAAACGCCACACAACGCCACCACCGACGACAGCTAAACCTTGAGACAAAATTCTCGCGGCAGAACACGTGCGCCTCAAAAAGCGATTTGGCGCTCGGCGACGAAAACTGGCGAAATAGAAACACAGAAAGTTCTCCACTCTAAGCCGAATAAGCCAAAGGAATTAATTCGGTTTATTAAAGGAATGACGCGGGCTTTGTTGCGGTGAGGAGATTTAGGTAGCGTTTGCTGTTTCGTTGTGTAGAGAACAGACCCGACAAATAGTATAAGTGCAGGGGTAGTAGAGATGGCTATGCGCATATATGCCAAATCGATGTATATGTGCTGTCCCGTGTTGAGTCATGTCGGGCGATGTCGCAATTTTCCTGAGACAGAAGCCAGCGGGGACCCGTCCCTCGAGAAAAGCCGCTTCCGGGATAAATAGGAAACTGCACATCCTCGATTGCAAACACAAAATGTACCCAAATACGACATCATATAGTGGGTTCAATACCCCAGAAACAGGAGCTACGTAAGGCTTTTTTACTATGCGTGCGTGCGCGCGTGCGCGCGTGCGTGCGTGCGTGCGTGCGTGCGTGCGTGCGTAGAAAAATTACTCCAGCTGTATTAGTAAATTACCCTTCGACAATACCAAAAAAAATATTTACATTAACGGCGCCACAACGGCCTAATAGACCCTTTCGCTGTTTACGAGCATCGGCCCTGAACGACTTCCGGCTTTACTCACTGACGTAGCCCGCTAAATGTAGCAAGCAAGAAGGCATTGGCGGCAATATTGAGTAGCAGGAGTGCGTAAAAGTCTAAGCCCGCAGATTTTCAACACTTTTCCTCTGTACATAACGAAAATTTTACAGGTCAAGGTCACCGCAAGTTATACCAGAAAAATGTATGTATTAGTTTTGAGGGGTACTGTGCATGTATTTTATTTCGAAATTTAAAAACAGACTTTCCGCACAGCGAAACAACTTAAAAAATTCACAAGCCATTCCACTCAGTCAAGATGAATGACCAGCGAAACTATTTAGCGGACGACACAGAGCTGACAAAGAATTTTGAAGAAAGGCACGAACATATTTATTGTCCTGATCTGTGGTCATCGTGACGATTACGCACACACATTCGCGTATCACATCTGTAATTAAATGTGTCTGTCACGTAAGATGACGAATGGCTCGTATAGCCCCTAAGTAATGGTTCATACCTCCGTAAACGCGTCCTCCCCATTACGACCACAGAAGAGAAGTGAAATTGTAAGCTAGAATGATGAGCAGCAACGGAGCCAGCTGTTAAAGAAGACGACGACGATTGAGCCATTGCTGATGATGATAGCTTGGTTCCCAGATGTGACAAAGGTAGTTCAAGGGCGCGTTACAGGTCCCCGAGCCCACAGGGGTATGTGTCATTGAGCTTGGACACTTTCTGCACTATCACCAGGAACGGCCCACATGATGACAGTTTCTGCACACAGACGCCACGAAGCTCCTGATCTTATCCCTGTACAGCTTTGCTGTAAAACGCTATATGCGTTCCGACGCAATAGACTGATAAGGCCCGTGACCGGAAGTTTCTTGGGGCCGCACTCTCGCTGCTGTTATCGCGCGAGCGAAACCGTCTATAGGAAGGAATACTTTGAAATCCATGACATCCCACTGATGCACCTACGCTAGGGGTTTCGGCACAAAACTAAAGAAAGGGAATTTTTTACCTTAATTTTATCTGCTTGTAATCAACCCATTGCTGTAAAATTAACAAAAATAGAGTTTCCAACAAATACTCTATCAGCGTACCCTGATTTGGTGTTTCTTTTTAGTTTACGTTTAACGCACGCGCGAACACACTTTGATCACAGAGGCAAAAGAACATTTTTGTCAGGGAACCTGTAAGTATTCCTATCATATTGTCATTCTGAAGTACTACATCGTCGTCATGGTTCACATCGTAGTACATTAGTCAAGAGTTCGACGAAAGTTCGTCTGGTCAGGTAACATGATGATGAAGAAATTACGGCCACTGACCAAGTCAAGGTGAAAAAACACACAGAGACGTTTCGGGACCCGTACGGGTTCCTTGATCACACTCTCACACTCAGAGTGTGATCACACTCAGAGTGTGATCAAGGAACCCGTACGGGTCCCGAAACGTCTCTGTGTGTTTTTTCACCTTGACTTGGTCAGTGGCCGTAATTTCTTCATCATCGTAGTACATTGCAGCTTTGCTCACACAAGCGCAAAACTTAAGTATACATCGATTTATGCTTTACTACAACGTATACCGTTACTCCGATTACATTTATTGCGAACAGTGGAGCTCGTCCTCGAAAACAGTGGTAATGCAGTTTTATACACTGATGGTAAGTGGGCAAACGATTTCGCCAGGAAGCTGCCCTCCAGTACCGTATCACAGCAGTGCTTCACCAGTGTACAGAAGCGGCGAGCGGAGACACAAACGTGGCGTACGGCTAGAAAGAATACCTGTTGGGACCCGCTGCTATATTTATTTAATATTTCGTCACAGAGCTTTCAGTACGAGAACAGGGCGACTAGACAGACAGCTGTTACTACTGGAACCTCATTTTTGCCTGAAGTGGTGCATCTTTACTTACAGCGGGAACAAACCAACCGGGACAAAGAAGAACGACGTTACACGAGCGAACAGATGATGTATCAGCGACACGCGATGCTGCGTCACACAAGTTCCATAACATTTGGTCTGATGTGTAGCCCTTGTCTAAGCATTTCTTCGGGGCTAATAACCACCGCGGAGCGGGGAAAGCACAAGAGCAACGCTTTTTTTTTTGTACATGGCTTACTATCTTTCATGCGGTAAATAAATAATAATAGTGGGTATTCTCACCCAATATATATTAAGATACCACCTCTGATAAAGTGATGAAGGGAGTGCACCGGCGCATGATCTCAACACCAGGACGGAGATCCCAATTGTCGCCGACGAAAAGAAGCAAGACATGACACGCGGTGCAAACTTTCGATTACGAAAGCATCAGTCGCCGCGCGCAAACTGCGTTCAAACCAGTCGGGCCGCCAAAGCACACTCGTGAGGTGCGTTATGCGCTACGCGTGATGACTTTGGCCGCAACTGCCCTCGCTGCACTGCGCAGAGACGATCGTTTGCGTCTGCGCTATCTCGCTTTGAACGCAGACCATCATGAGAGCAAAGCATTTTAGAATACTGACCTCAAGCCATCGCAAAAGAAGACGACGAAGGCACTGCTACAATTTTCAAGGACAACATACCTGCACAAGCGGTTTCAGCCTGAATAGGTCTTCATTGTGCAACACGTGACCATGTGCGGCGATAATGTGAGGTGATGGTGACTCAACGTGATCGTGTCAGTGCTGATTGTCTCTCTTTTTCTTTTTATCGAAATGAAATTAAACGAAATAGATTTATGCCCCCGACACACGAGCGAACTAAAGTCCTTTGAAGTAAACCCCCTTCCTTTAAGTTGACGAATCCCCTCATCTAGAGAAGCTTCGGCGCTGACACACGGTGCGGCGCGGTCTCCTTTATATGTTTCTAGTAAGCAACGCAGCAAAGCCCATGAAACTCATTCGTTAAACTGAAACTTACAACACAAAAGGTTGGAAAAATAGTGTATCTCGTCAAACCGCGTCACTGATATCTATAAAATCCTTTTTACAGGCACTAAAATTATTATTAGAGCACCCTTTTTCTTTTTCGAGATTTCTGTGGTTCAATAGATGCGAACGGGGTTATCTTTTTAGGCCCGCAAAGGAGTTGGGCTCTCTTCAATTCCGCAAGAGATCCTTACCAAAAAGGAGATACTCCTTTGCCGTTGATATTCCTCAGCCCACAGGCCATCGGAGTACCCGTGTGGCTACTCCTTTTCACATAACAGTAGCTTTCGTCTTTTCTTTCTGCGTGCCTTTTTCCCCAGTGTATGGTAGCAAACTAGATTTCCCGTTCTGGTTAAACTCCCTGCCTTTCTCTTTTCTTTCTTCTCTCTCTTTCTCAACTAAGAAAGCATGGATGGGCGCTTTAGTAACTGGTCTCTTGACAGCTCACCTTGTCCACAACGTACGTGAGCGTCGCAGCCAGGATGAAGTCACTCGAAGCAAAATCGACAACACAAAACATTAGCAGATCCCAGAGAACGAGCGTGAACTCGTGGCCATGATAGATCACAGCGTCGAAAGAATGACCATTATCTGCAAAACAAAATGCAGTTGTGAAAAAACTAAACTTAACATCCATTTTTCCCGACAATACACACATGCAGTGATTATTTATTTATTTATTTATTTATTTATTTATTTATTTATTTATTTATTTATGTTGAAAACATATATATACACTTGACAGATAAGGGAAAGCGAGGAGCAGGCTAACAAATGCCACCGGAAGGGGCACAACGCTTGCCTACTCTTCAAAAAGGAGGAGGCATGATCATGATTGGAGTTTATTGGCACAAGGTCCAGAAGTTGCCAAAGAGCGCCAAGGCAAGGAGGAAACAGAAAGATATAAATGGAAGATAGGAAGGAGGGGAGGAGAGAAAGAGCAAGACCATAAATCTCAAAGAATAAAATAGAACACACAGAACAGGTCACGCACAAAAGGTCGGTCACTGCAGGTCACGCTACTAAAGAATGTTCAATAGAAGAAATAGAAGAAAACGTGAACCTAGGTTAGTTCATTCTAGAAAAGTAAATAGAGCGCTATGAGCCTGATCGCGTCAAGACGCACAACCATTGGCGTACAAACATTCGTCGAGTGTCGTACACCGCAGGCCAAGGAGATGGTAGTCCCTCACTAGAGGTATGCGCTGCGCACTGAAAGCGCGATACTCCAATACCAGGTGCTGAAATGTCTCGCAGCAGCCGCAAGACGCACACGATGGGCTGACCACACGTCCTAGTCTGTATAAACGTTCGCACACGTTCACTCAGCCAACCCTTAGCTTGAGTAGTTGCGCTGTAGCGCGACGACGCAAGCCTCGACCACGAACACGGGGCGGGAACGTTTCATTTGTGACGCGCTAGTCTGGATGCTTCTTGAGTAGGTGGCAACGAATCAGCAGACGAGCGTCATCAAGCTTGCATAATATTTCAGAGCAGACACAGTTGCTATGAGCGCAAGTTGAAGCAAGCCGATCAGCCTCTTCATTCCCGGCGATTCCTACGTGTGAAGGTATCCATTGAACAACGAGAGATACCCCACGTGATGAAATTTCGCTCGCAGAGTCAGTAATGCTGCGCACAAGTGGACAATCAATATCACTGCGTTATAACCTGCTAAGGGCAGCACGGGAGTTCGTAAAGATGGCACTCTTCGATGTAGTTAACTCCTCTTGCACGTATTTCAGTGCAACATTATTCGCTGCTAGCTCCGCAGTTGTTGACGAAGTTGGATGAGGTATTTGAAAGATACGCCGTACTTGAGTCGAAGGGCTGAAAAAAGCTGCAGAGGCGCCTTGACTGTCGTTGTATACAGATGCATCTGTGAATAATTGAAGATAATCTGGAAATCTTTCGAACATGTGCGACTGAGCTAATTGTATTATTGCCGAAACAGGCATATCAGACTTTTTGTGTGCGTCAGGGATTGTGACGTAAACGGGAAATCCATGTTTGGTGATATCTTTCGGAGGCGGAGGCGTAACTGAAGCAGCATGTTCAGAAATGTCAGCAATGTTCATAAATACTGGCACCATTTTTCCCATACGAGAAAACTGGTGGTGAATCAGACGATCAAGGAGCGATTGACCATTTGATACGCGATGCAGACGTTCAATATGATATAGAGCTCTCCGGTTAGCTTGCAGCCTCAGGGGTAACTGATGCGCTTCGGTGAGTAATGCAACAGATAGCGTCTCACGAGGTAATCCAAGCATTCGTCGAAGGGCAACGCGATGATCTCGTTCCAGTTGGGACATCAAACTAGGCGGTACACCCAGGACTGGTAACGCATACATCATACCTGAGAGTACAAATGACTGGTACACCTGCAGAAGCGTTGTTTGATCGCAGCCAGCTTTTCTAGCAGTCAAAGCGGCCAGACTTAAGGAAGGATTGCGACATCACGGAATTTACCGGCAGGACGCCAAAAGATGCGATCACCCACAATTAAGCCCAAATAACGGTGTTGTCTCAGCCAGCTTATCGGCGTTTCGTCAAGGTACAGTCGGCTCAGCGTTCGACGAGCACGCTGTAAAGGACGATATGCTATTGCAGGCGACTTAGCAGGTGATATCTGCAGACCAACTTCACCTAAGTACTCCGAAGTCGCGTTCAGAGCTCTTTGCAAGTTTGTACAAAGCCACGGACCAAGGTGAGAAGGGACGCTTGTCCACGGAGTAATGTCATCTGCATAAATAGCTATGCTCACAGGGAAGTCACTAACCCAAGGCAAGCGACTTGGAAACGCGGCGAGTATGGCGTTAAACAGAAGCGGCGATAAAAATTTGTCCTGTGGGACACCGCACTTCATAGTGCGGGATTCACCTGTTACGCTTCCGACACGCACTTTCATTCGGCGCTCTAATAGAAAATTGTGCACAAAGCGGAGCAGGCGTCCCGAAATTCCCGCGATTGTAAGAACGAAAATAATCGGAACCGAGTCGAAAGTCTGAAAGAGCATGTACGCGAAATGCTTGTTTCCTCTAGCAAATTAGAGCACTGTGACAAGGTCTGGAATGCTGTCCAAAGCCGAAAGGCGACGACCCAAAGCCACTCATGACACCAGGGAAAAAAAAATTCGCTTCTCTAGCCTGATATATAGGCGAAACAGGACCATTCGCTCCACTAATTTGATGACATTTGAAATTAGGGATATTGGCCAGTATGACTTGAGGTGTCTTGCAGGTAGCCTGGACTTTGAAATCGGTATCACAACGGACGATTTCCATTCAGCAGGGATTACACCCGTTCTCCGTTCTTCATTATACTCGCCCAATATGTGGTCATGAAAACGCGCATCAATGTTCCTCAATGCTTGATACGTCACACCGTCTTCACCTAGGGCAGTGCGGCGTTTGGAGAGGCTGAGCGCGTGTCGCATCACCTCAAGAGTGAAGTCTGCCTCGTCCATCTGGCAGGCTAGACTGTAGGAAGCGGTTATGGTAATCTGACTTGTCAAAGAAGGAAGGTCGCCATTTGTGGTGTCACTGGATGCAGGAGAGACGAAAAGGTCTGCGAATGCCTCCGCTAGAACGTTTGGTGACTGGCCAGTAGCTATGCACAATGCAGCCGTAGGATTCTTAAAGATTTCGGGAGTGCGGAGAACCTTTAGTATGCGCCATACACTTCCAAACCCACTTCCAGAAGGCAGCAAACTACATAAGGATGCCCAGCTCTTGCGAAGAAGCTGTTTTGTATGCCGCCGTGCGGCTGCATCAATGCGATTATACATAGTCCAGTCGGTGTGTCGTTTAGAGCGCTGTGTACGCCTATAAGCACGGCGTCGACATGCGTGGAGCCGCAAAAGCCTAAAATCGGAGTTTGGTTTGCCGACACTCCATCGTCGTTGTACTGCCGTTGCTCGTAAACACTCACTCATCAGTGTGAACAGACTATCTTGAGATGGTGCCTCTGAGATCAGCAGACGAAACTTTTCCCACGTTGTCGCTGTATAGACGGCTGTCTTGCGGCCCACAGTATGGGTTGGCGTTAACCAAATGAGTAGGTGATCTCGGGCCCAATTTCACAAAGCTTTTCGTTCGTAAGTGCTGTTTTTCACAGGGTGATCGCCTTGGCTAATAATATGTCCTACATCACCATTGGCTGGCACGAACGCTTTTAGCGTAAGAACTTTTTGTGAATACGGGCTCCAAGCCCCGCGGGTCAGCTTCGCATGACCAAGCTATAAGCACGCATCTGTCATCGTTATCGCAAGGTTAGTGCAATGCTGCTTTCCCTATACATGTAGGTGAACCGTCATTCGGTATCTGCAGATCATTTTTCATAATAAGCTCGTTAATATCTGCTTCACGATTATCTTGGGGACGGGAATACCACCGCAGATGGTGAGCATTAATATATCCGCATAAGACAAACGATGCACCACACCGAGACACTAAGCACTCAAGTAGTGATGAACGGGCATTCTTAGAAGTAAAAAGAAAACACTCCGTAAACAGCGTAAAACTTGAGACGCAGACGAGTCAGAATATCAGACAAGAGGTTGTTTTATCTTCTCATTAATCTCTTTCAAGCTGTTTTAAGCATGGAGACTAACCAACCAGCGCAAGCTGACGCTTTACTGACCAAATTAATCGCATCGTAGTGGGACTCAAGGCACCCGTACTCGGCTATAATAGCCTGAAATGGAAATATAGTCATCCGCTTGAGAGTAGCAGGTATCAAATTATGAAAAACATAGAAAACACCGAAGTTGAGGAAAATTTCGTCCTGTCCCGGAGCGAGCTAGGGTGGTGATGCGGTTTTGTTGGTCCGCCGTATTCGATTGCGATGAAGTGTAGCACAACACCAGAACATGTACTTAAAGAGCTGATTGGCTGGTGGCGCGGTGGCGCCTGTCTCCTTTCCCACGCGTACCCCAGCCCAGCCAACCAGAACTTCAGCAGCAGACAAAGTGGACATGTCCTCTAGGTGGACACTTACAGAATACTCCCCCCCCCCCCCCCCCCCCGCCCATTATGGCACATGTCTTGAACACCAATGTGTCTGTCTCTCGTTCATTCTTACGTGTCCATGTCCTGATCTGCCATGGCTATGCCCAGCTCGAGCACGCAGAGACTACTGTTTCCGGGACGTTTGCGCAGAACGCTTCGAGCTTGTTGTGGACTGATCGACGCGGGCGTCGACCAGTCCCACAACGACAGTTACCTAGCACATAGTATGTTGTCAATGGTGGCAAACCCTCCACTATTTCGGCCTTGTTTCCAGCGGGCAATCTGTCACGCGAGGTGTTGCGACAAGCCTGCTGAGAACAGTCAAGGCGACAGCATATTTCACTTCATTTCACCCACTGTACCATCCTAAACGTATGTGATAAGCCCTATGCCCGGTATTAGCATTTGGATACCTACACCCTTATTAGCGTTATCTGTTACCAACACATCTCGAATCACAAGTGCGCATTTTTAGCAGTCATATTTCTTCGTGCATGTTGGAGGACAGGCTAAAGCTGTTACAGCTATTTGTTTGGATTTGTTTATCCGTTATCAACTTGCTCGACACAGATTGGCCGCCAGTTCACGAGGCACATTTACTTTCACTGCAATGCAACGACAGAGTACTTACCATTGTAAAAGAAGCCACGGTCGACAATATCATTCAACTCAATATCAAGAAGCTTTTCAAGAACTGTTCGGTCTTTCACCGTGTAATCAACATCCTTTAATGACTGGAATGAATAAAAAAGTCAATTATGTAGAAAGAATGCATTATCTTAAGAGTTAGATGCACAAAACTATACGACACTGCTACAGAAAATGCAGCCCCGGAGCACGTATTTAGCTGACAGAAAGCCCTTCATATTACTTTGGAAAGGTACACAACGCGTGCTGTGTGAAGTATAACGCATGAATACAATTAGTACAGAAATGATCCCACTCACATGATCAAGGAACGCGCACAAAAATTTTGTTACGACATTGTAAGTGTTCACTACGGTGTCGATGTTGACCCTTGAAAGTTGACCGTCCCCTGAAAAATATAACGTATATTAGTAAGGATGTTTCCTTTTTTTGCCTAAAACTGCAAAAACGCGAGTGTAAACCTTGTTGAGTTATATATAATATACTACAGTTGTTTTTTTTTTAGCTGCACAAAATGTTTAAAAATTGCCAGTGCCGGATAGCGCAATTCTAACCCTCGAGCTAAATTACTCGACGAGGCGGCCAATACTTCGACGAGAAATCAAAATGCTTATTTGAATAATTAGTACAATTACACTAATTAACATTTTACTACTTACTTTACGGCGCATATTTCGATTTACGAATTGTAGCCGATGAGGTCGCAAGGCGTATCCACTTGGAACGAATTCTCAGGACTACACCAGTTTGGAGATATTTATTTTAATGCGTCCGACGAAATACATTGGTGTTCCAGCTACTTTTGTGCTTCAATGCATAAAACAGCATTTTCTAAAAATAAAAAAAGTTCTAGAGTCCACTTTTACTGCAAGTTTACCGCAAGCCGGTGCTATCCTCAGAATTCGTTCTAAGTGGATAGGTCTGGTAAACTCACCAGCTACACTTCGTAGCTATAAATACGTGCCCTAATGTAATTAATTAACATGTAATTGGTGCGATTATGTTAATTATTCAATTAAGCCTTTTGATTTTTCATAGAAATCATGGCCGCCTCATCGAATAACTTAACTCGAGGGTTAGAATGATGCTATCTGTTAAATGTAGTTTTTAAAACTTTGGTGCAGCTAAAGAAAACACCCCATATATGAAATTGAATACAGGCTATAAAACAGGATATATATTGATACTCACCATTCTGCATTCTTTCGGGTGCTTGTGCATACTAAATAAAAAAGAAACAGTGAGCAATGAGTTCTCCCAATACGAAGAATCAAACGGCGGAAAAAAGTGGCAGCTAATGTCACCACCAATATTTAGTTCTTCCTGTACAGGTGCACTCAGAAGCAAGCTGGGCACCGCAGTAGTAAAACGTCATGGATTGCCGTGCCATTTGTAGTGCGCGCCGAGAAAGTGCTTTCAGAATTGACTTTCTGATTACAGCCTCGCACAAGCTGCCGAGGACGAGAGAACAGACCAAAGGATTATGGCCGCGGGGGCCGGTCTCCGTTTCAACCTGTGATGCTAAGTTGCGCTCCAAGTCAGTAAGGCGTATGGCAAGGCGTAGATTTATTGTACATGGAAGCAGATACAACAACTCTAGTGAAGCCACACTGCGCCTGGTCCTTATACTTCGGACTGTGCCTGTACATCCAGGATTAAAAAGCTGACCTGAGAGAGAAGAATTTGTTACGTACTGTCGAAAGAGGTCTCCTCATACGGCAGTACTGTTCGTAAACATGAACTGGAAGTGTCATCTGAAAAGTTTGTTGTTCCGTGTCAGGCAGCAGTCCTCTATGGCCGCAGAGGTCCTCCTGGATGTTAAAATACAGGTATGTATAGTGCCACGAACACTAAATAATTACATTTTTGTGCATAAGCGGCCCACAGCTGGCACCGCATGTCGAGCTTCTCTCCATATATATGCGGTGCCAACATCCCCGCATCCCGCGTTCAATTATTCGTGGTGATCGATTCCCACCGAAACACCACTGCTGTGATCGCATAAGCTCCGAATTGTATACCCGTCCCTGTTTTCGCACGAAATATCTGCTGCATGCTGTTTTCTACACTTACCTCTTCTCTGCGCAGCAGTTCGTGCATCTCTTTCATCGAAACGTCGGCATGGCCCTGAGCTGATCTTCCGTGAATGTAGTACCCAAACTTCGGCTGGACAAATATGACCACACTGATCTGCACAAGGCGACAAACAGTACGATTAGGCCCGAGTTCATAATAATCTGGGCACAGTTATTGACTGGCATTGAAGTATGAGGCGAGAGAAAGGGTTAGCGTGAACACCCCCCCCCCCCCTTTTTTTTTAATGCCATCTTCTACAGCGATTCGCCCCTCCATTATATATACTCTTCCATCACTTCCAACCCCATGCGACAATAGGCACGGGCTGGCATTAAGGAATAGTTATATTCTTCTTTAGGCAGTAGTTAATACATAGACCGTTTACAGCATCACTGCATGGGCGCTGCCATGTTTGAACACGTGACCCCGCCGCCACTGAGCGCGTTATGGCGTCTCCTTCCCGATAGCGGACGACGTTAGCGACCCTAACGACGTGATGAGTCCACACAGAAACGACCTTCTTTCACTTTCTGGATGAATTATAATTATTTGCCAGAAATGCAACGGCTTTCGTCGGAAAGCGCCAACAGAACGTTAGCGCTGGTAATTATTCTCATGCAGCCTAATTTTACACTGACCGCGGTGGGCGAATACTCCACGTCGGCGCGTGTGCGTTTTCCAATGAAGCGATACCCGATTGAGCATACTTATTTTACAGCGAAGCTGTACATGACTAGAATCCCGCGATTTATTCGCAGCCGCAGTCTAAAACTCAACCAATCAAAGCGGGAGGCGCGCGCCGCGTGCGCCGCTGAGTTCCTTCAAACAGCACCAGATGGCGCTCGCCTCCTCACCTCCTCCATATGCTTGCTGCGATAAAGCTAGGGAGACTATGGAGCATGTTTTATTAGAATGTGAAAACGTCTACCCAGCGGTCAAGTTAGGCACCATTGGCCTCCTTGAAGCCCTTGGGTTCAGCGAGAGCAGTGGAAAAGTAAACATGTCGGCAATAGAGATTAGTAAGAGGCGATTGGAGGATTGGTGGAAGTAGGGAAACGACAAAAAACGGAGACGTACAAAAGCACAGTTCGAAATAGGGGATCAGAAAATTTGGGTGCGGTAGTTCACAGTGGTTTCTCTTTCTTTTTTTTAATTGTTTAACCTAGGTAGGACATTAGGCAATGTAATAGCAAGAGCTTGGTGGTGCAACCCACCGCCCCGTATCAAAGGGGACGCTCATAACATCCATCCATCCTCACGACAGAAGTACCGAAAGAAAAGCAACATGCTCGTTGGAAAGGAAAAAAGAAACCGAAAAGCTGGTGGAACATGCAGATTCGAGAAGCGATCGCCGAACGACAGAACGCCTCTAAGAGGCGTTCCAGGCAGGCAAAAAAATCGCCGTTCCCAAAGAATGAAGTAGCCAGAAAATGGGAAATATACCGGCAGAAAAAAATCGATGGTTCAAATACTGGTTCAAGCAAAGATAAAAGGTGAAAGTGAACGTCGGTTGTCAGAAATACGTTAGAAAAAGAAGGCCGCACCTAGAATATTTTGGAAAAACATAAACTTATTAGGCAAGAAGTCTGGAACAATACAATAACATATCCTAGACGAAGATGGAAACAAACTGGAAGGGGACGCGGTATTAAATCAGATCCGAAAAATAACAACCGAATCTTTCCAAGACAACGACGAGGTTGTAATTGAGAAAAAAAAAAGTGCATGAAAGAGAACCACACGGAAAAGGAGCTGGTGCTGACAAGTTTCAATTGGAAGTAAGCTGCAGAGAAAATTCCGAAGACCACAGCCACAGGGCTAGACGAGATTTCCGTTAGGCTGATTAATGAACTAGGTCCAGAAAGTAAGGAAGCTCTGTTGAAAGCAGCAGAAAAACATTTAAATTTAAACGTTTTTCGCTTATCTTTAAAGATAGGCAAATACCAGACAGTTGGCGACAAAGTAGAACGAATTTAATTTATAAACGTAAGGGGGAGAAAGATAGAATTCACTCATATAGACTGTTGACTATTACATCCGTAATATACAGGTTAGCAATGCAGGCAAATAAATTAAAGCTGCAAACATGGGCAGAGAACGATGGCATTTTGGGAGAACTTCAGAATGGCTGCAGAATACGTAGGCGCCTGAATGATAACTTATTTGTCCTTACTCAGTCTGTTGAAATATCCGGAGTAGAAAGGAGACCGTTATATGTGGCCTGTTTGGTCATTTTATGAGCGTATGACAACGTAGACAGCAACATTTTGTTGGATATTCTGCATACGATATTCTGCATATTCTGCATATTCTGCAGCATAAGCTAGGCGACGAGTCTACCTAGCTTTTGAGATAGATTTACCTAGAAAATAACGTTTGCGTTGAATGGGAAGGGATGAGAAGCGAGGAGAAAGTTGACATCAACAAGGGACTGAGTCAGGGGTGCCCTTTAACCCCACTACCGTTTATTATGTACATAGTTAGGGTGGAAAGGGCGCTAGAGGAAAATAATATAGGGTTTAATCTCTCATACAAACAGGCGGGTAACCCGCCGTGGTTGCTCAGTGGCTATGGTGTTGGGCTGCTGAGCACGAGGTCGCGGGATCGAATCCCGGCCACGGCGGCCGCATTTCGATGGGGCGAAATGCGAAAACACCCGTGTGCTTAGATTTAGGTGCACGTTAAAGAACCCCAGGTGGTCAAAATTTCCGGAGTCCTCCACTACGGCGTGCCTCATAATCAGAAAGTGGTTTTGGCACGTAAAACCCCAAATATTATTATTAAACAGGCGGGTACAGTAGCAAAGCAGCCGCTTCCAGGTTTGTTTTATGCGGACGACATTGTGTTGCTAGCTAACACGCAGAGTGATACGCAACGTCTGGTTAATATCTGTGAACTGGAAGTCGAGAATTTAGGCCGGAAATTTAGCGTTGAAGAATCAGGTGTTATGGTACTCAATGAAAACAGTGAATAGACAGTGTCAATTCAGGGCCAGGAAATACCTCAGGTAAAAGAATATATAAAGCTTGGTGTATGGATAAACGAAAGCGAAAGATACCTGGAAACAAAGGAAAAAAACAATAACAGCAAAGGGGAAGAGAAATGCACGTTCCCGGTGCTGGACCTGCTGCAGCTCGCACTGCGAAATCCCACGGTGAACAGCCACGGCGTCCGACAGACTCCCAAATAGACGCCCACTCCCAAAATTGGATTAAGGTGAACTAAAGTGGATTGAGGTGGATTAATGTGGATTAAGGCGGAGTTTTAATTAGAGGTAGTAACTTACTTAGATAAGTCCTAATGCTTTCGCATTCAGATCACGTAAGGATACTTCAGTGACTGTAAACTTTAGGTTAGCATATCGGTCACCGAATTAGACATTAGAATAATGAAAAAGATAGAAGTAATTAAACTACGGCGTCCAACGTTGCCTTGGTGTATTGCGCTTGAACGAAACAGCAGTAGGTTAAGGATATTTCGTTAGTTTTTTACAAGCTGAAAACAAAGTTTGCAGCGAAACAACATCTTTTTAATTCGTGTACTTGCCACAACACAGGAAAATATGTTTACACGAAACGTTCTCGGTTTATTATCATGACTGCATGCGCAATCCACTGCCATTACGCGTGCGTACGAGCCATGACTAGTTGTTTGCACTTGTTAATAAAATGCCCATTACCGGACGCGAAATGTTCGTTGAAAGCATGACAGTGCAGCGACATCAAAAGTTTGCGAGAGGGCACTCAATCGTTCCTAGTTCCCTCACGCTCGTAACTGTTCCTATCACATTCATAACGGAGCTGCAGATCTTTTTTTACAAAGTTGAATAGCCTATACTCTGTAAAAACACACATTCATATATGACAGATAACCATTTATTTATTAAATTAAGCCACTGTCTACACAACCTGAGAAATCACGTTTCCTATTGTTGGTACTGCAAGGTACGCTGATATGTCATAGTGTTGGAGGATACATCTATCAGGCGTACCACGTTACCCTTTGCTTCATACGTGCCATATGTTATACTACACATTCGAGAGAATTATCACAAGCCCATTCCCCTTCTGCCGCGATTCTCGCGTTCGGTTACACTCAAAAGGCGTCACATGGCGTCGGAGCCAGTAACGCCACCTATTTGCGCTCCGTAAGCTAACCGCTGTAAACGGTCTATAAGCTTTCGGCACAATGCACAGTTTACAACCCACCCGCCGCGGTAACCCAGTGGCTATGGCGATGCGCTGCTTAGCTCGAAGTCACGTGTACGATCCCTGCCGCATTCCGATGGGGAGGGAATACAAAAAACGATCGTCTACCATGCGCTGAGTGCACGTCAAATAACTCCAGGTAGCTGAGGTTAATCTGGAGCGCCCCTACCCCATCCTGGCCACTGCGACGTGCCTCATAAACGTATCGTGGTTTTGGCACACAAAAGCCCATAAACTAACGAATTTAACAATTTACAACCTATTTAAAATAGAAATTGCAGACACGGCCTTTCCGTGCATGTTTGCGTCTTGAAAACTAAGGGCTATTAAAAAGAAAGTTTGTGCTCACTCATGGGCGACAGCGAGAGGTTGCAGATGTTCTAGAGAAGTCGGCGACATATTTGTTGCCAACACATTTCGAATAAATAAAACGCGTCCATGCGACATCAAACAAAAGTTGGACAGTGTTTTGCAGTTTCTATATTGACCGTAATAATGTGAATTGTGTATTTTCGACATAGTGAGAGTGAGCAGGGCCGACATTTTTGTAGCGATGCCTCCTCCCGATGCTAATGCCTTTCGGCGCTTTAAGCGATCGTGAGTGGCCGCTTTCAATGCTCCGCCTGGGGCGGAGCATCGTTTGACCATTCACGAACGCGAAAAGCACCGAAAGGCATTAGCATCGGGAGGAGGCATCGCTACAAAATCGCGGCCCAGAACCAGTAAAAATGCTGCAATCTGTAGCTTAAAAAATTAAAGTATGGGGTTTTACGTGCCAAAACAACCGTCTGATTACCACCTGGGGTTCTTTAACGTGTACCTAAATCTAAGTACACGGGTGCTTTCGCCCCCCATCGAAACGCGCCCGCCATAGCCGGGATTCGATCCCGCGACCTCGTGCTTAGCAGCCCAACACCATCTCGCCGCTAAGCAACTACGGCGGGTTAGTCTGTAGCTTCCGTCGTCCTCATCTTACTATTTAGAGGACCTAGAACAATTGAATCTCATTTCTTTTAAACGCAATTTTACGCAACACGAAACACACTCGCATAATCTTTTAATTTAAACAACGTGTGACTGAATCACGAAAAGAAAAAAAAAGAACTAGCGACATAGCGTAACACATGCAAGGAAAGTATACTTCCGTGTGCGTACATTGCTGACGGAGCAGAGGTCAATAAAGTGTTGAAGCTTGTCTTCATAAAATCGTTCGTAGATGAACTTCTGCAAGACAACCTGAAAAAGTGAGGCGGAACGTTCAGCTAAACACTATCGCCTAACTTGAGGAACACGAGAAATGTTTCTAGTGCGCATGCAGTTGGCGTCGTGTGAGCCGCGCTATGTTCACGGGGTAGATTGTGGACTCCAAGCTTTAGTTCCCGTACGAAAACTTTAGTAGTGAGAAATATCAGAAAGTTTAGAAAAACGCTACATTAGCGGCAAGATTATATAGGCAAGGTTTCCATAGACACATAGAGGTGCAACAGCAGAATTCTCAGTGTTAACAGGAAGTTTTAGCTCGGCCGGGTGCTCCTATCTAAATACATGTAAAAGGAGAATTCGTTTTTCTCGGCAACCACTGCACCAAATTTGACGAGGTTTGTTGCATTTAAAAGAAAAACTTAAAATCTAGTGACTGTTGCTTTCGAATTTTTGAGTTAGGCAGTGAATTTTTTATTAAAAATTAGAAAAAATCGAAAATGTTAAAAAAACGAAACTATCAAGTTTACAACTCTGTAACTCAACAACCAAAAACGATAATACAATTATATGAATTGCATCTAATAGTACATCTAAAGCGAACAAAATTGATATGTTAGACCTGAATATAAAAAAAATTAGGAATATGGAAATACAGCTTTTGCGGAACCCTTGTAACCAACGTAACAAATTCACTTAAGATGTAAAATGACATATCGAATTTGTCCGCTTTGACTGATCTAATGGATGCCGTTTAGAGAACCGTGATATCCTTTCTTGACGCAGAGCTATGAATTTGTAAACTTCGTGCTTCTATATTATTAAAACGGTCGAATATTTGAAAATCTGTTTAACAAAATTCAAGCCCTAAATCGAAATTCTGCTTCCAACAGTCACTACAATTTAACTGTCTCTCTCAAATGCAACAAATTTCATTAAAATCAGTTCAGGGGTTGTCTCAGAAAAACGTTTTTGCTTTCTACATGTATTCGAATAGGCTGCGTCGGAGTTGGGCCCAAGCTAAAGCTTCCTCTTAAGAAGAATGCGTGAATCCCTGTCAGTGAGACTGCCGGCCCTGTATCGCGATAAACTAAAGGAATATTATCTGGAATGGATAATGCACACGCAATACGGCATCCTCGCGGATGCCGCAGTGCGTTATTATTATTATTATTATTATTATTATTATTATTATTATTATTATTATTATTATTATTATTATTATTATTATTATTATTATTATTATTACACCCAAACAATAACAATCGCACTGCACGCGGCACGCGCGCAACTGTGGCGCGCTTACGCCACCACGTAGACGAGATGAACGAAATACGAAGCGCCTCGGTAGCGAATAACGTCATCCGGTAATTCCGGCATTATATAAACGCCACAAATTATCCAACGCCAAAACGTCCTTCAAGGCGACGTGCCTTTTGCGAATTCTGTTCATGAAAGAGGACGGTTAACCGTGGACTGAGTTAAGTTGGGTATACTCTGAACTTATCAAAAGAATAAAAGACCCCCCGCCCCGAAAAAGAAATTGGGAGAAGGACGGGTAGTTCGTGCGCTAATGAGTGTACACACGGGTACTCTCCACTTAGTGTGGTTCTCCAACCTGCTGACTTCTGATACGGCATGGAGCGCTCTTTCGCGTTAAAGTACCGCAGACGTATACGAAGCAGTGATCCTTAAAATAATACACGCTCAAGCGGCTGACCGCCCCTATCGGAAATTCTCCGTGCATGCGCCTCAAAACTTGCCAGTAGTATACTGCTGGTTTCTACTACGCATATTGCTTAGAAAGGTGTTAATGCGACTAGTATGGCACGTGAATATTCTAGTGAACCGCATCAAGATGTGGCTTTGACGCTGCGCTGCTAAGCCCGATCGAGTTCGCGGCATCAAACCGATGGGGGTGAAATGCAATGACAACCGTGTACCGTGCGTTGGGCGCGAGTCCTGGTGGTCAAAATTGATCTGTTATTAGACGAAGGAAAGCGCCTTGCTATTTGAGGCTCGATCTGGTGGCCTATAAGGATAGAGACACACCAGAGTCTTGATGAGACAAGTGTATGCTGCAGCGAAAATCCGGAGACCAGTCAGCACACCTAACGGAATGCGAAAGTATTCACCCAGTGAGACCCGTAAGGTAGCGTAAACCTTCAAGAAGCGCTTGGATATAAAGTGGGCGGAAGCATAAACCGGTCAGCAGTCTAGATAAGCAAGAGACGTTTAGAGTACTGGGCCGGTATTTTGTAGCGATGCCTTTTCCGATTCTATGCCTTTTCAGGCTTTTCGCGCTTGGCCACTGGTCAGAACGACGGTCTGCCCATATTATCAACGCGATCAGGCGGCCGTGTGTGGTGGATGATATATGAATAGCATAGAATAAGGCATAAGGCATCGCTACGAAATAGCTGCCCTGGTGGAAAAAAAGCAGGGAAGGGACTGATACGACTCGATCCATTACCGGCGTAGGTAGCGGAACAAGGTAGATAGAGAAGTTTTGAGGAAGAGAAAAAAGATTAAAGAGATGCCCACAAAAATGCTAGAATGAAAAGCATGTATAGCATGCCTGAGTAACTCAATCGGGCTAGGTGACAATTTGTCACGGCCCCGTTTCAAAGGGCACACCAATAAATAATAATAATAATAATAATAATAATAATAATAATAATGATAATAATAATAATAATAATAATAATAATAATAATAATCAGTTCCATCGCGGCAGCAGCTTCCATTTCCATAAAGAAGGAAATATTGCATTGAAAAAAAAACCACGGGCGATCAACTGTGCCATGTCTATACTGAACGATGCAGGATCCAAAATGTCCCCCTTCTGCAGTGAAGCGGTAAGCGCAAAATCTTTTTTCGAACATGATAAGTCAAATATGCACGTCCCTGTATTCGTGCATTCTACTTGGTAGCTCGGAAACTCTACTAAATTGTCAAGAAGAGTTGAGAAATGAGTCGAGTACTAAGGAATAGTCTCGGCTTCATAAAATCCTACCTGGAACAGAGCAATGAGCAGGTACAGGGACGCAGAAAGAGCAAAACGGCAGGCGGCGCTAAACGGGATGTCGGCGTTCTTCACAGTCCTCGAATAGTAGCTCTCGGGGCTTGCAAGAGCCACATACTCCAGTCCCAGGCCCTACACCATAGGAACGCACAAAGAAGCATATTATAATTGGATAGAATTACAGTGATAAGAGGCGTGTATATATATCCTTTGTTTGGGAACTTGTGCGCGGACATGCAAACACTTTCCGACAACGCTAATCAAGCCCGGGCCTCGCGCATGAGGGCCACAATTTCCAACCTCTCGACAAAGCCGCATACGGTCTAACTGGCGCACAACTCCAATTTATTGCACGAAACACATCAAAAGTGTACACCAGCGCACCCGGAGTTGACACTGATGATGAATGACTGTAGGCGTGTGATGATGCGAGCTAAGTGGTTTTGCGGTGTCAAGATCATTAGGGCGTGTGTTTCCCCCGGGAACATTATGACACATTCCTCGAGTTTGGAAGCGATAGCGGTTTAAGCGTTCCCTCTGTACCACAGCTCTTCCGTTAATTCACATTATACGCTGCCTTCTTTTCCCTTCTGTGAAAAGGGACATGGCGACTTGCCTACCGCTATTCCTGGTGTCTGTTTTGACAGCACCGAAATCCATCTATCAAGGGGCAAGTAACGCGCCAGCGATTGAAATATGTAACTGGCCGAGGAACAGCTGTGCGAATAAGAAGAAACATACTGCACTGTTGCTTCACCGTGCTAGCTTAACTAGTAGGCTGGTCAAGCAAGTAATTGAAACACACACACACCTTGGCCTAAAAAGGTTGTTAATTGAACAAGATTTGCGAGTAGTTAGAGTTAGGCATGGATCACACCGAAATATACAAATGGAATAATTTTACGCTAAAAGTGCACGTCTTTCAAAAGTCCGCCTTGTTTACGCTGAAATACTGGCGCTAGGAACTTGAGATATCGAATATATCGGTGATCGTGGCACTCACAGCCTGATCCTTGACCCCTAACACCTCCTACCACCTTTTGTTTGTTACAATGCCAGGTGACCCTTTCTTTTCCGGTTTCTTTTTTTTTCAGAACAAACACTAAATGCACACACTGCGTGGGCGACAGCCTGTGTCCGCTCGCATCAACGATTCTCGCCTTGAGGAGCAGCAGCAGCGTGAGGAGCTGCAGAGAGAGTGAAACCCTGCGATGGCACTGCAGTTCGCACCACTCGTTGGCTACGAAGTACGAGCGCCAGATGCTGACCGCCGTCGCCGATTCGCCGCCCTTGTGGTCGGCGACCACCACGCTGGAGCTGTTGCTGCTCGCGTCGCCGAGTCCAGCGGCCTGCGAATGCACCAGCATGAAATCGTTCCACAAAAGACTTCCGTATGCTTGGCAGTTGCCTTTTTTTTCCCGAGGGTCGCAATGTGGGCTTGTTGGTAATGCATATTCAAGAGGGTTATGGCAGCGCGATTCAAAGACGGGACAAAAGAAGACACAAAGGGACACAAGGTGGTGAGTAGTGCGGTATGCTCTTGAATAAATACAAGGCGCAGGACTTCGTTCAACTGTGCGGAGGAGGAGGCGGTGGAGATAAAGATAAGGTAGGCAGGTCAACCATATGCGTTTCCCGTTTGCTACCCTACTACTCAGGAGCAAGCGGTAAAGGGATCAAAAGAAAGAAAGAATGGAAAGGGAGGCAGGGAAGCACTGGCTTCCCATCACGCCTACACAATGGGTCATTAAGGCTAGCCGATTTCATAAACTACAGTGATGTCCGCATTGCTTTGGAAGCCTACAACACATATGGGGTCATAGCCCAGGAATCTGTCTCGAAAAATGTTCTACGGTCTAGCCGAATTAACACAAATACGCGGCATGCGAAAGCGGCGGTTTCTGCTGAGCATCTCGATGGCACCCATCGTCGCCAGGCTAGACCCAGAGCCCTTCAGAAACGTTAAGGCACACTGCCAAATACCCTGTACACTGACGCCGCCACCGGCCAGCGGTCAGCGTGATGGACGTCAACTTCCAACGTAATCGACGTCGATCCACCGTGATCGACGTCGACCGCCTGCCGCAACTTTCTTGGGTGCGAAAGAGTGCGTGTTTCACATGATGTGCAATGACGTGTCTGGGACACGTGTGGGCAAAGCTATAAGAAGCTGTGTTTCTTTCAGAAAAACGTTGTTGAAAATCAGCGCTTGTGGTGTCTTCTCGTCTCGTGTCCCATCTACGTTTTGCGCTGTTAACACCAGCAAGAAGTGGTGTCGGCCTCCTTCACCTATATACACAAGCATCACCGAAGCAGAGGAAACGGTCGTCGCCCTCGCCTTCGTATGCCGCCACATCATCAGCAGCAGCAGCAACCTGGTTATGCCCACTGCAGGACAAAGGCCTCTCCCAAACTTTTCCCAACTACACCGGTCATTTACTAATTGTGGCCATTTTGTTCCTGCAAACTTTTTAATCTCATCCGCCCACCTAACTTTCTGCCGCCCCCTGCTACGCTTCCCTTCCCTTGGAATCCAGTCCGTAACCCTTAATGAACATCGGTTATCTTTCCTCCTCATTACATGTCCTGCCCATGCCCATTTCTTTTTCTTGATTTCAACTAAGATGTCATTAACTCGCGTTTGTTCCCCCACCCAATCTGCTCTTTTCTTATCACTTAACGTTACACCCATCATTTTTCTTTCCATAGCTCGTTACGTCGTCCTCAATTTAAGCAGAACCCTTTTCGTAAGCCTCCCTGGTTTCTGCCCCGTAGGTGAGTACTGGCAAGACACAGCTGTTATACACTTTTCTCTTGAGGGATAATGGCAACCTGCTGTTCATGATCTCAGAATGCCTGTCAAACGCACCCCAGCCCATTCTTATTCTTCTGATTATTTCAGAAGAATAGATTTCAGAAGAATAGAGTAGATGTATTCCCTTACCACTTCCAGTGCCTCGCTACCTATCGTAAACTGCTGTTCTCTTCCGACACTGTTAAACATTACTTTAGTTTTCTGCAGATTAATTTTTAGACACACCCTTATGCTTTGCCTCTCAAGGTCAGTGAGCATGCATTGCAATTGGTCCCCGGAGTTACTAAGCAAGGCAATATCATCAGCGAATCGCAAGTTACTAAGGTATTCTCCATTAACTCTTATCCCCAATTCTTCCCACTCCAGGTCTCTAAATACCTCCTGTAAAAACGCTGTGAATAGCACTGGAGAGATCGTATCTCCCTGCCTGACGCTCTTCTTTATTGGGATTTTGTTGCTTTCTTTATGGAGGACTACGGTGGCTGTGGAGCCGCTATAGATATATTTCAGTATTCTTACATACGGCTCGTCTACACCCTGATTCCGCAATGCCTCCATGACTGCTGAGGTTTCGACTGAATCGAACGCTTTCTCGTAATCAATGAAAGCTATGTATAAGGGTTGGTTATATTTCGCACATTTTTCTATCACCTGATTGATAGTGTGAATATGGTTTATTGTTGAGTAGCCTTTACGGAATCCTGCCTGGTCCTTTGGTTGACATAAGTCTAAGGTGTTCCTTATTCTATTTCCGATTACCTTAGTAGAGTCCTTCCAAAATGGAAGGACTCTGACCTTAGTAAACACTTTGTAGGCAACGGACAGTAAACTGACAGCATGCCGACACGCACATGAGTAAATCACAGTCATCACAAAATCTCAAGCTGCTTGCCGCAGCTTTGGGTAAGGACGGATCAAGGCTGCAGCCCACCGTATCCATGGCGCTTCCGCATCTTTTCCCCTCGAGGTAGAAATTGTATAGACCCCTGGCCACGAAAGTCTTCGCGCAAACCAGCAAGCCCACGCTGTCACCCGATCATACGCTACCCGGGTTCCGCACCATCAAGACCGTGACTTACAGGTGGACCGTATACCTACGCAGCGCAACACCATCCTCCAACGCTACCGTCTCTCCCGCCGCATCTATCCCCCGCGAAGACGCCGTCGCCTGGCGTCAACTTCAGACTAACCTTTCCCCACGCACAACTTTTCAGCAGCAGAAGTCAACGTCTTCTGGTTGCAACACGTGCAATTCCAAACTAATTAATGATTGCGATAATCACCATCTCTTGTTTATCGGCATTCCCATCGAATCGCAGTGAAACGCGTGGGGCTTTAGAAACACCGTGGCGTCGCAGCGCCACCTGATCTTATACAATGCTATTCACCCCACCCTCTATGCATATATATATACCCCCACTGAGAGGCGCGCGCGTCACTGTACCACACAGTCGGAGGCCGTGCTGTCCAGTTCGAACCCGCGCGAACAGCAACAGTTGGTGTGGCGAGCCCGGCAGGCAGCACTGAAATGAAATATTCCCCCCGCGGGTGCAGGCTACAAGACGGAAGAAAGAAGCAAGCCTGTATCTTTTATTCATCTTGCTTGAATAAACGTGTACTCCTCCTCCTCCTCGATGACGCTAGTGCGCGCGCAATTCAGGTTAAGAAACAGGAAGAGACGACATGAAGTAGCTTCAAACACTGCCGAGGCATCACCCGGCTTGTGGCCTGACCTGCGAGCCATCTCCAGCCACGGAGAGTCGTGGAGCTTCCCTGCGACCCGGGCGCGGAATTCCTGACGTAGCGTGTGGTCTCTCCCAATCTAAGAAGAAAATGTCCGCGCTGCTCTGAAGAAACACGACGTGGAGCAGGTACAACGTCTGGTCAGAAAGAGGAAACGACACGATCTGTCTGTAGTTCCAATATAGCGCTGTTTTCGTGTTATGCAATATCTTCGCAAGCATAAAACATGGCAACGTAGAATCCGCACTGTCGCAAAAAAAAAAAAGATTATGCAGGATGAAATATGGTACGCCATAATATACCTACGTCCAAACTAAAATTCCGTGCACTAAACATCATCGAGCTATGCCGCACGGATTGTCTTCTTTCAATATATGATACAATACGCAAACGAGAATTAAAAGCTGAAATGGAATGTTCTTAACGCTCTGCAGATAAAGGTAGGAGCTAATCAAGCTGGTCCTTTAGCTGTTTCTCCTCGCATCCCCAACATGGTAATATGAAAATTATTATTATTATTATTATTATTATTATTATTATTATTATTATTATTATTATTATTATTATTATTATTATTATTATTATTATTATTATTATTACTATTATTATTATTATTATTATTATTATTATTATTATTATTATTATTATTATTATTAAAGACTAAGTGATCAACTTACCTTCATGACAAATGCAAAGATGATGTACAGTTCGATGCTGTTCTCCTGATGCGGACTCGGAAGAAGCATGTGAACAACATCCTGCAGCTACAATAGACAACGCAATAAAAAAGGGCACCGTCACGCAATGAGAATTCGCGGAAATGCAAAAAACCATACAACGAGAGAAAACTTGGTGGGGAACCGCCTGACAGGTAAAATGGGTTATCGCATAAATAAAAACGGCAGAGTCATGTATGATGCCGACTTCATGGACGGTGCAATGAGAAAGTTTAACATACCAGAAATCTCACTTGATTTAATTACATGAAAACGACGACAAAAACGGGGAGTGTTTAGGTGCGAACTCTGAACTAAGGAAAAATACCTGCTATAGAAGCACACAAGATAAAGTTCTCGCATGTAGATTCAAGAAGTTTACAGATGACCGAACAAGGGAAGACTCAGCACCCGCCGCGGTGACTTAGCGGCTGCTAAGTGTTGCGCTTCTAAGCACGAGGTCACGGTATCAAATCTCGGCCGCATTTCAATGAAAGCGAAATGTAAAAAAAGAAAAAAAAACACACGCCCATATTCCCTGCATTGGGGGCACATTAAATATCCCCTGGTGGTCAGAATTAATCCGGAGTACCCTACTATGGCGTCCCTCATAATCAAATCGTGGTTTGTGCATGCAAAACCCCATAATTCAAGGGAAGCCTCAGCGCGGAGCCAGCATTCCGACGAGGTCCCCGAGAGTTGTATAACAACAAGGGAAGAAGTCCCTTTGTGGAAACGTTGGCTCCAGCATAGGGCCGCTATTATTCGCCCCTCGTTGATTGCTATAAAAGGAACAGCAGACAACTTGATTGATGTACAGCACGTTGATGCTTCCTGCATCAGATGCGACGCCCATGTGGATAGCGTCGAAGGGCCACGGAGAGGCAAGTGCCGTAAAATCGGCTGTGGGAGTAGCCCTAGTAAGCTGTCAGCAAGAACTGTTTGGCCAGACCGAGAGTTCGATTTCCAGCGATCGAGTGATATGAAAGTTCAGCAAGCCGCACGTTTTTCCTGTAGCTTCACCTATGCAAACCACGGAGCTCAGGGTCTATATCGATCTATCATAGCACACTGCAACTCGTTATCAGAGCTGCCTACATGATAGGGTTCGGCTACAAATGCTGGGTAATATTGCCGTTAATGACCCACGGACGCATTAGTGCAGTAAGTTCTCGCTAAAATTTCATCGAGCGCAAACCTCGAAGAAAATAATACAGCTCTGTGTTTAAAAAAGAAAAAGACTGCTTACCTTATACATCAAAAGCCAGTTAAGGCATGTACAAAGAACCACCACAAGGAAAACACTGGACAGGCTGGAACAAGTGTATATGATGAGCTTGACGAGAGTCTGCAGAGAAAGAAAACAAGCTTAAACAATACAACAGTCTTTCGTAAATTTCCTTTCCTTAACAACGTCGCTCTTTATATTTCGTGGAGCACTTGACCTTCAAGTAGCAGTCTTCGGTTCTAAGACACCACTCCCTCATTTTCAGACGTTGCTTACAGAATTCCGAGCATGTTAGTACAGCCACAGTCTATAGCTACAACACCGGCGCAAAAACAGCTGGTTCAATTAATGTTCACTGTAAGGCTGTCAACGTGCCTCTGCGGGTTTCATAGCTATCCACAGTACACGCGTACTCTGCGTGTGCAGGCATTGCGGTAAGCAATAATTGCAGCAGTAAGACATCAATCTGAATCACGTGTAACTCCGAGCGAAAGCAGTGACAAATATACGAAAGTTCTGCAACCAATGTGCCTAGATTAAAGCACTACAGCATTGTGAGCATACTATATTGGCCGAACTAGTACACCATAGACGTCATGTCCACACAGTACGCACCACAATGTTAATGGAGAGCTTCCCTGATCTTCGGGTCCAGCTCCAGGTCTGAATGCAGGCCCACAGAATTGCAAAGGCGCTCAGGACACCTAATGCAATCTGCAAAGGTCACCAAAGTGCTGACATGAACAGATTGCCCTTGAACCGATATTCCTTCGGTGTGCCGTGATTACAAAGTGCGACTCTTGAATTTCTCACAAAGTGTTTCAAAAAACAAATCAGCGATGTAAAGCACAGATACTTAAAGCAAAATCGAAAAGCCTACAACCCAAAAGTAAAAAAAAATATTTCGCGAAAGTACACAGAAGTCTACTAGTGTATACGAAACAAATAGATGTATGCCGACGTTGCTTTAAAGCAGGGTGACGCAACTAAAAAAATGCCGGTTCGATTGCGGCTCGGGTTTAGAACGCTCCACTTTCGTTCTGGTTCAGAGAAATAGAAGCATATAACGGTTCGCGAACCGGTTTAGCACAGTAAACCTTACCCTGCCTTATATGGCGAAACGCTGCAGAATGGTATACCGACTTGTCCGCATGGCGCATGTGTAGTCTTTGTCAGGAAGTGGAAGAAATTAGCCTTCTCACACATGGGAGAGAAAAATCAAAGTCTTTAAAAATATCAATGAAGTTTAATGTTGTACAACTACAGGAGCCATACGGTCGTCTTATGCATTGCCGTCGCAATGGTGTGCGTCACGCGGTGCGATGCCTCAACGCGTCCTCCCTCCTTCCCGCGTTCCCTTTTATCGTCGTCCGTACTGAGCCCTGTTAAGAATGGCGAGCTGCGAAACAAGATTGCCACACAGTTACGACAGGGCGACACGACGCGCACCTCTCCGTCGCTGCAGCTGGGAGGCGTTCGAAGAAGCGGCCTTTGCGCTGGAGTCCGCCGCCTTCCTCCAGCCCCTTCGACATTGTGACGGAACTAGTTCGGTGCGTGAACAATGATTCCGGAGTTCCCCAACGCGGAGCTGATTTGACACGCATGGACAAGCTGCCGCGGGAACGACGTATTTTTGTGCTTCTCACGCTTCGGAGTGGCGCAGAACAACGAGCGACCCTCGATCGGCACCGATAATTCCCGGAACGGCACCCCGCCAACGCCGTCGTTTGGGCTTCGGAATGTGTGTGCCTTTGTGTCTGTAAACTGATCTGCAGAGCAGCGGCGAGTTGGTGATGAGTAAACGAACAGTCGCCGCGTCGTATGACCGGCGGATCGAGTGTATAAAAACTGTGGTTGTGCGAATGCTGAGGACACTTCTCTTGAGCAGTCATGTTAGACTGAGTCACTTCTCTCATGCAGTCATGTTGGACTGATACTCTTTTTCTCAAGCAGTCATGTTAGACTGATTTAATTTCTGTAAATAAACCCTTTTTCCTCGTTCTCGATGAGAAACAGTTCTTCACTTCATCAACGATCTCAGCGTAAATAAGTTGGACGACGGCATGGGCCAGCTACCTTCGAATTCATGCCGTACTCCAATCTTGGCAAAGGACCACGGACGATGGGATTGAGCCCCAATCCTGACAGCCCAAGAGCAAAATAATAGAAATTGATAGGGTTGTTCAAATACAAAAATTTTCTCAGCAAATCGCGAACATGCGTATTTGAGAAAAATCAAAGTCCGATATCGAATAGAAAATCGAGTATTTCCAATTTCTGAAAAGTGAAATGAAAAATTTCGCGGAGCCTGTTCAGCAACAAATTTACACTATTTGACACATGTACACCGTGATACAGTATGGTGCACGATGGCATTGAAAGTAATATACAAAAAAATTCACCGATGATTACGATACTCCCTAATGCGAAATTTGAGCGCAGCTGTATACGTGTTTTCATTTCGCGATATATTGAGGCAAGGAATTTGAGAGAGATATGTAGCATAGTCGACAATCGTCAAAAATCTGATCTGCGGGTCAACGCATCGGCTTTTATACATGACTCGTCGAAGGTTCCAGTCTAATCACTGGTGCCGCGTGGCTTCCAGAGAGTATTACACAATTCGCGTCGCGTACAGAATCGGATTACAAATCAATCGCAAACCATGACAATTGAAACAAGTGCGAGCGAGAGCTGACGCGAGCAGACGATAGTACGAAAGGAGCGCTTCGGCGGAGACCAGATACGAGGACGGATCGAGCAGTCGGGCGGGTCCGCATGACACCAGTTTCCCGCGCGCACGTCACAGAAGGGGCTGTTCTCATTGGTCTCCGCAATTCGCGGCTCGCGTCTTTCATCTCCGGCTCCGCATTCGTTCTTTCATTTTTCGCAGTGCTCGTTCGCTCAGTTACGCCGCCGACGCCGACGCTCGCCCCCAAAACGGGCGCCTTTAGTCGATTATGCATTTCACTTTTTTCGCAAGTAATATCCGCCTCTTTGAGTAGACCAGCTCATGGACTAGAATTGCTCTATCTGCCACAGGCAATTTTTAAAAAATGAAAGTGTTCGCTGAAACACCTAGTATATAGAAACAAAGCGCTGCCATGAGCGGAGGTATGTCTGCGGGGGCTGCTGTGAATCGCGCCCCCGCGTCACCCACGCGCTGCCTCTCGCAATCTCCAGATTAGGGAGGCAGTCGCGCCACACTTCGCTCCGTTTCTAATGTGCCGCACGAGACAGATAATCCGCGACAGCCAATATATCGCGAAACGAAAACACATATAGAGCTACGCTAAAAATTCGCATTAGGGAGTATCGAAATCGTCGGTGAATTTTAACTGCCTTTTCACTAAAGCATATGTTTTAGCTATGTCTTCAGTACCAGCTAAAAACTACAGGTTGCACGCGTGCTGTGTTAGTCAAGGTTAAAATGTAGTTTTTGTAAATTATTTCAAGCTAATGTTCATTTCATCTTAAGACCGAAATAACAGCTGTGTGTTGGCACTAAGAACACATGCATGTGGTACTTGGTTGAAAATCGGGGTGAACCTAGTTGCTCTGAATTCATGCGAAACCCTCAAGTTTTACAGGTGTAATGCCTGCCGTTATAGAATGAGGGATAAAAATAAAGATCGGTGTATTCGTAATGGATTGTGACGCGATGTTGTGGCGAATGTTCTCCCTTGTACTGTTGTTTGCTCTGTGTATGTGATGTGATGTGAGCTGGCGCAGTGGACGACTTGGCGCAACAAGCCTCGAACGGCAAATGTTGACTTTTTTTCCACGGGAAAGTTGGCCCTGTCAAATGTAGAAGGCGCTGCCAAGCCTCCACAAGCCACTAAGTGTAGTAACGACAAAAATACGGAAAGAGAAACAACATGCGCGTTGCAAAGGAAAAAAGAAGCCTAAAAGCTGGTAGAACAGGGAGATACGAGAAGCGATCGCCGAACGACTGAAAGCATCCCGAGAGCACAAGCAGGCAAAAAAAGCGCAGTTACCGCAAGATAAAGTAGCCAGAAAATGGGAAATATACCGGGCGAAAAAAATATATGGTTCCAATACTTGTTCAGGCAAAGATAGAGGTGAAAGTGAACGTTGGTTGTCAGAAATACGTGGGAAAAAGAAAGCCGCACCTAGAATATCTTGGAAAAACATAAACTTATTGGGGAGGAAGTCTGGAACAATACAACATATCCCAGACGAAGATGGAAACAAACAGCAAGGGGATGCGGCATTAAATTACCTCCGAAATATAACAGCCTAATCTTTCCAAGGCAATGCCGAGGTTGTGCTTGAGCAAAAAAAAAGAGCATGAAAGAGAACCAGATGGAAAAGGAGTTGGTGCTGACAAATTTCAACTGGAAGAAAGCCGAAGAGAAAATTCCTAAGCGCCCAACCACAGGGCTAGACGATGTTCCCGTCAGGCTGATTAATGAATTAGGCCCAAAAAGTAAGGAAGCTGTGTTGAAAGCAGTAGAAAAAAGTTTAAAAGATAGACGAATACCACAAAGTTGACGACAAAGTTGAATAAATTTAATGTATAAAGGTAAGGGGAAGAAAGATGGAACTAACTCATATAGACCGTTGAGATCGGTAATTACATAGGTAATATACAGGTTAGCAATGCAAGCAATTAAATTAAAGCTGCAAGCATGGGCAGAGAATAATGGCATTTTGGGAGAACTTCAGAATGGCTGCAGAATATGTAGGCGTCTGGATGATAACTTGTTTGTCCTTACTCAGTGTACTGAAATATTCAAAGTAGAAAGGAGACCGTTATATGTGGCCTTTTTAGACATGATACGTGCGTATGACAATGTAGACGGCAACGTTTTGTGGGATATTCTAGAAGGGCAAGGCTTGGGCGACGATTGTACACAGCTTTTGAGGGAGATTTACCTAGAAAATACCGTTTGCGTTGAATGGGAAGGGTTGAAGAGCGACGAGAAAGTTGATATCAACAAGGGACTGAGGCAGGGGTGCCCTTTATCCCCACTGCTCTTTATGACGTACATGGTGAGGATGGAAAGGGCGCAAGAGGAAAGTAATATAGGGTTTGATCTCTCATACAAACAAGCAGTACAGTAGTAGAGCAGCAGCTTCCAGGTTTGTTTTATGCGAACGACATTGTGCTGCTAGCTAACAAGCAAAGCGATCTGCAACGTCTGGCTGATGTCTGTGGACAGGAAGGCGAGCATTTAGGTCTGAAATTTAGCGTTAAAATATCAGGTGTTATGGTATTCAATGAAAACAATGAACAGACAGTGTCAATTCAGGGCCACGAAATACCTCGGGTAAGACAATATAATTATCTTGGTATATGGATAAACGAAGGCAACGTATTTATGGAAACACAGGAAAAAACAATAACAGCAAAGGGGAAGAGAAATGCGAACCATAATGATATACAGAGAGCTACGGCGATACAATAGGCACGAGGTGCTCCGAGGTATGTGGAAATGTGTAATGGTTCCAGGACTTACTTATGGAAATGCGGTTGTTTGCTTTAAATCAGAGGTACAATCAGGACTCGATGGGAACCAAAGGGTAGTGGGTCGCCTCGCATTGGGTGCTCAAGGGAAGACTACAAATGAGTCTGTGCAGGGTGATATGGGCTGGGCAAGCTTTGACGTGAGAGAAGCTCACATTAAAATTGATTACGAAGAGCGACCGAGGAATACGGAAGAAAGTAAATGGGCTGGGAGAGTGTTGAAGTATTTGTACAGGAAAAACATTGATTCATAGTAGAGGAAAAGAATTAGGAAGATTACCAGCAAGTATGCGACCTGTATGGAGAGCAACATGGCAACAAAGAACGTCAAGCGGAAAGTCAGTGAGGCTGAGATAATCTAATGGGTGGCGGCAATGGAAAAGAAACCTATTATGAGTAGCTACTTAAGAGCAAAAAAACGAAATCAGGAGAGAAACAATTTATGATAATTCAAATGGAGGCTCATTACTTTTCGGAGCGAGATCAAGATGCCTTAGAACAAGCACCTATAAAGCAAGATATAAGGAGGAGGACGCATGTGCTTGCTGCGGTAAAGCTAGGGAAACAATGGAGCATGTTTTAGTAAAATGTGAAGACATCTGCCCAGCGGTTGATTTAGGCATCTATGGCCTTCTTGAAGCCCTTGGGTTAAGCGAGAGCAGGGGGAAAGTAAACACGTCCGCAGTAGAGATTAATAAGCGGCGATTAGAAGATTGGTGGAACTAGGAAAACGACAAACAACGGAGGCGCAAAAAGGAAGTTCACAATAGGGGTTCAGAAAGTTTGGTTATATAAATTCATCGTGGGTTTCTTTTCTCTTTCCTTTTCTTTTTTTTCGTTTTAACATAGTTAGGGCATTAGGCAACGTGGTGGGGCAAGTCACCACTCCGTTACAAAGGGGACGCTCATAGCATCCATTCATCCACCGAAGCCGCCATTGCATGACGTATGGGCCTATAGTGTGCCTATGCAGCCCTCGTTATAGAACTCGCCTTCTTATTAGATACGTGCATCTTTTTAAATATTCTTTTCCTCTCACTACCCCTCGTCTTCGTTCATTCCGTCATCCTCCCATTCCTGTGGCAGTAGACGAACATGAGTGTGGAAGGTAATGGAGATGACAGCAGAAACACAGCAAAACTTACCGGCATATCTTGCGCCGCCTGGTTGAAGTCTGACGAATAGGTGATTGAGAACGACAGCTAAGAGAAAGGATAAATAGTGTGAATGTATCCGACGCCATCTTATTACACACCAGAGATAATAGGAACGAAAAAGAAACCATTTGAAAAAAACTGTTGACACGCAGACTACTGCTCAACATTCAATTTTCGCATCACTTATGGTCTACGACTGTCACATGTTCGGAAAATGCTTCCGGTAACAGTATCTCGGTAGATTTGAGCTAAATTAAGTTCTGCTATATGAAAACCGATTAAACAGCATAAGTGAGAATTCTTTATAAGAGACAGCTTAAAAGTAGCAACTATAGCTTTGCACCGTTATAAAGCGTATCATTACTGACAAGACGACTCAAGCACGATTTCTTTTTTTCTCTCTCTCTCTTTTTCCCCCGTATACAACGTTGTTTTTCTAGATTTCAATAAAGCGTTTGACTTTGCTCCACATGCAAAACGAATATGTAAGCTTGAAACTACTGGGCTTCCTTCTTTCATAATTAACTGAGTGTCTGCTTACCTTTCTAACCTCGCACAGTTCGTCAGTACTGATTCTCATTGTTCCAGCTACCTCCCAGTTACTTCTGGCGTACCGCAGAGAAGTGTGCTGGGATCATTAATCTTTTTGATATACATAAATCACATTTTTATATAATTAGTGAACCAGTGCAGATTAAGCTTTTTGCCGACGATTGTATATTGTTTAATTATATTAGGTCTTCTGAAGTTCAAGCCATTCTTAATTCTAACCTTCAGAACATTCATTCCTGCTGCAATCAATGGGACATGAAGCTTAACAATTACAAAACAGTCTTCATGAAAGTTACCAATAAAAAGAGTAGCTTACCATTTTCATATAACCTTCCATCTCACCCGCTCGAGGAAGTTAATGAATACACATACCTAGGTGTTACTATAACCAATAATTTTAGTTTGAATAAACATATATCAAACATATGCACGTCAGCTTTTATTTATTTATTTTCATTTATTTTCACAATACTGCGGACATCTGTCCAAGCAGGAGGGGGCTACGTGAGCAGATACAAAAATAAGCAAACATACAATATATACAAGGCTTTGCATACAATATATACAAGAAACTTTGCCTCCTCAGGCACAAATTAAAAGCTGCCCCTAGTAGCGCAAAGCTCTCAGTCTACACCTCAATCATCAGACCTAAACTCGAGTACGCATGCGCCGTCTGGGACCCTTACACAAAGCATAACATTGAGGCGTTAGAAAGGACCCAGCGAAAATCTGTTCGATCTATCTTTAACAAATACCGCTCTACTGACTCTTCCACCACCCTCATGGCGCAACATAACATGCAGACACTAGAAATGCGAAGAAAAATTCTAAGATTGAAGTTACTTTTCTTGATCAAAAATAACAAACTCTCCATCCATTTATTAAGTCCACCACAACATGCCTAACAAGAAATCATCAGGCGGAATCCCTAACGTCGTACAACGTTAGAGTCAATGTTTTTAAGTACTGTTTCTTTCCGCGCACAATAACTCAATGAAATTTACTCCCGACTTATCCACTAACCAGTATTGATGTCTTTGACAAAGTTGCTTATTGACAGTTGCACATTGATTGCTTCCTGTTCCTGCTATGTGTCATTCTTTACGCATTCTCTTTACTGCAATGTAATTTGCTGTGCTTTTTGTTGTTCTTGTTGCTGTATTGTTTTTTTTATTTTGCCTCTCCTGCCAGGTCCCATTTAAGATCTGCAGTATGCTGTAAATAATAAAATAAATAAACAACAAAATATACCCACTAAGTGTGATCAATTGGTAAAGTTTGTTGACGCTGTTGTAATCAGAACGCAGACTGATGTGTCACTGAGTCCGACAACACCATATGCGTGTCTCTTAAACAATGGAGCGTGTAGCGCGTTCACGACCCCCTGGGTGATAAAGTTGACGTCATAGGAGCACCATTAGTGGTCTTACATCAGAGGCACTGAACATGCGGTACCACGCGCCCGCCGACTGTACCATATGTCCCAATTAACGCACTCGCGGACGGGTCGGAGGGGGAAAGCCGCACATACAGAAAGAAAGGGATGCTTTCACAAGAGGCATGCCGAGCTCCAATTGAGTGCAATTTCTTCGATGTTTGTCGTCGTCCGCAATGGGCTGTACGTATTACTGCGCTCTCAGCGAAAGCCCTTTGAAAGTAATTCTGAGTGTTCCTGTTCACTTATTGGAAAGCTCCGTAAGCTCATTTGGGAAGCTTGCCCCGGCGTGGTCATCCATGCATGAGGATCGCGCCTCCGACACTCACCGGCAATTTGGCGTTCTGCTCGTAGGCATCCCTCGAAGCTTCGGCGTAACCGATGGTAATAAGAGGCGGGTGTATGGAGCCGGGCTTTCCTTTCTTGTGGAGCGTGATGCTGCGCAAAAAAAAGTAATAAAGTAGGAAAAATACGCGTCGCCCTTTAAAGGCATGATCCCACGTGGTCCCTATAGCATACAGGCAGCGCATTAGCCCCTTAACACATTTGTGCAGGGCTGCCAAACAGTGATTAAAACGTTTCTGACTGAAATATAGTTTGTCTAAGCCGCCTATCCACGCAAAAAATACCAAGCGGGACAGTGGCAAAGGCAAGCGACGAGTAGCGGTATGGCGCTGCGACACCATTGCGCAGCACATCTTGTGGATACCTTATTTGCGCAAACAGCCCCGGAGCACTGCGTGCGTTGCACCAGGAATATTGACAATGTTTCTTTAGTTATTAAAAACTGTGGGGATTTGGGGAATTCGACGCGCCATGGTTCGCGGCGATGGCGGGGCTAAGACGTCACGAGGGGCCACTGGCGGCTACTCTCGTGGCGGTAGAGTTGGTTCTTTATGCTATGGCAGTAGCGTCTCTTCTTCCTTGGGACTGCGCCGGCTACGTGCATGCTTCCTCTCGTCCGCCGACACCTTTGTGACTAGGACTGAGCTCACGCACAGTGCCTTTGCCCATGCGGGGAGCGCGTACCTCGTGTTGATCCTGTCCGGACGCTAAGCCGACGAACGGGTGCCTAGTGCTCGCGCGAAGTCGTACCACGCCGAGCCGCCCTTATCGGTGGCCCAAGCCGAGAGAGATTGGCCGAGCTCTCACGAGTTGGCCCATTGGTTATCGCGAGTGCAAGTAGCATAGCCGCCGGGACTTTTCCTAGCGGCGTGTCCCAGCTTGAGCCTGTGCTCTCGCAGCGACGTGCTACAGGCGCCCCCGACTATATTTTTCGCCCTTGCGGGACCCCTTTGATTTCCCGCCGCCATAGGACCGGGCGTTTGTGCAGTGTCGGGTGCCGCCGGATATAATAAACGGTTTCCGTCAACTCAGGACAATACTGCGTTCTTGCGTGCATCGCTCGGTAGCCCCTTGTGGCCTGAGCTCGCGCGCGGCGCTAGAGGTTGACGGCTGACGCGGCCCTGTGGCTCGCTAAGCTCGAACCCGCGGTGGTCGGTACTCTTGTGAGACCCGAAGTTCCCACAAAACCCAGAATTGAGATGCTCGTCCTCTTCGTGTAACATCGCCTGTATATACTCACTGCAAGTTTACTTTCTCGGCATAGCGTAAAAATTTGGCCTTGGGATGTCCGCTTCGGGAGGCGCTGTCGCTGTCCTTCCCAGTGATGGGATCAACCAAGAAAAATCTTCTGACCAGCTGCCAAGATGACGCTCCGTCCTCTGAAAACACACAAATCATGACGTGCAAAGTCATAAGGTCAACCATGAAAGATGGCAACGTTACATGGGTGCTTGTACGTCACGCATTGGAAACTAACGCTACACATTTTTGTGTATATGTATTTTCTTGCGTATGACGACGGGATCCACCCGTCGTGTTCGCTTAGCAGCTATGGCATTGCGCTGTCACGCTGTCAAGCACGAGGCCACGGAATCAAATCCCGGCCGCGGCGGCCGCATTTTGACGGGGGCGAAATGCAACAATGTTCGTGTTCCGTCCATTGTGCGTACGTTAAAGAACCCCAGGTAGTTAAAATTAATCCGGAGTCCCTCCCTACGGTGTGCCTCATAATCAGATCCTGGTTTTGGCACGCAAAACCCTAGAATTTTTAATAATGGCATCCAGAATTTTCCCGGAGGCGACAAGTGCATTCTTTTCTGATCAGCAATGCAATAACAGCACAGCACACAAACGACACAGCCACTGCATGGCCCGTCTCACTTTGCCCGCCTTCTGCACTGTCGAGAAAATTAGCCCAACTTCATGCACTTGTGCTCTTGTGACTTACCACTGTTTCTTCTTGAGTTCTTTTCAAAGTTCTCAATCTTCACCGGGACTGGATAAATTTTCTTCACACCATTATGGCTGCCCTCTAAGACTGACAAAAGAAAATTATTTCTCCCATCGTGAACATCTTGTCAATATGAGATTAATGTAAGAGGTAAGTAAGTTGAAAAAACCTGAAGTTACAATACTCACAAACGTCATAGAACACGAGGAGCGATTCATCCCACAGGTCTCTAGTTGGCTTTTGGCACTAAAGTAAACGTAAAATAGCACCCTATTATCCCTTTGTCTTAAGTTCGCCAAGCCGAAACAAGAAGTTAGTAAGTCATGCGTAGAATTCTCCCGGAACCCCCGAGAAAAAATTATAATGAAATGCACACGAATAGTTTTTCGTTGTACCGATTCATTGCATAAATATAAGCGCAGACGCGACTCGTAATACTGTCAGCAATGTTATCGCCTGATAAAAATAATGCTTTAACACATAATAGCAAACGCCTGTTAACTTCTCGAGTTCCATAATAGGCCTCAAAGCAAAAAAGAAAGAGAGAGAGAAATAAAAAGGTACCTCGCTCACCTTTTCAGCAAACGTGGTTCCAAATCGAAGCGCATCCTTATTCGCCAGAGACGTACCGCATAACTAGGGACAAGATGAACAGCTCTCAATCTTACGGCAGTCGTAGATAATGATGATGCAACAAAAATATGGTCCCTACATTATTATTACCCCCTACAGTCTCTATTGGGATCCCAAAACGCACAAGCAAGCACTCACGCTGAGCTCCCTTATCCTCAGTGGCCCTATGGTAGTAAGCTTTCCTTCAAGGCTGTACTTGGCAACGATAAAATGGAGGTAAGAAGACTGAAAGCAGAAAGGACGGAACAGGTATGCGTCTTGATTAGGCAGGCTCATGAAATACACCGGACTAGCGCCAAGAAGTAGCTTACGTTCTTCCAATGCTTTATAGTGAACTGGTTTGGAACGTCCGTCCTTGAAATAACGAGGCTGGCATCGTCATCCAAATAAAACAGCCACGGCAAGCCCCGCTGGTTGCTGCGCATGTGAATAGCAGGCACAGGTGAACATCTTATGGTTGCCAACACCTAAGCCGCGAGCTCTGTGAACACTGGTGCTATGATTCGCTATGAATTCGGCCTCTGTATATACAAAAAGGGCGTTCAGTGTTGTGGGCGCTCAGATGCAGCCATATCAAAAGGGGCTGAGCTAACGAGGCTTTTGTTCGAGTACAACTCGTGACTGACAGGCATGATTTGGACGTGCTTGCCTGATGCCATGCCAACAGATTTCAAAGTGCTGAACCGAGTTCCATCGACACAAAATGCACACCCAGCGCTTTCGCAGCGATTCTGTTCTTATGAGTGGATCCCGGCTGTTTGTCGGTACGCTCTCCGAGCAAATTTCACGTACGTAAAATTACGACCGAGCAAATCGAGTCAAAATAAGGAGTGCGCTACTTTCCATTGTTCAACCAAGAATACAACGGGGAACAGAGAAGGCTAACACAACACAATAGCTATTTCACCTTTCTAAAGTAGTCACGCGTATATACGAGCTGATATGCGACAAAGTTCCAACTGTGGCATGTTGCATAACAGCTCCTGTATCAGGCGCTGTCAGAACGGGGACACTATAGGAGCTCTTCGGGGTTTCGTAACGGGCTCGGGGATACCTTAAAGGGACTAACAACTGGCCAGAATGTGTTGTGAGACGTTGAGGGGAAATGAAATGACCATGATTTATAGTGATAGAATCCAGCACGCTGTTTACGATTTAAGTAGGATTTATAATTTTAAATTTGGAAGTCTGAAAAACCAGTAAGTGGCGAGGCCTGGCGGTGAAATATTCGTACTTTGGATGTAGTCTATGATATTCTACGTAAGTCGGCTGTTATTAAATACAACATAATTATTGCTCAATATTACGGTTGCTATATTATTAGAAACTCGCGCTTCATTCTATGCTTCGGAAATCAAAAGCGCACGCATGACTGCGGCAACACGCTGAACTGTGTATCACGTGTAAAAGCGTCGTTTCGTTTTCGATCCGATTGGTTTCGTTTTGACTGTTTAAATACCAGAACAATTGGACAGTAAACCAAGAAAACACGTAGCTATTATAGCAGAAATACTTTAACACTTTGGAAAACATGAATCGCAGGAACATCGGCTTGATAAACAAAATAATAAGTGCACGACTACATCCTCACTGCAGATCGAAACATTCCGATAAAAAATGTTCCACGGCGTTTTCCGCGTTACCACATCATGATTACACACTCTGAACGTCAAGCTTTCCATTGCATTAAAAAATAGGTGCCATGAAAAATGGTAGTCAGTCCCTTTAACCGTGTCTCTCTTTGAGCAATGAGACGCCCATAGTTCGCTTATTCCCGGTCTCTGCCACGTCACCCTTGGCTACTTCCGCGGTCAATTAGATAGCCCAAAATTACAGCCATTAGTCATCCTCCACCGTTTTCCCCAAAATATAAAATGATACCAAAAACAAAAAAGTAGGACACGTCTCCCGAGGTGCGCCATCTCTCATAATTTTACGGTATGCCTAGGCGCTTGCTGTTCACAAATCATTTTGGGCGTCCGAATGATGCTGAATGACACTCATCGCACCTTAAATGCCTTGTGCAAGCTTTAATTAAGGCGCTAAAGACAAGAGTCAGTCAGACACAATAAACTTTGTTACTGAAAGAAACCAATAGCGTCTTCGTGAAAAGAAACTTCATTGCTTGGTGAAACATAAGGTCAAGTAGTGCAAGAACAAAAATGACATTTGGACCAGCCTAAACGAAGAAAATAAATTTGAACGATGTTAATGAAAAGAATAGGGGAAGCACGTTATTGTGTAATACAACGGACATGGCATGGACCATGTCATTCAAGAGCCCTGTCATGCAAGTATATGATAATAATAGCAATAACTTGAGAGCTCCACAACTAAGGTACTAAACATCTACCATAAAACAAGATGGACACGCTTAACTTTCAGTTCAACATTCTACCTTTGTTTTTTGAGCCCCGAAGACGGCTCGCTCAGTGCAAGAAATTTGTCACAGATGGCGCTTTCCGAGCTTCGATGATACAAGGTGAGAACACAGAGGTTGGCAAGTGCCTCACATGCACTTTCGTTGCCGTGTTCCTGAAACAGTCAAGAATATTCAAAATGGCAATCAGTCCGTTTCTGCGTTGGGCTGCGAGACCTATCGCTGGCAGCCGTCGTGCTACGTTCGCCGCAAGGATTACACGCATGACTCATGCCCTCAACTGAGATGACATGCTTACCTTGCAGTTGTAGAGTGAAGGCAGAAGGAGGCTCCGAAGTGCTTCTGATGAAATGCTACCACCCTAATAATGATAACAATGTAATTATCTTCATTTTTTTTTTACTAGACACGAGTTGAGCAGAATGTACCTATGGAAGCGTGCGGTGCTATAGCATAACAGCACGTGTGGTGCCTTCTGAGGTGTGCAGGCGAGAAACAACTTTCATGCTGATACAGCCGCCAGCAGTTGTAAGCACGATACCCGAATACTTCATCATCATCATCATCAGTCTATTTTATGTCCACTGCAGGACGAAGACATCCCCCTGCGCCAACCGATTCCAACTAGCGCCTGCGAATTTCTTAATTTCATCACCTCACCAAGTCTTCTACCGTCCTCGACTGCGCTTCCCTTCTCTTGGCACCCATTCTGTAACCATAATGGTCCACCGGTAATCTAACCTACGCATTACATGACCTGCCCAGCTACAGTTCTTTCTCTTAATGAAAAAAAATGAAGCTGGGCAGGTCATGTAATGCGTAGGTTAGATTACCGGTGGACCCGAATGCTTATACGTATAACAATAACATTGTTCTACTGTACCTGATATTTGACACTGTATAATGAATCAATGTTGGCGTCCACCTTTTCCGCGGGAATGCAGCTTCCAGCAACGTGAATATACTGAAATAAAAAAAAAATATTCCAATTGGTTCCGCAGTTTGCGCCACGCAATTCAGATTAGGACACGTTCTAGCTCTGTGTAATGGACGCTACGGCCATTACATATTCACATATTATATGAATATAATATGAATTATATAATTTATACATAATTATGAATTATATGAATATATGATATGAATTATATGAATTATACATATATTCCACTGCAGATAATGGTAGCAGGGCAAGAAAGATGAACTCCCGTCGTTACGTATCCAGAGTCTCCAAAGCAGCGTATCTTGAAAACGCTGGACTGTCTGTCGGAACATGGATATGGAGAAAAAAAAACACTTTCGCAGTAACCACCGAAGGTGATTGTCAATGTCAGCGATAGCTTTCATGCGTGGCCCGCTCTATATGTGAATGCCATCCGTGAATCACGACACGTTATGCACACGTCCGCAGACACGCGAAGTGGCAATCTCATGGCCAACCACAGCACCAAATAGTACCACGGCATAGAATATTTTGCCTAAATAGCAACACCGCCGTGGAAGCTGCGTAGCAATGCCCACTGTATCCCTCCTGGCTGCAACATCGTTGCTCATCAAGAGGCCGCGCTCGAGGCGGAGCTAGGTGTCTGTTGCAGATGGGGTGCTACCGATTTATTATATTTCAGGCTACATACCCCTTGCGACCCCTTGGGACATCCATTCTGGCCAAGAATGGGCACATACCGACATCACATACGCAGTGCCCCTGTTCGGGCACGCACCCAGTGGCCAATGTTTGCTTGGCAAGACAGCAGCCAGCGCATACCTAGGGGCCCCAGTTGACTCTGCTCCTATAAGCGGCCAGAAACGCACAAACCGCAAAGTGACCAAAGCCAAAGAAAGCTGCCGCTTGAAGGTAGCTTCCACGGCTTTAGAGATTTATCTATCCGGCGGTATTCTGTGAATCACATATACACACAACTGTACTGGTATGTGCATAAAGGTGGTCGGGGCCTCGTCAGGCACACTTTGGTCTTCGCCACGAGCTCCTCGTGGACGCTGTCTAAGCTAAATAAACGAATGAACTTAAAAACATACACGGTGCTTCACTTAACCTGAGCCAAACTTGAAAAATATGCAAATGCTACGTAGCTGGACAGAACCAAGGTAGTGTTGTTTGCCGTCGCTTGGAGATACTCAGATTATCTTTTTGCCTTCCACCTAATCATATAATTTGTGTTAATGAATCAATCAACTTCTCAATTATTCTAATTAGATTAAAAGTGTAAAGGAAAAAATATATGTGGAACTACCGATACAGCTTTTTGTTGCTCAATACGCGCTACATAAAAGTATTTTTTTCCAAGCACGAAAGAAGCCGGCAAATACACGCAAACTGCCTCGAGCGGCCAGTCGCGCTGCAATCTTTCACGCTCGGAAAAGCACTTTTATGTAGCACGTAATGAGCAACAGAAAGCTCTATCGGAAGTTTTTTTCATGTTGCTCTACAATTTTCTCATTGACAATTTTAATCTAATTATAATGATTGAAAAGTTTATTAAATAATTAAGACTAATTATACAATAAGGCGGAATGGAAAAAAATACAATATAAGTATCTCCAAGCGACGGCAACCAACATTAGCTTCGTTCGGTCCAGCTATGTGCATATGCATAATTTTAAAGTTTGGCTGAACTTACGTGAAACACCCTGTACAAGCATGAAAAGGTTGCAGAGTTCAGACAAATATTCATTCAGATGCCTGTATCAAACAGGTACTCGAAAACGAGAAATCCTAACATTTCAAAAAAAAAGAATTTATTTGCCGCTGAATGTTAGCCTCGAAGTAAAGGTTGACCCCTGCTCTGAATACAAGCATGCGAGCAAATGTTGTGCATCATTACGCTAAACACCCCCGTAGAAACCCAGAGGCGCCTGTGCAACTTTTCTACTCGGCGTTAAGATAGGCGGCAATGTGATATCGAGGTTCAATGTGACTTTTAACACGCAAGCGCGTAACCTTGAGCGGGTCGCATTCCCAGAAGTGTGAGTGCATAAAGAGAACGCTTTTACCACAGTAAACAGGGTGCCTACCAAGTTGGCATTTCCAAATTTCCTGAGTTTTCCCGGTTTTCCCTGAGTGCCCTTGCAAAATTCCCTGAGTGACACAGAACTTCGTTTTTGTGAAGACGGGCTGACACCATGTCGCCCTATGGTGGTACTCTTTAGTAAGCATGTTTAAAAAATTTAAAAAAAAACGACTTAATCCAGTTTGAATAGTAAACAGTAGTGTTTATTTTATTCAAAAAGAAAACAGAAGGGAGGGGTTAGTAAAATGCACAGCGAAAAAAAATATATTCGAAAACGGTTAAACACACTGTCGAACATTCCCAAATACGAATAAAAAGGAGATGCATGCAGAAGCAAATATTTTCGAAGATGAGCTGCTTCTATCAACTGATAGCAAGCTCATCGGCATGAGGCCTGAACTTTGTCGCAACTAAGATTCTGTCTCAGCAGCTGGGAAGTCAACCTCAACTGTCCTGACATACTCTCAGCCCGTACACAACATCTTAGTGTTGGGTTTCACTGCTTTAAAGATTTTATTTTGGTTTGGATGAGGGACGACTGCATCTCGGCGTCAGCCAACACTTTGTTTTCTGAACTCAAGTTCCTTCAAAGAGGCGGCGGCACGCTTCCTTTCCCGTTAATTCATCAGTGCGCCGGTCCTTTCTGTTCTCATCCTCCTTCTGCCACACGTTCACCCCATGGATCATTTGAAGCATCCTCTTGGTCAGTTGTACAGTCAACGTCCGATTTTTCGGATTTCTTAGGGGCCGCGAAAACGTCCGAAAAATCAAGCAGTCGGAAAAAAAATGAATGCACGTCTTTTAGTGCCCTTAAGGGCTAAACTCGCCGCAAGCACATCCGAAAAAGCTCTGAAGGCCTAGCAGTACACTTTAGGCATATTTGTGCTCATACTGTGACAGGAGACGGCGGGTTCACGCGTGTATAATTAACGAATACATACTGCTTCCCGTGACAATTGCCTCTTCCCACACTTGTTATGCTTCACCGCAATACTTTCGCGTATGCTTCACCGCGTAACATAGCTATACTGAGGCGAAGCTCACTTTCGGAAACCGGAATTATTCAATCGTGCATTTCGAGCTTCGAAGTTTCCGAGTTTTCCCTGAGTATTTCCAGGCTATTACAACTCCCTGAGAATTCCCAATTTTCCCGGTTTTCCCGGTTGGTAGACACCCTGGTACTAATATTAATAACAGTATGCAATATAACATTTAAAGGTAGCAGCTGTGGTGTTACAAAAAATAATGGTACAATTCTGCTGATTATGATGTTTAGGTTATTTGTAGTCAGGCCAAAAGGCAATATCGATCGGAGTAAAATTTACAGCTTTTATAAGAACATTCACGGAAAAAGCTTTTTTGATGGATTGTGTTCCTCGCAGTTTAAATTTCTTAGCTAGTGTTTACAGAAGCATCATTCTACCCTTCCATTGTTTCAAACTACAGCACCTTGTCAGCTGGACATGAACAGACGCTTCCATTGGCAACCAAAAATTCTTCTGGGCAGGTCACACACCTGTGCAGAAGAAAATAAAATTGTATTCAAGTGTCATACGCAAATGTGCTAGAAAGAGCACAACTGTAACTACGCGCCTTACTTTTGGCTGTCAGTATTAGGCCATGTCCCCGCATTGCACAGGGTGCATTCCAGCCTTTTGACACCATCGCTTCCAGTCACTTCCTCTGAAATATGAGAGGAAACTAAATGCGCACTGGTACAGAAATGTTTGATCATAGCTAGCTCTGTATGTAAAGTGGTTCTCAAGGTAAAACTGACAGAGTTGATTGTGTTCTTACAGCAGTGAGCGTTTGCCAAAGGGATCATACCGTATACTCCGTTCATGCAAGGGCTGCAACTTTCGGTGGTCGGCTGAAAAGGTGAGTTCTCTGCACATGGAACACAGTCCCAGCCATCTAGTGACGTTACCTGAAAGGAAATTACGCATAAACATTCAGGACGGACGCATGATCATGGATCCGTTAGTTCATGCATACATAAATGGAACCGATGCACATCGCCAGCGTGACAAAACAGCGAGGCATGGCCTGTTACAGGACATCACGAAAGCGACAAGCGAAAAAAAATAAGAAAGAAAAACGGCGCAGCACTCAAAGACGCGGCGGGCAGACCGGCATACAACGACTTTCTAGCTAATTCCATAAACTACAAGTTCCCTTAAGTCATTTGTTCCGAGATTCAGCGAATTTCTGACACGTGACAGCAAATGTATCTATAGGAGGGTTGACACTGCATGGTTTCGGTGAAAACAACGTCATCCTACATTCTCCCCCAGAGTATCTTGCTCTGAGTGTTGCGCGGAAACGGAGAGTAGACCAGGAGTCTACCACCGTTATAGTAATTCGAGAATACACGCAAGACATCGTGCGGAACACTCGAAATGTCTGCTAAGGTGACAATGTATTACAGTACTGTGCACAACGTCGACAAAGACATTAAAAATCGTGCAGACGGCAACGCCGTTTGAGGCACTGTAGCATACCCTGTCAATTTATTTTCCCTCTGCCGCCTTCTCGCAACGTCGTTCTGAGAGTTGGTTCGGATGATGCAGTAACGATATGCGCACGAAGGACTTGAACGGGCCAGGAAAACCCCTTAACAAAAACAATATTGCAGCGAGCTACAGAAAGTGCAGCCACAAAGGGCGGGTCACCTCGTTTGTTTAGAAACTACTTGTACTTCACCGTTGACAGACGATATTTATGGGAGCCGGGGAGTGGTATTTCTGCGCCCGAAAACGGCGAGGCGCACAGATCGAGTGGCACCAGAAAAAGTGTACGTTGAGAATACCAACGTTGACGGCACAGCGACGACGGCACTGCCCGCAGCTATAGAATGGTGGCTGTCGCTGTGCCCTTGCAGACATCACATAATCCGGAATGAAACTACAAACTTACGCCGCTGCACGAACACAGGCTGTACGAATGTGTCTGTATTCCTTTCTTGTCCTGTTATCTGTGCCGTTTCCAATCTAAATATCATATGCCAACCGGCCCAACAGCAAACTCTTTTGAATTAGTGGCTGGCGTCATACGTCGGTCACTTGAGGCCCCACCTATCGGGCACTGCTAAAGCCCAACTTAGTGCATAGCGTTAACAGAATCCCAGCTGTCACTACACTGGACAGAAAATGGGACGCCTTTACAATAAAACCTTGTCAGTTACGCATGAGCCAAATGCAATAATTAAGATGGACTAATTCACGGGGTTTCACCTCGCAAAACAACACTGGTGCAATGAGAGACGCTGCAGTGGAGGGCTCCGGATCAATTTTGACCGCCTGGGGTTCTTTAACATGAAGCTGAATCTAATGCCGACTTCGGCTGGTTGTTCCTGAGCGCTCAGGAGCGCTCTCGCGAGCGGCGTTGTCTTCGGCTAGTTGAAAGAGGGTGCGCGCCCAGCGTTCGGCTGGTTCTTCTCGATTGCTCTCCTTCATCTTCGAGCGCTCTGAGGTGCTCCGAGCCCTGTCGTCGGAGCAGTCGTCGAGATTGAAACGTCATCGCAGCGCCGCGTCGCTGCTGCTGGCGACGGCCCACCGTCCCCTAGGCAACCTAGGCCACTGCACGCTGGCATCTCGACGAATGCTCGTCCCGCCAGCGCGTCCGCCGGTTTTCCCGGCAGCGCCGGGAGCTTTGGATAGGCGAAACATCGGACGTTGGCAGTAGTCACGTGGTTTCGCATCTGCCATTTCCTCCTCCGACAGCGAGTCGCACCCTATGGTCGCACGTTCGGCTTGCGCGCTTGTCCTCTACCTCTGAGCTCGGGGAACGCCGTATCCGCCCGACTCTGCTTCGGGGGAGGGAGGCGACCAGTCGAAGATACCATAAGTATGCGAGCGCATTTTGCATTTGGCCAACATTAAAGTAGGGCCGTCGCGGCTGGGAGTCGAACCCGCGACCTCGTTCTCAGCAGCAGAACGCCACAGGCACTCAGTAATGAACGTTTGACAAGTCGCAGGCAGCCAATGAGTTACTGGAAGGTTTGCGCAGCTTGCTACGCAAAAAAAAAAAGAAGCATTGCGAGGGTTCAACGTGTTAAATGTAGGTGCTACATAAATGTGCTACTTAAAGGTCCTTTTTCGAGCGTGAAAGAAGGCCACGAATACACGCAATATCGCCGCGCTATTGGCCGCTCGAGGCGCGTATTCGAGGGCTTCTTTCACGCTCGGAAAAACACTTTTATGTAGCACGTATTGAGCAACAGAAAGCTGTATTTGGAATTCTCGCATTGCTCTACAATTTTCTCATTAACACTTTTCATCTAATTACAATATTTGAGAAGTTTATTGATTCATTAAATCTAATTATGTAATTAGATGGAATGAAAAAATAATCTGAGTATCTCCAAGCGACGGCAAACAACATTACCTTGGTTCTGTCCGTCAGTGTGACATTTGTATATTTTTAAATCTTGACGCATGATAGTACATACGACAGCTAGGACGGATCACCGCTTACAGCTCTGGTCCGACTCTGAGTCGGGAAGCACTCATGACCGGTGTTGCCAACTAAATATGAGAAAACCCGTAAGCTGAGCCGTGATGAACAGCTAACACCAGAAATCCTCGGCTCCCGAGACTACCCGCTGAATGCACGCTACGATCGGGAATATATTCCGTATGTAAATTTTATTGCACCTGCACAGCATACAACGGAAGCAAGGACATCGAAAAAAAAAGGCAGCATTCTTTTCGTGCAGCAAGCAACAAACGATACATATTGAATCTTAATATACGTTCTTTCTTTTTTGTACAACTAGCGAACATGGGTTACATATTACCTCGTGCCTTGCCATAGCGCCCCTTCGCTCGCTTTGTGTCCTAGGGCGCTTGAAGCAACCTGTTCTCGAGTGTACTGCTGTTGCATTATTTTCCCGAATTTTGCGTGCATTTCACTGGGGTCACTTCTCAAGGTAAAATTCTCTAAGAGTGTGCCCTAAGTCAACAGGCCGTCCTAATACTCTCAACTATCTGAAATTCAGAAACTGCTGGAGCTCTCATTCAGTGAATGCAGGCATCATATAATGAGAAACAGGATATCAAACAACGATTACGATAATATCCCCTTGTCTCAAAAAAGGCGCGGTGAAACGGTTTGTTTGCGACGTCTGTAGCACTTAAGACAGCGAAAAAAAAAGAAGACCACTCCCCGCCGAAATAACATTTCTTCTCTATAAGCGCCAAAAAGAAGAAAAAGAAAAATATGCTAAATTTAGCAAATCGCTAAGCTGGCATCGCTGCTCATGACCAAATGTGTACGAGCACTGTACACAATTTAATAATGGACAACTGCGCAAAGAAAAATATAGATACAGAAACTAAATGGGTGGTTTCGGTATAAACGGTCATCGAGCTTGCCAACACAAAAAGGCTATTGCATACTAAGCTGCCACACAATGTGCATGTCATGCTTTGTGACAGCAATGGTGAAAGCTCTCAACAAGAAGGATACTTGCATGTTCAGGAGGGCATGAAGCACACGACAGTTTTGTGGCACTTTCATGAGAAATGATCTTGTGCTGGTGAATACATTGGCACGACGAACCTGCAAGCAATGATAAAAGTAATATTAGTCTGATTTTATAGAATGCATTGAGAATTTAGGTAGCAGTAAGGACATTTGTTATGCACATTTTTAAATGACATGGCGACACAGTATCACAGTTAGCCCCAACAATGCAATAGACGGGCTTCTGTGTAACAAACTGCTATGACTCAATAAATTTTGCAACCCGATTGCCCCTTCTTATCGCTTGGTTTCTTTACTCTGTGAAATCAAAGATAAAATTGCACAACATATTCAGGATTTTCGTCGGCACCAAATTTTGTTTACGAGCGTAGGTAATTGAGCAAGGACAGGACGAAGACAGAGGGCCGACCCACAGAGCTGTGTCGTCCCCACTGCCTTCGTCCTGTCCTTTCTGCGCTGTACAGTGATATTTTAACGCGATAACGTTAAGAGTCCTGTGTCGCAAAAAATGCTGCGTCGGCGTCCAGCGCCGGATGTCGCTTGGGCAAAAAGAATTTCGAACCACGCACACCCAACCAAGCATGCCCTCCATGTAGCGCAAGGAAATTACTGAGCTAATTGAATTTCTCAAGGTAAAATAGGTAGAAAAATCGTAAAGTACGACTTACATACAACCTACAGACATGATAGCGTCGGCTTGAAATTTTAATATACGAAAAAACATAATTCTGTTACGTGGAAACTCAAACACAAACACAAAATGGCAGTCTTCTCGGAAAATCTACGGGCTCGGTGGTCGGCCGCGCTGCTCAGCTCAGAACTCCAAGACAAACTTTGCGCCGTGTAGAGAGCCATGGAGACCATACGGGAGCAAGCAGCTTCCAGTGGTCATCTAGGCGGCCCCAGGCCCCGGCCTCCCAATCACCGGATTCCAAATAAAGTTATCTCGCTCGCAGCTAGGCTGTTCCATCATCCCACCAGCTCATCGCAGTTCCTGTTGCACAAGCCACTCCAAAACTGTTTACCTCACAGCACACGCATTTCTGCGGATGCATCTCCGATCCTTTTTTGTACAAACAGCAAAGAAGTGGAACGAGCTGTCTACCCACATCGTGCTGCACTCCCATTCTGCCACTTTCAAAAATTCTATTGAAAGTAATAATCCGCAAAATTGACCCACACCTCATGTAATACTCCTTAACTAGGGGCCTTTGAGGTAACAAAGAAAAAAGCAGCAGTAGCAGACAACACACGCACATAACCGGTAGCTGTTAGCTGTCTACATCACGAGGGTGAAGGCGATGTATGATGCTTGCCGAGGGAAGAATGTAGATGAGAGGTGCATATAGCCCAGAGAAGTATGGCATATATCAAAATACATTGAAGGCTTCACACCCTTTGTGTCACAGCGGCACATCTATTCTGGGAAATTGGCCAAGAATGGGCAAATTCCCAGTGCCATATATCTCTGCAAGGTCAGACAGCAGCCAGAAAATAAAAAAAGATATATATATATATATATATATATATATATATATATATATATATATATATATATGTATGTATTATGGGGTTTAACGTGAAAAAAAGAACACGATCTGGTTATGCGGCCGCCGTGGCCAGAATTAGATCCCGCGACCTCCGTGCTTAGCAGCCCAACACCATAACCACCAAGCACCAAGTGGGTAGCAGCCAGCACTACAGTGTACTATCTAGTACACTGTACCAGCACATACTCAGTGACCCAGGTTGTCTACTATGACAGACAGCGGCAAGTTGTCTATTCGGGCACATATGCAGTGGCCCAAAGCTATCTATATATATCCACAAAGATATGCGACGAGGAAACGAAGACTTACGCCTAACCACTGGAAAGAGGCAAAGAAAGATTCGCTTTAATATATGCATGTGTGCGACAGAGTTTGTTTAAAGCTACCACAATGAAATTCATGCCATTAGCTGTTCCTTCAAATGTATTCAGCTTTCTAACAAAGTTATATCATGCCTTAAGCGGTTTTTAATTTAATCCAGAGTTAATCATTCAATCTTGATTCTTGACCAGATAGACTAGGAATGACGGTACCCATACCTCCACGGTCTGGTCTGGCTACCGCCGCTGCGTTAGCATGGTCACGCACATATGCCTCCGCCTCATTTTCCTTCTAACGTTCAGCGAAGAACTAAGCAGCCCAGCCTGTCATTTGGACCCGTCGAAGTGGTTATTGCGATTTGTTGCTGAGCACGAGGTCGCGAGTTTGACTTCCTGCCATGTCGGCCGCAATGGGAGGTACGCAAAATGCGCAAATGCAATTAGGTGAAGATCCCAAGGGGGTCCAAACACATATATTGAGCCCACACCACTGCGGCTTTCCTAATGGCCGACTGTACAGCTCTGAAGCTTCAAACACCGTCAATCAATCAGCTTGTTATCCTGGCCAGTCTAAGTACGGATAAGGAGAGACGGGTCGGTGAGAGTAATAAGACCCAACTGTAAAGCACTCTTGTAAAGCTTTCATGTTGAACTGAAGAACTGGTAAACAGCGTTAAACGTGAAGGACTACAACTGCCAAACAGCATTAAACGCAACATTTTCCTTCACAGCCGCCATGGCAGGCAATTTGAGGACGAGGTATGAACTGGATCTTGTGAGAAGCCTCACGATCTATGACCATATTCACTAACAAGCCTTAACACGAACCATTGGAAAGGCGTGTAGCAGCCCACAGAATGTTACAAGTACTTGTAATAATTGTGGCAGCCACATCACCATGTGCACGAATAAAAAAATAAACATTAGAACAAAGAGAACGGCCGACCAAAAATATTGTCACACGCACATGATGCGGTCGAGACCGAACAAAGAAGTGGAAAGCTTAGCAACGAAAGTACTCAGATGTTTCGAGCTGCTGCGAACAATGACATTCACTTTCATGATTGCAAACGCTTGCTATGACGGAAAAACACAGAACGGCGCTCAAAAACGCGAGTGTTAAGTGATGCGGCGCTCTTCGCAGCGCAGGGTGCTTTCCTGCACAACTAGTATGCAGGGTGTCATGCGACTGCTGTTTGCTAGCCCGCTCACAGCATTCCTAAACAGGTACAAAAACTAAGGAAACAGTTGCAGAGAGCCAAGAGCTCTACAAACCATCTTTCGACGCTACTTGCATGTGTTCCTGTCCCCTGTTGGCGCCACATTTGACACACGAAAGAGCGACAATGTCGAAATAGCTCGAGTTGTCGCACTCGCTAGGCGTGTGGTAAGTACTCAGGTACCGTGAGTCGATGACAGCTATGAAGGTCCACATAGGAATTATGAACAGCATTCCCTCAAGTCGCAATTAGCGTATTTCCAACTTAAAAGACGAAGCATTTCGCGAACACCGCCATCCACGGCTCCCAAGCATGCTTTTGTTGACTGTTAACCATTCCATTAGCAACCGTTGCTATGCACATGGTGGCCAAGCATTGGCCAAGCGACCAAAGTGGCCATGACGTCACCGGTTCTCTTGAAGCGGGCCAAGCGGGTACAGTGACGTCATACCACAATATTTTATTAACTATCAGCTATAAACCACAATATATAAGCACTTCTTTAAATTTTTAATAATAAAATTTTATAATAGATATGCCCACGTTGTGCTTCAATAAAAATGTCCACCAGTGAAAACTAGCCAATACTAGCCAAGCAAGCGCGAAGACAGCATTTTTGAGCGTGGCGGGGTGGCGGCGCCGTGCGCCGTGCCACTACTGTGAGTAGAGTGTACAAGAGCGAAGTAAACCCCGAAGCGGTGCTAGAGTGTAGCACTGCAAAGAATGCAAAGTTGACTGATTGTTAATCCTTGTAGAAGTCAACATGACTGTAGCGATCGGCTTCGAAGGGAGCGCGAACAAGTTGGGAGTTGGTATAATACGCGATGGCGAGGTTCTGTCAAATCCCCGAGTAACTTACATTACTCCACCAGGTGAAGGTATGTTGCTGATTATTTCTAAATAATTTCTTTTCTAGTGAAACGGCGTGTCATTTGTGCCAGTAATTGCCATGTTCAAATACCTTCGATAATTTGGCGTGCAGAATTAGTGAGCCGCGAATGACATTACTCGGGTGAATCCTAAAATTCATGGATGTGAAGAGCTTGCCTATCCCGAACTCGCAGCTCTGGTTCTTTCTGTTGAGTAACTTTTCCGCTGTTTTAGGGTTTCAGCCGAGAGACACAGCTCTGCACCACCGAGCACACATTTTAGACGTTCTTGAGAAAGCACTCCAAGAAGCAAACGTGACGCCAAATGAAATCGACGTTGTATGCTACACTAAAGGCAAGTTAACTGCCACACATACATTTGAATCTTCTCCCTCAGTAACAAAAAAGAGCGGAAAGCTTTCATCGGTCTACTACATATACTTGTCTTCTTTTTCTTTTCTTTTTTTTTTCCCAAGGACCCGGTATGGGAGCTCCTCTGGTATCTGTTGCCGTGGTTGCAAGAACAGTTGCACAGCTATGGAACAAGCCAATTATAGGTGTCAACCACTGCATTGGTCGTATCCTTCTTGCGTTTTTGAAAGGATGCTGATCAGTGTTTCATTGCAGAGCAATTCGTTTCTTGGAAGATTAAAGAATATCAACTAACTACCACCTCCTTTGCCATGCAGTCTCCTTCAAGCCCCGTCATTTTCTTCCTTGTTGATTATAACGGGAGTGCAAATGGGACGGTGACACACGGAAGGGAAGCACACAGGACAAGCACTTGTCCTGTGTGCTTCCATTCTGTGTGCCGCCGTCTCATTCGCGCTGCCGTTAAAATAAACATCAATCAATGCGCCCAGTTTTAAACATTTTGCTTCCTTGACGCTCTGCATTCAAGACATCGAAATGGGGCGCCTAATTACTGGAGCTTCTAACCCGGCTGTACTATATGTGAGCGGTGGCAACACTCAGGTGAACGACCTCAATAGTTCTGTCAGCATGTGCATAAATGTGCTAGTTCGCGCACGTTGTGTAGAAAACAATGCAAAAGACCAGAGGGAGACACTAAGATAACATGACCTCCAGCTTTGTCGACTGCTTTGCAACTTGCAAAAGAAAAAAAAAGAATTATGCTGCTGTTGGTGTTTATTTTATTTTTTTGCCAACACGTCCAAAACTGCAGTAATGTAACAGAAAAAAATTTTGTTTACCTTTTTTTATTAAATTATTCAAAAAGTTTTCTAGAATAGCTCATGCCAGATCCTTGGCAGATTTTTTTTTTTCATAGTCGCAGTTTACCACTTTATTTGCTTTTTCTGCTGACAGCTTCATCATTTATCTGTTGCCATAAGCTAGAACAAGTTTTTCTAGGTAGCTTTGTCTTTATTTAAGTTATAGCGCCAATTCTAATTTTATTTCCTATGCCAGCATTAGCATTGCAGAAATTTCTTTAAGCAGACCCTGTGTCCTCGTTCAGTCTTTGTAGATTCAGCCATTGTGAATTCGCTATAGAAGTTCTATTTAGAATACAACAGTTGCAGCTGCAAGTATTCCTCCAAATTGATAGTGTTTACGCCTTGAAAAGAAAGTATATGTAAGACACAATACTGAAGTCTGAAAAAATGCAGTGCAGAATTAAAAAGCATAATATGACTATTGAACTCCATGTGTCTGGAATGCATTTACTAAAACCTAACCTCTTGGGAAATGAAACTGAAGCTGGCTGTGGAAAAGCTATTATATTAAATTATTTAGGGCACTCCGAGGCTTGTGAATATTTTTCTGGGGCTTAGAGGTCTCAAATTCTCATTTAACACAAAAATTAAGAGTTGAAAGTGCCCGTCAGTACTCCTTTAATACAGACCCTTTCTGCGTGATTGCACTAGTGTCATGATTTTGATCCTTGGAAGTATCCATTAAGGGCACGTCACTTCCTTCAGTGCATGCAGTGCTATCGTCCTGGTCTCATTTACTGATAAATCTTCTTGCTTTGAGCTTTTTGTTCTGTTTGGGGGATAAATAATTTGGTAATGCTAGTGAACAAGAAAAAAGAGGGTTTACTGAGGGGCCCGCTTTTTACTAATCATATCATAAGAAGCCAACAAACAAGGACAACACAAGTGAAATTACTTGTACTGACTAATTGAATTAAAGAAATTATAAATGAATGACAGTGAAAGTGGATGAAATAACAACTTGTCACAGGCGGGGAACGATCCCACGTCTTCGCATTACGCGTGCATTGCTCTAACCAATTGAGCTACCGCGGCGTCGTTTCCCCATCCACTTTCTTGGGTATTTATGTTTTTACTACTAGAACTAACTTTGGGAGTGTTAGCCAGCGCCACCACTCGCAAGCCTTGGTGGCAGATGTGGAACATCCTTTCTGCTGCAGGTGTCACGAGTATGTGATCTTTTCGGGTGAAGGCAACTGGTCAATGAACCCACACGTGCTACCTGAAGGCATCAACGTTGCCGGATTCGACACCCTCATTATGTAATGAACGAAAAGAAAGGGGGTTAACCGAGGGGCCTGATCTTTAATCATCATAAGAAGCCAACAAACAATGACACCAAGTACAACACAGGGGAAATTACTTGTACTTACTAATGCTACTTGGTAATGCTAAGTGAGGTGTGCAAGGTAGTGTGGAATAACGGCAGCCACATTCATGGAAACCAAGATGCTACAAGCAAATAGGCAACATACACAATTCACATAGTTTTATCACAGTTCTAGTTTTATTGCCTAAAATCAGCTGGATGCCCTGAATGTGAAAGCAAGGATTCTATGATGGCTGTCAGTCACTGAATGGTAACTTTTTCACAAAATCTTTTTATGGTTATGCCATCAATCCCATTAAAAGTCTGCCTGTAGGGTTCACCATTGTGATTGTCAGTACATATCTTTCAATATTCAGAGTACTTTAAGCACCCATATGGTTTGAGCGTAACCACTTATGCCCTTCTTAAATTCTTGGTTTCAAAAGTGGTTTGGTCTCTCATTTAATGCCTGTGTTAGCAGTCTGCGGTGTTGTGAAATGGTTCTGTTGACAGCATACTGGTGGTGTCAGGTCTCAGAAGTTTCGGGGGTCTTTTTCTTTTTTAGATAATAGCATACAGTGAGAAGTGCTATAGGATTTTTGGAGAGACTATTGACATTGCTGTTGGAAATTGCCTGGACAGGTTTGCAAGAGTCCTGAAAGTAAGTCAGAGCAGTGACTCACTAGCTTTCCATGCTTATATTATGGAACATTTTATGTCATTTTGTGTTTGACCGGACATGACTTATAAACATGAACAGGGCTGACCTGTTGCTTCCTTCGCCAGCTGACATTATTTTAAGTGACGTTTAAGCCATGGCCGAGTTCATGCTTGCATCCCTTTCTCAACCTGCGAGATTTGTTCTAGTTTGGTCTCTTATGTATTATGTAGCAGCCAAAGTGATCCCACTATGTCACTTCATTTCTTGCAAGCAACACTTCAATATAAGCAACAGAATACAGGATTAATCACCTGCCATCTGCTGCTGACTTATTTACAATGGTTAATTCAGCCTTCCTTGTGATTTAGCTGTATTCAAATGTCACAACAAATTGTGCCTTTGCTGCCTGAGCAATTCTGTTAATTCTAACCAATTTTGCTTGTCCCACTAAGGTCAAATTAACAAAAGTCAGCTTTATAATTTTGTGACAATAGTTGCAGAAAAAAAGAAGCAGATGGAGAACACGAAACTTAGATATTTTATTGTGTAGTAATGTTTACTGGCAGTAGCACACTAAGTGTTATGTTATTTGTTTATAAAGAAAGCTAGAAGTACTGAACCATAGGGATAAACTGAGGGTATTTTCTCTTGCTTAGGCACTTCATGTCTGAGCCTGATAATTTTTTCCCTCTAGCTCTCATATTACCTTTGTAGCATGATCCTGAATATTGCATAAAGCATGTTTCTAGGCAAAAAAAATTCACAAATGTTGTATGCTTAAGAATGTTTAGTATGCATTAATTAATACGACTAACATTGGACCATACACCTATGTTTAAAAATTTTCATTATTAAAAAATATATATAATACAGAGGAGTGTTGAGAGCAGTAACTTCAGCTTATGCTGTGTCAGAAGACTCAGGTGCCAAGCCGATTAATAAAATATTATTAAATAATTACTGTTGTCCACAGAAGTAACTAAATCTTTATATATGCATTAAAAATTTCCCACGTTTATGACTGTTATGTAAAAGATATTGTTACGGTATGTGTGATCACATCTGCGGAAGTGAAAAAAAAATAATTGAAGTGTTGGAACAAGAGAAGGACGCCTACTGAACAGACACTGTTTGTTTCATGACACTACAATATCATGCTTTTGGCTTGCTGTGTAAGAAATCAACATTTGCTACGAAGGCATTGAATGGGTTGTGATGTTATTAATCTTTCCTGTCTGTAAAGGGGCAATGCAAAAGGTAAGTAAGCAGCTGAGTAGGGTGTGTTTAAATATGGACTGCTATATTTCTTAACCTGGCAGCATATGGAGCACTTGATTAGGTGGATTGGCTGAAGATAGTTACTTTGCAGCACATTACCTTGCCAAGCATATTGAGGAGCAAAAGAAATGTAGGACTGGGTTCAATTTTCAGTGGGCCTAGGCCCACAGTGGGGATGTTCACATGTGTGTACAATCAAATGAAATCCTTTGCAACATTAAAGATATGGCAGGCACCATACTTTGGACAGCCTAGCCCTGATGTGTGAATGAACTAATGCAAGCAAGTGCAGTGAAGCTTACAAGTGAGTGAGCGAGCGTGCATGCTTGTATTGGGGGGGGTGCATACTGTTAGTCATCGTTCAGCTTGCTCATTGCACGATCTGCTGCCTTTTCATGGGTGCATTCTAGCAGTACAGCAGGTTCTTTGTCTGCCATGTAAAAAGTGTTTGTTATTGAGCTTAGTAAAATTATTCAATATTCTTCTAAGTGGTGTAAAATGAGGCCCAGTAGTTTACACGTTCATACGAAGTGAATGTTTTCACAGATTTCCATGCACTTTAGGTATTATTGGTCAGTTCTTGCTAGCACAGTGCAATTGTGTAACTTTTAGGGCTATTTTGGCACTTGTAAGCACCAAACATGCATAGAGTTTCACTTTTACCTTGTTTATTTCTGTCAGCTGACTTTGTGGAGAAAAGTAGTACGAATTGCTACTGCAAGCAGCACATTGTGCTTATTTGGTTGCTGGTTGCAGTAAGTTTTTCTGTCTATATAACCTGTCCTCAACATTTTTAACCATTTTTGCAGCTCTCGAATGATCCAAGTCCTGGCTACAACATAGAGCAAATGGCAAAAAAGTAAGGCACAAGATGCACGGCTGCCTTGGGTCTAGGAATATGAACATTTGTTTTTGGCTTATCGTAGGGGCACCAAACTGGTTCCACTCCCGTACGTTGTCAAAGGCATGGACGTCTCATTTTCAGGATTGCTCTCCTTCATTGAGGTTTGCCAGCCATGCTCTCCGTCTGTTTTACCATCCTGCAGTTTACACAGTTTTCCAATGTCAAGTTTGTACGCCATGAGAAAATCCAAACTGTGCATACTGCATTTCAGGAGAAAGCGGAGTCTCTCTTAAGTGAGGGTCAGTGCACAGCTGAAGACCTGTGTTTTTCTTTACAAGAGACCGTCTTTGCAATGCTTGTTGAAACTACAGGTAAATGTGATCAGTAAAGCCAACATTATTTTGAGGCATATTTTTGGGGTTGTTTTTGAATGCACATTCTTGCATAGAGTATCTTTCCTTCTTTCTTTTTCTAGAAAGGGCCATGGCTCACACTGGTTCTGATGAAGTACTCATTGTTGGAGGAGTTGGCTGTAAGTAAGAAGCTGTGAACTTGCCATACTGTGCAAAATAGGAAAGACTAACAACAACAAAGTGCGAGGATGCATGGTCAGACATCGGAAACCTTACGTCGCTTGTGGTGAAGGTGTCGTGTATCAAGTTCCCTTGTCATGCGGGAACCACTATATCGGACAAACTGATAGGTGCTTGAACGAGCGCCTTATGGAACATGTTCATAATATCAGGTATAGGCGAGGAGGAGCACTTGCTGATCAAAAATTGTACAAGCCGTTGCTTGATAAATATGTTGTCATAGGAAGGAGCAAAGACAGCGTAACTCGAGAAATCATTGAAGCTGAAAAAATAGACTAGGACGCACATCTGTGAGCACACCTATTTTCCTCTGCAATAAAGAGCTGGCGTTTCTGAGACACTGATACCGGTTGTATAAGCAATATGTCCTTCTTCGGGCTTATAAAAGTGATGTATGTGAAAAATAACATTTGTTGGAAGTTAGCACGTGTACTGTTTGTGTGTATGCGAATTTTACTGTCTCGTCCTCCGCACACTATTCACTTATATTTAAATCATGCACCAACAAGCCCAAAAAGCTATGCTCCCAAAGTAGAATTATGTTGCATGCATGTGCTGTTCATTTACGGCAGCTATACATTTTTTTTTATGCCTTTTGTCAGCACTACAACAAACTCTCAAAAAGGCAGAACAAAGAGAGACTGAATGTTCACCAACATCTCTTTCACTGTTCATGTATGGTTCTATATTTTTGTGCTGCTGTTAAGCTGTTGACTATCATTCATTCTTGGAAGTCTTCACTTTCAAAGGGTGTGCACAATATACCTCAAACATAAATTGCACTTGCTTTAGAGCTACAGGACTTGCATGTGTAAGTGTGCACTGAAAAAAAAAATGCAAATTAACATTTGTGCAATATTTTTTTTTCTCTGCTCCTAGGTAATAAGAGACTACAGGAAATGATGGGAATCATGGCTCAAGAACGCAATGCCAAATTATTTGCCACGGATGAGAGGTATACCTTGCATCTGTGGGCTCTACCAATGTACAGGGTCCATTATGAAAGTAATGTGCATTTTCTGGGAAAAATAGATTTACTGACTGGACCTGTACAAATCGTTGAAATTCTTCAAAATACTCTCCCCCAGCATCAATACACTTGCGCAGACGTGTCTGCCACACCTGGAAGGCACCTTGAAAGTCCTCGACGGGAATGTCTCTCAGGAACGCTGTAACATGCTTTTGGATGTTTTCCACGGTCTCCCAATGCTTTCTTTTCAGCGCTCTCTTCAGTCGGGGAAACAAAAAGATGTCGCACAAGCCAGGTCGGGACTGTAAGGGGGATGGGGGACTACCGGGGTGTTCCTCCGGGCCAGGAAGTTGGTAACGATGAATGACGTGTGGCTGGGGGCATTGTCATGGTGGAGCTTGTCCATGTCTTTGATGTCAGCCCTCACATGCGTGACCTGGCGTTTCAATCCCTTGAGCACCTCCAGGTAAAAGGCTGAGTTGACAGTTTCTCCCTGCGGTACAAACTCAATATGGACGATTCCTCGGGCGTCAAAGACGACAGTGTGCATCATTTTGATGCGAGACTTTCTCATTCGCGCTTTCTTGGGGCGGGGGATAATTTTGTGTGCCACTCGCTGCTCTGCTTTTTCGATTCTGGGTCGTACTCGAACATCCAGGATTTGTCTCCTGTTACGACAGAGTTAAAAAAGTCCACCTCATCTTGAATCAAATTTAAGAATTCTTGACAGCGCAAAACTTGGAGTTCTTTCTGATCTTCCTTCAACACTTTCAGCACAAGTTTTGTGCAGACCTTGCGAATTTGCAGGTCCTCGGTCACTATCCCATGTACGGCAAATGTGGCCAAGTGTAGGGTGTCAGCAAAGCAATTTGCTGGATGCTCAATCGATGCTCTGAACGCAAAACTTCGTGCACACAATCCATGTTTTCGTCAGTTCTGGTCATTGTTGGCCGTCCAGAACAGCGTTTGTCAGCGACCTCTTCCCGGCCCTCCTTGAACGCCTTGTGCCACCTCCCGAACTGTGACCTTGAAATACAGTCGTCCTTGAAGGCCTCTTGAAGCATCTGGAATGTTCGGTTGCATTCTTCCCAACCTTCATGCAAAACTTGATAGCGTATCGCTGTTCAAGTGAACGCTCCATTGCCGTGTTAACCGCTCACACTGCTCCGAGTAAACTGGCGACCGGCTGCGTTGGCAGGACTGAACCCTTGCTATATTTCCCAAGCGGTTTTACCGCACTGCCATGGATAGTCGCGTCATAATAAAATAAAGCGCATTACTTTCATAATGGACCCTACTATCACTATCACAATGGATTACTATCAACTATGCAATACCAGCCCTAAAATTTTACTTGTTGCTTACAGTCCCCCACTTCCAGCAGTTCAGGGTCCACATTCTTAATAACCGTTTCTAGTAGTGCTTATCTACATTTTTATGTGATGCACAATGCTTCACATATAGCAATGCACATTTGTTCATGCTGTGATGTTTCCACCATTTAAATTATTAATACACTCAACTATGGATTATGAAAAAAAAAGCAACACTAGTAAGTGTGCTCCCACAGATTTTCCCACATCCACTTTCACTGGTCAATACTGGTCAGTGTTCAACAGATACAGCTCTACACATACCGGTAAAGAAAGGATGCATGTGTCATACCGTTCAGCTGAAACAGAATGAAAACTCGCTGTACAGCATTTTGGCATTTCATTATGTCAAGCACTATTAGTTTGGCCATGAATGAAGGCAGCGCAAAAAATTGCTGTAGCTTTGCAGTGCTGGCTGCCCAGCATCAAACAGTGTGCAGCAGTGGCCTAACAACCAGCAGTGCGTTTGCAATAATGAGGCCAGTCAGTTCACCTACTTTACTGGTAACTTAGTGGCCACTTTCATTTTTGGTCACAAATCATATGTCAGCCCTTTGGTTAGAGCATTTCTACAGGGGAAAAAAAATGCTGCTGACAAATGTACATTTATTGAACACAGTGTAGTGTTTAGGAGTGTCTGCAGCATCAATTTTATGGCATACTATCAGCCCCAACTTAAATTTGAATTCATGATAGAATGTGTAAGCGTGACTGAATAGGGACGTAGAAAGAAATACGCACACACACAGGGGACAGCGCTGCTTTCAGCTATAGATTTTTATTTTTGCACGACCGATAAATATATACTGAACAAGTGGAAACAAAAGAGACAAACATTCAGTAGTGCATATAGAAAAACTACATGCATCGAAGGCATGATGAAAACATACACTGCAATAGTTACAGCGATAAACCAACAAATTGTATCTCGTTCAGATGACACTGAAGGCTTGCTTACTCGCCTTTCCTCTCATTTCACAATTTCATAGGCCTCCACGATTTCCCTTGTCAACCTACTATGAGCATTATACAAAAGAGAAGTACTTTCAAACATTGGATTGCAGCCACAATTTGGGAAATGAATGCCCAAATGGCCCAAGATTACTTTGGTGTTGTTGTATTGATGCTCCTTCAGTCTCTGATTGATGCATCTGCCAGTTTGACTTTTTCATGCATACAACTCTCTGGTTAAAATTTGTAAATTGTAATATGTGCCATAAGGTGATTAGTTAAACTTGATAAGTGAGTTTTTGTTAATTAGTCAATTAGCATTTCAATTTTTTGTGCAAGTAAAGTCCGCCTCTTCGACTAGACCAGCTCATGGACTAGAATTGTGCTACCTGCCACAGGCAATTTTTTCTTTTTATTATTTGAAAGTGTTCACTGAAACACCTGGTATATTATAAACTGCAAATGTGAAAGAAAAAGTCTTGCTCATACAGTATGTTCAGGTAACAGTGGCAAGCTGTGTTCTTAAATATTTTTGTTGAAGTGTTTCGGTTACGAATAACTGGCCTGTTCATCTCGTAACAGACGCACAAATTTTGTGCAGATTTTGCATCGATAATGGAGCAATGATTGCTCAAGCTGGCTGGGAAATGTTTCGATCGGGCCAAGTAACCCCCTTTGAAGAAACGACCTGCACACAACGGTAACTTATACATGATTATTTCTGACCTGTACTTGCTGGTTGCAATGCTTAGACAGTAGTAAAAACTAAATGCAGTTTGATTATTCCACACAAGTTACAGTTTAGTGAAATTTCCAGCACTCTTGTTAGGCGGTAATGCATATGGAATAGGGGTGTGCGAATACTTATTTTTGAGACTGAATCGAATATGAATAGAGTAGTGTCAAAGGCGAATCGAATCAAATATAGAATACTTTTGAAATTATGAATAGCTGTTATCACAATTAATATAAAGCAAAATGCACATCCCAGTAATCTGAATGTTGGCAAGTTTCTGTCATTACATAGCTTGTTATGTGGTGGTGTTTATTATATGCTCAGATGGAGCATTAGGAGCAAACAAGCAGTTTCTTCGCATGCACAGAGCTCTTCACAGTGTGCGAATGTTTGCTATACATAATGTAAAGCATGGCTACCTAAGCGACATAGCCTGCTCCACTATGCTAGTTCTCATGTTTTATGAGTATACTATGCCCATGGGGGTGAAAATTTACGGCACTGTTGGTCCAATTTTATGTTTATTTAAGTGCAGTTGATGTTTTGAAATATGAAGAGTATTTTAAAAAATATTCGAATTTCCAAATAGTGACAATTCGATTCGAAGACCAAATTGAATATGACACTATTCAATTTGTTATTCGAAATTTTCAAATATTCACGCACCCTTATATGGGATGACTGATGTATGCCAAGGTGGGAGCTTGGGCAAGTTGGCAATTCAATTCACAGGCAACACACAACTAGAATGTGTGGCGTCTGCGTGCACCATTTGTAGAGAACTTTTTTTGATGCCTGGTTGAAATAAATTATGTTGCTGCATCAGTATCAAACCTTGCTCATCAAGTCATTTCCGGGGTTGGCATATTCAAGCAGTCATGCAAGACAACAGCGAAACATCACTGAACATAAACAGGCTTCAGTGGTGACCACGAAACCCAATTGGGTCCTCTTATTCTCGTAATACAGCTTTAAATAACTTTTTTCACACCCTTGGTGGAATAGTTTGTGAACCATTGAACTTGTTATACACCTTATTTACTTTCATAATTCTCGCACCATGCACGTTGGCCATCAAAAATTTTTTTTCTTTCCTCGAGTAATTGTCACACGCTCGAAAATCGCTGCAGCAACTGTCGTCTGCTTGTTCAAGTCGGTGACAATGGTAGCACGTAGAAGCAAAGCACACTGTCATTGCATGCAACCACAATCCAATCGAAACCTCAAGTGGCAAGGTTTCCGTAATTTTGTGAAGTTCCAAGTTGCATGTGGACAGGTAAGGCCGGCGTTGTTTGTCTTTGTGTCACTTTGCCATAGGGCAATATGGAAGCTACATGGCTCGTTTCAAGCTGAAGCCTGGCATCAGTGTCGATAGTGGTGATGCAACTAGTGACGAAACAATAAGCAGTGTTGGAGGAGACACAGACCCTGAATATAGCGGCCCAGAATCGCATTATTAGTTTAGTGACTGCAGCTTCAGCTACTGTCCGCTAATAAAGGGCCTTTGCAATTCCTGCTAGTGTAGACCCTCTCTCACTACAAAAGTTGCTGGGTTGTAATATCTTGAGCTTACAGTGGCTGGTGTGAGAACAGCAATTTACAGCCCCTTCACTTGCCATTTTTCTGCTTAGCACCTAGAACCTTTCCTCGGAAAATTTTCCCCATGCACTTATCGCACCACCCCAACTTCGGATAAAGTTTGTGTGAAAGAAGTGCGAGAATTATGCAAGTAAATAGAGCACCAGAGGTATCGCTAGTGCTAGCAGCAGTACAAAGGTGGCACCTTTGCTAGTATTTGCTAGAAATTTCTTCAGGAGAATTGTGTACCCCAACTCAGTGGCATAAAGCTACTCATTGGTATGTTAATTCAACCAACCTGTTACCTTATGCATTTTTCATGTCTTTTTCAGGTATCGAACTGATGAAGTTGAGGTGTCATGGAGAGACTGAGCTTATCTTGTATGATAGGTACTTTGAAAGCCTTGTTTTAATAAACACAAACTGTTTGCTACAGAAGTTCAACTATTGCAGTATATTTGCCTGCACAAAAGCACCATTGTAAATGTGGCAGGATAGGATCTGGATAGAGATTATTTTCATGAAGCTCAACTATTAATTCAGAAAAGAGTTGTAAAGAGAATAATACCACAACAAACAGTATTCCCAGGTTTTATTCATGGCCTTCTAAAGAGAGAAGAAAGTGCACAAGTTACAGAAACACTCTGCTACAGCTGCACAGCAGAGTACACGCCGAAAGGAAAAAATCCATATCGGCTGGAGAGCTGGTCAAGAATTCACGGAAAACTAACACAGTTGCTGTAATCGTCACGAACACAATATGAGCTGCCAGCCCATTTTAAAAGGCTCCAATCAGCCTAAAACTTTTCATGCTTCTGTCACACTGCTGTGCAATACGTAATCAGGAACACGTCTGACGATGCTTGACAACAACTGCTCAAAATTAGATACAGCAGGTTACATTTGAGGTGGTAGCCATAACTACCACCGGCTGATTGCAACATGGCAGTTTTACAGTGGATTCTGTCAACTGTTGCTACGTTGGCAACAATTGTGTGCCACTGTCACAGCAGCTTGAGGACTTCCAGTTTGTTGGCAACACAATCCGATGAGTACTCCCAAACAGTGCATGTAGCAATGTACAAAGATACGCTCATGCACGGACTGTTAGCTAAAAGGACATCAATATGTGTGCAGATCAAACGAGCTTGTCGCATCACACAGTCTAGACATTAAGCTGATTGGTACCAGCTGGCTATGGGTGCTTGCAGCAAGGCAGTGATTTACTGCACTTGAAAGGCCACTACTTAGGGCAGTGCAGTCGTCCGAAATGACACTGTCTTTGACCAGTACGCACTAGTACAAACCGCGGCACAACTACTGCCTTATGTAACCAGCCTAAAAGTACCGCAAGCAAGATGCCAAAAAGGACCCACACTATGCCTGCAGATGAATATTTGTCTCTGGCCTTTATAAACTTGGTGGTTAAAACTTGTTGGCACCAACCAGGATGGCATCTAAAGAAGCTTTGGCTAGACCTGGTGATACTTCAAACACCCAAACTGGAATGCTGCTAACATGCTCAGACTAATTGTCACTAGGTTCATCTTTTGGTAGCATAGGCATAACAATGTCATTGCAGACATATATGCCACACAAAAAAAAAAAAATCGTATATGTGTTCAACATTTTCATCAAATAGTGTGCCCTTCCTACAGTGTTTCTTTTCTGCGAACAGAAGGGGAAAAACATCACTCAGATGAAGAAATTTTCTCCCTTGCAACAAAAGCAAAAAAACAATGTTCCCCAAGAACAACGTATCTGAAAAAAAAAATTCTGGTTTCTATTTGGCAGCCTTTCACAATCCTGGGCATGTCTGTCTGGTGGAATGATGAAAGTTTCTTATTTTAAAATATAATATAATGCTTACGACTGCTGCACTAGACATCAAAATGTAGCATAAACACAACAAAACAAGGTTTATATCTTTAAGACTACAGAGCATGCAGCTTCTCTGCTGTTTGGCTATATTTATACATATTACACAGAAAAGAAATGCTGGCAAAAAAATGCCAGGAGGATTGAAAAAAAAAAGGTTATTCAGGCCAGCACATACCGGGAAAACAGTCATCCTAAATTATGGAGAGCCACACTTTGTGGTAAAAGATTTCAGCAGTAAACCCATCTAACTCTATACAGCTGTCAAGAGACAGGTCAACAAGGTGCAGTGTTCACAACATTCTGCATCTCTTACAATGGTCCCACTGAGGACAAGACACTTCACAGCTCCAACATTCTCAAAGAATTGAAGCTTAGTGAAGCAAACAAGCAATAACTTGTCACCCACACAGTTCTCCATGGAAGTATGTTCAGAGTTGCAATTAAAATTGACCTACAGTGTACAACTCTACATTTAGTCAACATGAGTAAGCTAATGGCTGGCTAGCTAGTAGTGCCGACTGTACACAATAGATGAAAGGATTAGTTAAAACACTACTACTAAACACGTTCATGGAAAATACGCGGCAGCATAGGGTACATGTGTGTATTTTTGAAGCTCAAACCAGCCCCTACATATCATGTGCGTTAAAGCGAAGCACTTAGCTCTGAAATGCCCACTGAAGTGCCATTTGAAGCAAAAATGACCCATTCATTACTTTAAAATTAAAAAAGAAATTGCCACCGAAGTACAAACTTTGTGCGTTCAATGATGCTAGTGTTAGGTTATTTTTAGCTGTCACATGTTTAATAATTTTCCTATGTCAGAAATGCCCCAGCTTCACCATCATCTGAAGCAAGACTGAAGGGCACAAAGGCTCTAAACAAGCCATACTGTTTAGTGCCTCTTATACCTGTCCTGAAATACAGCTGCTCACTGACTTCGAAGGTTAAAATAGCAATAATCTTTCACAGTGCAGACAAGATTGACTCTTATTAGAAAGAAAATGTTCTAACTACTTTAGAAATCCAGTTCCAAAGCAGAAAAATAAAGCTTGAGATGCACTAGGATTACTACCAATGCTACATCCCCAACTTGCATGATTAATGAACACTGGCATCGGCCTGAACAAGCTAGTACCCGCAACAGAGGAAGCCATCCACTATGTTTGCCACACACAATTTCATCAATCAACACTGTACAGGCTATTCTCTTCCAATCACACAGTGTACGTCATCTAGAGCACTGGGCAGTTAACGTGAAACTTTGTATACTGGAGCACCATACATGTATTGGCAATCGGTCTATAAACAAAGGAGTCTGAAAGAGGCACGAAAGAGAACTATTAAACATTGCACTTCTGTAATGGTAAGTATGTCATACTTACTATAATTTGAGGGTTGCAGAGCAAGCCAGGAAATATGCAGAGACACAAAAAAAATATATATATGTTTATGTGTGTAACAACACTAGCCTGAAGTTCCTGTTCCCATGATGTCAAATTATGACAGTGGCTGCTGGGTGATAGTCAATTACCCACATTGGAGGATTAACCCTTTGAAGGTTTTTGCCGTACATGTACGTCGGCGGTTTTCTGTCCCGCAAGGTCTTTGCCGTACGGGTACGGTTTCGACCCTCCGTTTGAAATTTCGCGCCATAATGACGATGCACGCTCACTGGGAGGTGCTGCCACCTCTTAGGACTTACAAGAAGCGTTTGAAATTCGTGCTACCTTCTTGGGGAGATAAACATAACTGACTTCTAGCTTCAGCGCGTCGTCGCGCAGACTGCGGCAACACCCCTTTTGCGGTTTCGGTTTCGCCGCGTGATCGCAACGGAGGCGCGCGAAACGTAATTTTTCTCTTTGTCGGCACTCTCTTGCAGATGCTGTGGAAGTTTATTTCTATCTTGATTGGCGCTGCTCATAGCTTGTTTATAACGCCGCTCGCGAGGTATTCTCGCTTTCAGCGGCAACGCGGTTTCGGTTCCGCTGCAACGGAGGCGCGCGAAACGTGATTTTTATCTTTGTCGGCACGCTATCGCAGGGGCGGCGGAAGTTGATTTCTATCTTGATTGGCACTGCTCTTAGCTCGTTTATCACCGCCGTTCATGAGGTATTCTCGCTCTCTGCGGCTGTTCGGGGACTCGTGTTTCAAGGATACCACACTCTGAAATACTATTGAACATTTTGCAGTTCTGAGTGATGCCAACACCAAAATACTGTTCCTAATTTTTTTTTACTATTTTTTCCCGACTTTATACATCTTGGACATTCAAGATCCGCAATAAAATAATTTGACCCCCTGGGAAAGTTTTCTTCAAAACAATTCGACCCTCAAAGGGTTAAACTGCATTCCAATGCGATCAAAAGCTCGCGAGCTGTAGCTGCTGGGAACTCTTCCTATATGAATGCACAAAAATGGTAAACATCCATGAAAATGCCATGAGATACATGACATCACATTGGTGTCACAATTTGAGCACAAAATTCAAAAAGTAAAAGCTTGAATTTTTTTCCACTCTAGCTATCAATACAAGCCAAATTTCAAAACAAAACTAGCTTAAATCTTTCTATAGTGTTAGACGAGTTTGTTAATTTGCTCTTGCCAAGTGCGTTATGGATAGAGGCTACTGTTTAGAATGGCAATGTCTAGTAAACCAAGGTAAAATGGTTTATACAGAATGCAGATTGGTAGGAATATTTATGTGGAGTGTAGTGAGGACTTGTCATGTGGCATAAGCATGTGGACCAGAGAAAGTGCAACAGCCCCATTCTTCTTTTCTAAACACTTGTATATGAAACAAGATGCTGCATTTACACTATAAAGTAGAACCTCATTACTACACTTCTTAGATGAGCACTTAAAAAAGATTGAATGGTATCGGGAATATGTAACATCCAAGAACACTTGTGGCAATGGTACAAATGAGGCAAAAAGTTACTCTTACACAGAACTTTATTTTAAGTTTGGTAGAAAGCAAATTAACTATTGCAAACCCATTACGTAAAACTTGCTTTTGCTACTTGGCTGGCAGTTACATTAAACATTTTTGGAGCGGTTGTAGCAATGAATCACACTAAATGAAGCTTACAATTTCCATCTGGCATGTGTGTCAAATAACAATAACCGCCTCTTTTTGAGCACACACAGTTCTTTCGTCAGTTTCCACACAGCTGTGTATATCAAAATAGCTGTGCAAGGTATCGAAGGTCACAATAGTGACAGTTAATGCAAGCACCGCTGATTGATGATGCCATGTCAGTGGTGCACTGTTGCAGTTTTTGGACGTAACCGGGAAGCTAATACGAATTACCCTATGGTAACTAGATGGAACCAGCATTTTCAGAGCCTAAGAACAGGGAATACATAACATACCGGAATGTATCAACGAGGTTCTACTTGCATTCTGATTGGAAGCCAAACAGAAAATGTCCCGAGATAATCTCAGTACTTCTGTTCTTCAGGCACGATGTCATTAGCTGCATATGCATTAATAAACCCCCATGTAAAGAAAAAATGGTGGTGGCCATGTCAACAACATGCCGTAATGCAAAGTGAAAAGTCATTGTGACACCTTGTCTGAACTGTGAATTCATCTACGTGCAACAGGACCAAATTAGTTCCACTGCCTACTTTGACAGAAAAAGCCTTTCCATTGTAAAACATACCATATTAAATGCATTTTCGCTGCTGTACAAAACAAATTCACTTTCCAGTCACTTGTAAAGCTGCAACAACCACTTGAACTTTAACATCAAGCTTGGCAACGAGACAGTGTTTAACCGATTCCTTTGCAATAAAACAGCTGTAAAGGCAACAGGCAAGACTGCAGCAGCATTATATTACTTTTATGGAATGGTTCACTTTTCAAAGGTAGTGTTGGTACCTAAAGGATGCAGAACCTGTGAAATCCACAAAACCAGGGTTTGCAGTCCCAATTTCATTTTCACTTTGCTCTAGGCTGTGTGCCTAAGCTGTGGTAAAGTTCACTTCTTTCATGGAAAATGTCCTAATAATCTTTTGGTGCTGGTAGTTTGTTTAAACTTTCGATATGTGGAAAGTTCAGATGCCTGCTATATAATCTTATTATAAGGTACAGCGTAAAGAAAAGCTTCACTCTAATGCAGACATGATTTCCGAAAAAAATCGCACACTACTGCTGGCAAAAAACTTAACCACTCACTATGGCTTGAATATATCGCATATATGTCCCTTTGAGCATCTCCGGTACAAATCCACTCGTTGTAAAAATGTGCTGGTACAAGGAGCACACAATGAACTGAAGCAAAAATAAATTGTCCATTGGCACATTTACCTGCACTTTGGACTTAATTCACTGAATGTCCTTTACGTTTTGTTTACATGAAAGCCCATCACAAAATGCCAAAAAATTTGGACAGTGGCTTTCATCGTATTAGGCTGCCTGGAATTACAACAACCTCTAGAAGGAAAAGTATAAGCATTTTTCTGGACAACACGTCGTGTATCATATATTGGCACATGCGCACCTGGGGTGACCTATCACTAGCTTCTCTAACCGGAACCATTACCCACCATGAAGCTCACTGCGGTCGCGAGCACAAGCACCGTGTTTCGCGTCATCGCAACGTCGAAAATGTTGAGAAGTGCAAATGCTTTTGCAAGTGCATTGTTTGACAACTCAAAGGTAAATATCTTTTTTTTTTCTTTTTTTTTTCTTTTCTTCGCTGTCCTTTTGGCATCATCACATGACAGCACAACAGTCCTTACGGTGCGGTTCACCCACTATCTCTGAAGGATCGCTACGAAAACGCCGAAGGGACGTCGATGGTGATGGAGGAGCTTCGTAGCTCGGTTTTCGAACAGTGGCACTGAAATGGTGCTGGTGCCCATTCTGTCCCAGTGCTGTGGCAGACGCTGCCATTTTGCCAACTATTTCCTGTTGCTGTGAGGCAGACAGTGTTAGGGAGCCACGACTGTTTCGAAGGTCGGCCCTGTGTTTCTTCAAGTCTGAGAGTGTTCCATTCTGAGGTGAGAAGCCTACAGATGCTTGTTGAGTGTTCACGGTCACGTGGATTTCCACCTGCATTGCAAAATGACATTCTAATGCTTTAGCTACCTTCATCGGACAGCTATGGATTAAATGCACACATTTTGGTTTTTCACAGACAGTCAACATATGCAAAAGTTGCACATTCAATGGACACTAAAGGCAAACAATAAGCAAGCATTATGAAACATAGTTCCAGCGCACATTTGGACACGGACGAGAAGAGAAGGACAACACGAACGCCAGACTTCAACTTTCTTTCTCTTTCTCTCCTCGTCCGTGTCCAAATGTGCGCTGGAACTATGTTTCATAATGCTAATCATAACCAACTAGCCCAGCTGTCCATACTAAACAATAAGCAAGCTAGACTACTAAGTTACTCCCATGGAACAGCAAATGTCATTTTCCAAGGAGGGAGCTTAGATAAACAAAGGCGATGGAAAAATGAAGCAAAAGAAGGGTAGCTACGGCACCTTTGAATTCTCATGGTAGCCAACATCAGAGGCTCTGATGTACCATGTACAGAGCGAAGGACGAGGTCTAAGATGGCACACACTATGCTGTGTGTGTTGTCTCTCTTAGTCCTTGTCCTTTGTACTGTACCTAGTTTTAATTATGAATAACCAACCAGCTCAAGCCTTCGACCCTTGTTAGCTTCATTTCTGGTCAGGACCAGTTAATTGATGACACAGAACAAATTAAATACCACTTCAAGATAAAAGGAAAGGCAGCTCAGTCACATCTGTAAACCCCAATGTCTCAAGTGAACACTCAATTCAATGCTCTTCCTCCACTCCACCGAGTTGAGCACACTGCCACCCCTTGACCGAAAATGAGACTGTGCTTCTCAAGAATTTCCATGGAGTGTTAAGGAAGAGCAGTGACCACTTCTGTCAAGGAGAGGGGCTGCTATCTACTTCCCTCGAGTTGAAGTGGAGTGTTGAGTGGAGGAACGTTCTAGAATACAGAGTAAGCTTCTCACACAGAAAAAAGCACTTGCAGATATGATATGCAAGGTATATAAAATTTTATGACACTACATGCATTTTTTCTAATGCAGCCACAGTGAGAAGCTGGAAACGGTCCGTCAGTCATTTCCGTTACACTGATGACAATGGCAGAGTCATCGCCATCGTCAAATCATTGTCATTATCAAGTCATTGTCAGGCCACCTCCTCATCCTCTTCTGCACCCTTGCCATAGGGTGAATAAAAAGAAAACTTTGGCCACCACTTAATTGCTCATCCGGCAGACATTCCAAACCCCAGCTAATCTGCGGCTGCTCCAAGAATTTGCACTTACTGATAAAGCAGACTACTAAGTAGTAGCAGGCCAAGTAGTACTAGTATAGTATATTATTTACCACAGCTGTAGTAACATCACTTCCTTTTGGCAATGGCTCACGTACCCAATGCTTAAGAATAGTATCAGGAGTGCAAGCTCAAACTCGGCATGCCTACGAGCACTGTAAATACACACCTTGACTGCCTCCGCAGCGCCCCCCTGGTGCCTTGCCGGCATTGGCGAGACCTCAGAATATGACGGCGGGGGCATCGGGGCTAGTGACCCCAATGACCCTGGGTCAGCCACTCCTTCCAAGCCACAACGATTCGGGGAACTTGCTGCCCCTGCCACTTCCACAGCAGTGGTTGGAGAGGCCAATGACAGTGGCACAGATGAGACTGTGTTGGCCGGTCGCTCGCTCTCGCTACCAGGGCTTGTCAATGAGCCAGAGTCGCCATTCATGACATCACCTTCAGACTTTCTCCTCACTGCCTCTTCATCCTGTCCCAGAGAGACAAAGAAAAAAATACACTTGACCTGGTTCAAGGCTAAAGTGGAGACATGTCACATGGCTACAGGAGCACTGGACTGCTTTTACAGAAGGTCCAAAGTACAAAACTTTGCTTCATCGGTAATTTTAGCAGCAAAAGAGTGACGTGTAATGAATTATGAACTGTATGGCGGGCCTAGCAATATACTTTACACTACATGGAGTAAACTGAGTCAACTGCGCACCATTATGAATTTTTTAAATAAAATATTGTTCTTGCATAACTTTTCCAAGTGATCACAATGTTAGGCATAAGTCAAATTACAAGTATTTACCTTTCACTTAAGTACTGACTATGGCACATGTTGCCTTGATTCAATGGTACCATGTTAGTAGCCTCCCTTGGCAACACAGCATTAATCTGTTTAGCATATGCTATTGCATCATTACCTAGTGGGTCATCATTCCTTCTTAGGAGAAATTATTTCGAAGCAACTTGGTTATAAATTATGGATTTGTTCAAGTTTTACAGTTAACTCCCTCTGGCCACACTCGGCGCTGATCCTGTCCGCTCCTTCCCTGCAGCCACTACTTAGTTTCTAGGCACCTTAAAGAGCACTCAAACAAAATTATTGCCTTGTTTTAGTTCTTTAATGGATAGCCGCCAACCCAGTAATGGCATGAAGTTCTAGTACCTCAAGAGTGCAACAAATACAGTAAACCCTCGTTAACTCAAACCTCTGGTAGCTTGAAACATCGGTTAAGCCGAAATTTTTTTTCGACCGTGGTTTCAGCTTATATGTTCATCGCCTCTCATCTTAAAAAGCTTTTGCGCCGGACTCCGGATATCTCGATTTTGAAAATGCCAGGAAAAAGGCAATGGAGCAATGTCGCTTGCAGTTGTTTTTGACCTGGCGGCATCGCTAACTGTGCCAGACGCCGCGCTGGGCTGCGCTCCCAGCTTATCATTCCCCCTTTGTTGTCTATCACCGGTCACATGCACTTGCTCGCTGCCACTTGTTGTGGCCTCACACAGCAGCTGTGAACTGGGAGTTCGCGCTCTCCTTTTTCTCTAGGATGCCTTCCTGTCCTCCTCGCTCACTGTAGGCAAGTAGAACATCGAGGCACCCCATTTCCCCCCCTCTCATGTAGGACGCTGTCAGTAACAATCAACATGGTCACAGCGGTACCTTGGGCAAGATGATAGGCACTTTTGAGCAGGTGCAATCAGCGCATGATCAAAAGATGCCAGCATGCGAGTCCACTGCGTTTCAGTGAGATTGCCGCTTGATAAAGACACTCGCTTCATGCTCGCGCGACAGGGAGGTGTAAATGCCACGTCACTTGTGGGCGTCTGCTAATTGCGTGACAATATTTTGCGCCCTCTGGTAGTTTTGGTTTTCGAAGTAAGATCGTCTGGAATTCATTACTATGCAGAAAGTAGCAGCATCAGCTTTTTGTATGCCTGAAAATGGTTATGCTAGGATAAATGGCTTCAAATATTGGATCAGGATCAATCGCCATGACTCTGTGCCAAGCATTCTGTCTTGGCACAGTGCTAGTACCCTATTCTCCTTCATGCCTGCTACCCCAACCAGACGACCAGTTCCTGTCCTCCTGTAAGCTCTGCGGGAAACCGGGAGACTTTCTTCACGTCCTCCTCACATGGCCCTACCTTCAAACAACTTCCAGCTCCAACCATGGCGGAATCATACTCGGAGACTCTTCTAGCCAGCTCAGTTGCTACAGACCAGCGTCGGATCATTGCCAATGCCCTTAAGCGGATAGCGCTCCAAGGGCTCTCCTTTGCTCTATAAGGATGGCCCCCTAAGGGCTGCCTCATGCCATACAAGGGGTGTTTTGCACCCCCCTTGCACTTGTTTGGCAATAACTGTTTTCGCTACCACCACCAGTGCCCCTAGACAGCAACGTCTCTGGTGCCGATGCACGCAGAAGTGACCGAAAAAATATTACCATACTTGCGGACAATGTTCTGTGGCAATAAAAGGAACGCTATGGAGCCAACGCGTGCACAAACAAGATTGCTTCTGAAGTAAGTCCCATATTTTCAACCGCATTAGTTTAAGCTACGGAAGAGAAATCATAAGCATCTTATTTGAAAAGCAAAATAAGACCAAATACACCACTGAATGTTGACTTATTTTGCGGCTTCTACATTCTGCATCTGACAGCAAAAGCGAAACCGTCGCACATGGAAGCTGCGTCAATTCAGCGTCTGTTCCGAGAAACTAAAAGCACTGCCAAACACTGCCGGACTACTTGGCGCGCGCATCACAGGTACAGAAGCTCCGCCCCCGTAGCTTTCCTTTCATTGCCGCAGAAAGTTGTCCGCGAGTATAGTGGCATTTTGGAAAGGCTGCATGTTGTCTATGCGCAGTCAGCGAGATTCTATTTTCATGGTTTTTCAAAGATTTTTGCAGCAACACACCTTCAATATCAACAAACCAGTGGACATGCTGCTTCCTTTAACCTCTAGAATCAAGTCACACCGCATAGACATAACAACATGGAGGGACTAACAAGGAAACAAACATGCACCAAATTTAGCATAAATTACCCAGTTGAATGTTCCATTTTCTCTGTGTAGGCATTCTACATCTGGGATCCCACGACAAGCGATATAGACAGAAGAAACAAAAAACAAGCCTGGACAAAAAGCTGGGAACTTGGCCTAGTAAATCAAGACACGGAGCAATACCTACATCCCACCATAATATTACACTACTTCCATAAGTACTGTATATTCCGGCGTATAAGTGAAGTTTTTTTTTCGGAATTTTTCGTCAGTGCATTTTATAGAACAGTGCGACTTATACAATTTTTTATTTATTTATTTTTTTTCAGGAAAGAACTCCCATCAAAATCGGATTGGATGTTATGGCCACGCGAAGTACGCTGGTTTGACCTCCTCTGGCAGTTGCTATGGATTGTGTGCGCACTATGGAGGTACCAGGTTCTTCTCATGATCGAGTTGCCAAGCGCCGTGCGAGAAAAAAAAGATTGTGGGGTTTTATGTGCCAGAACCACTTTCTGATTATGAGGCACACCGTAGTGGGGGACTCCGAAAATTTCGGCCACCTGGGGTTCTTTAACGTGCATCTAAATCTAAACACACGGGTGTTTTCGCATTTCGCCCCCATCGAAATGCGGCCGCCGTGGCCGGGATTCGATCCCGCGACCTCGTGCTCAGCAGCCCAACACCATGGCCACTGAGCAACCACGGCGGGTGCCGTGCGAAAAGTATGTACCAGCAACGTAAGCGGCGGCACGCCGACCGCGAGTCAACTGACTCTGAAGTCGTCACATCTGGAGATCGCTTTCAAGATACGGTGTGCACCGCTGCGCAAACTACGCAGTTGCTACCAGAGTACAAGCCCCCTCCCTCCCGAGCTGCCTTCCCGCTTTCCTCCCTTGTGCAGGATTCAGCTCACCATCATACGAAGCAGCTTCCACTTGCACATACAGCATACGGTACGCTGGGACGATTTTATAGGAATGGCACTTAGAGGAATGCCGCTATAGAATAGCACAATTCTATAGGAATGGCACTGATAAACTTGTGTTGTGACCCGCATTCACGAAGTGAAACGTCGCTGTATTTTTTTTTAAAATCGCTTACTGAATGAACGGCACGGCTTATACGCTGGTGCGACTTATATACCGTTTTTTTTTTTTTTGAAAAACTGTCATTTTGAGGGGGATACTACTTAGAGACCGGAAAATGCGGTAAATCATAAATCATGACCCAAGCTGGTATTTGTAAGCTGTTTTGCTATGAATAGCAGCTACGAGCTGGAAAACAGGCCGACAGTACTTGTTCTTTCATCACGCTCAGGTATGACACGATGCAACATAAAAGCAGCAGCGCAACCATCAAGCAACCAGCATTGATAGCTGGTGAGAGTGCAGATTAGGATGAATCTTTGCAGGTATGTTGGGGGCATTGTGAACAATATGCAGGCGAAATAAAAAAACCTGGGCTAACTGTAGGAGTGACAAAAAATGAAAAGGAGTGACAAGAAATGACAAAGTGAAATAATAGCCATTGGGATGTTTTAAAAAATTCCTGCAAGATAACTAAAAGCAGAACTAGAGTGAAACTGAGGAAATCGAGTGAGTTCTTTGCAGAATATACCAGAGCAGTTACAAAGATGTGGGAAAACTGGTAGAGGGGTCACAAGAAATGATCGAAGTCTAATTGAAGTGCACCACAGAGACAATGGAGAGACTAAACCAATAGCCATTTGAAAAAAAAAAAATTAAAAAATTTGAAGTTGATTAGGACTGGAATATTCAGGAAAACATGCTAAGATGTAGTACGTGGTGAAAATTTCAAGTCCCAAAGGGAATTGGGAGATGTACAAGAAATTAAAGTGTTACGGGGGCTACTAAGATGCTTTGTAAAACAGTGAAAATCTTAACATTGTTCCAATGTACACACGGTGCTTTTATGAAAGAATGCACAAGTGTGCAGCCTATGATCCGCAGCAGCCGCTATGGTGCCACCACTGGGTGAATGCAAGAAGCTTTACAGATGCTAGCAGCAACTCGAGGTGCCGCTTTGAACTTTTTTTTACTCGACTGTAGCAATGGCTTGTCATTTGCAGTTCTTCTGGCTGCTGATTGCTGGTGCTAGAAGCTGTCGAGCCTATCTTAGTCGCCTGTTGCCTGCTGGTGAGTCGACAAGGAGTGCAGGTCACATAACTGCGCGTTCCCTTTTATAAAGGCTCTGTGTGCATACACGGGAAGAAAGATTTGAAGCTGAAACTTTGCACAAGTATCTCTATGAGCCAACGTGCACACTGAAAATGAAAAAAATTAGGAATATTTAGTAAGCCCGTTATTCAGAGCAGGGTGTACTCAGCAGCAGCAGCAGAGGATAGAACACATGAGCAGTACATATCGCAAGAAAGAAACCCAAAGGGTGCTGTGTGGCATAGTGGCGTGGATCCTCTTTAGTAAGACGTGTGAAAGCTTCCCTGATCTCTCACATATGATTCTGCCTAGTAACATAAGCTTGCTAGGAGTGCTCATTACTGCAGTTAGCAGTTAATTAGGTTAAGGGAACCAAATAGTCACTGGTGTCTATGAGGTCTTTTTTCTCTTTCTTGTCTCACTTCAGCTGTTCAGTACATGGGAAGAAGGTGAAAAGCTTGACAGTGAGCAGTTGGCACAGATATTCCAGCAAGTCTGTCTACACATCTCTGCACTGCCTTGCCACTTGAAGTAATGTACTCACCTCATCCTTGCCCAGTGGTGCCTGCTGCTCTTGGCGGATGCGGGCTTCCTCACGGGCCTCTCGGCGGGAAATCATGCCTTTCTCACGGATGCTTGTTCGACGCACCGATTGGCTGCAGATGTAGTCATTGGTAAATAGGATGGCATGGTAAGATAACGTCCCTAGTCAACATCAACGCATTATAGTGACTACATCTTCAAGCCTAGCCTTCAAAAATCACCTAAACAGTATTGCTGATAGCCATGCAAGAGAATGTCTCAGCAGAAAGGTAAAACAAAGTTAATCTGAAAGTTGTTGTAAAGTTTGCAGATAGCATTACATTTGCTTGACAGCAATGCAGATACAGGAACTGCAATAAGATTCTTCATTCCTTGAAGTTCCCTGCAGCAACAAACAGTAAGCTTTCTAGGAGCTCTTCATGTTCGCCATTGCAGCCAGCAAGACATATCAAATCAAACTTTTTAAGCTAGCAGACATTCTGAAGAAAAATTGGCTAAGAAGTAGAAAAGCTTAAGCTTACTACAGTGCACGTTACAACAAACTTTCATATTCATTTTCAAGGAACACTTACCTGCGAGTATTCTGGCTTTGTGAACGCCGCAGTTTGTTTGGCTGCATGGCCCTTTTTGTTTCCATTTCACTTCGTAGTTGCACAATTCTCTCCTTCAGGTCAGGATCTTCACAGATGTCTGCAGCAACCAGCAGCAATCAATCTCATATGTCTAGGGGCCTTCATTCACACATTACATATCTGAATTTTATAAGCCAAGGACTGGGCCTGATAAGACAAACAAGCTAACATCAGCAGTAGCAGGTGTTTCTCACAAAACATAATAGAAGCTCGACACAGTGTTCGTAAGACTAATTTAAAATGCCTGTGGCTTTCCCTTCCCAACATAAGAAAGAACTTGACAAAAGCATTCTTTGAATCCACTGTCACAGAACTGTTCATTAACCCTTTGAGGGTCGACGCCGTAAATATACGGCGCCGCGAACAGGTCCGAAAATGGTCGATGCCGTATATTTACAGCGCCGTCTGTACGTTTAAAAGGCGCGCTAATTTCCTAACTTTTTCTTGCCTGGCATGTGCTGCCACTATGTGGGAATACATGGAATTTTTTTCTCGAGTCTCTCTCTTTCGGTTTTCGTTGTATAGTTCTTTTTTTGCTCTGGAGCGTCTGATACCGCTCGCGCATTGGCGCCCTTGCAAGCGCGCGGCGGTTAGTTTTGGTTTTGTTCCGCATGCGGTTTCGGCTTCTTTCGCTCGCAAAACTGATGGCTATCTCGTTATCACTCAAAGGGTGACCGCCTGTTACTCGCTCGTTTGCTACTCACAGGGGTCCGCATACGAAGGATGCCGCCTTGCATGCGTTTCCTTTTTTGGCACTTCATTCAGAAGTTTCCTCCCACGGCTGCTCAGGCAAGCAGTACCCAGAGGAGGTGCCACGTATGCGCCAACACCACTCGGCAGCAAAAATATCGCAAGGACACAAGGTACATGTGCGCTGTGTGCAACAAACCGCCCTGTGTGGAGCCATGCTTCAAGGACTACCACACGCTGAATAAATATTAGTGCAAGAGGAACATTTGAGATTTGGGAACAATTTTCGTGTGCGCATTCTTCTCGTGTGGACATTGTATATAACAATGCGCCATTTTTTTTTTATTCTTATAACTTTATTTGCTATTTTTTGTTGTTTTTCATGAATAAACAGTACATATATGCCAATGGAAAACATTTTTTCTCACTTTACGGTCACCCTAGAAAAATTACAGTAAATTTTTTCCGAAATAGGTCTCTCTGAAGAATTTAAATGTACAATAAAAAAAATCGACCCTGGGTGGTCGCACATGGCGAAAAAAATCAACCCTCAAAGGGTTAACCCCTTAAGCATTTTGGACCAGCCTAGCTCGTGAATGCTTACTGGTGAACATAATTTTGGACAAACGAAGCACGGCCACTCAAATTTAGTTCTGCTACATGGATGGCAGCACCATGTCAGCACATGAAGTCCACGTTTATGGTGCTCTTCTGGCCCTTACTGGTAGGAGATATTAAAATATGACGTCTGGCATTGACAGCTTGTACATGAGTCGCACATGCAAAAGAAAGTCGCTGTTTGACCCTAAAAGTGGGAGTGACAGTGAAAGCAGCAAAGTGAAGCTTTGCTCTTCAAGCAGAGAGGATTATGACACTGTTATCAACGATTCTTCTACCGAAAGTGATGATTTTGAACCACTGCAAAATAAAGCATTTTCCTCAGTATTTTTTTCTTTTTTTTACTGTATCATTTGTGGCAATGACCAATGCCTATGACAATGACCATATTAAAGGAACTTGTAGCTGGGCTAGTTTGTAATCCATTTTGGTACCAGCTTCAGAACACAAGAAAATGCACTCAAATACATGCACACACACACACACAAATGCCCAAGGGGGATCCTTTCTTGGTGTTTCTGTGTGCGAATGTTTTTTTGCACACTGAAGTTGCTATTAAGACGCATATATATTCCTTACTGAAGTTGTAAAATGGGGTTTGCGTGTGTGAAGCATGAAGTAAATTAGTTAAAAACACTTGAGAAGTAATTTATAATCAGAGAAGCCTGAATATATGCAATTAAAAGAAAGCTAAATAAGGTTTTAAGCAGTCACATTGCTCTAGTGCTTCCATTGCAGACAACCTTGAATCACCTTATACAAGGAACGTTTGGTACTAGTACAGAGATTCTTACGATCACACTCCCATGTTTGCACAGTGAGAAGAAAAAAAACTGAGCTATGCAAATTATCTACCTTATTAATCATGTGGAGTTGCATCTTAAGCACAATAAATCTAGTGAAGAGTGCACGAAAGATACACTATCATAGAGGTAGCAAATCTTTACCATATGGTGTCTCGCCATTCTTGGTGCGTGCATTCAGGTCAGCACCAGCCTGTACCAGCATTTCCAACACGTCCGGCTGCGGTCAAGAAGGAAATATGTAACACATTGACTATATTTTGTTATCACATTTATGCAGACTTTTCTGAGTAAAACAATGTATTAGATACAGTTAAAATTCAATACAACGAAATCAGTAAATCGGCACTTCGTTATCTTGAAATTCTACCTTTTATGCAAATAAGTACAGTCGCTGACAAATTTTTCTTGCATAGAAGAGGCCTTAAAATTTTTTGAATTATTGGGCAATTGGAAAGAAGTTTAGATGAGAAAAAAGAAAGGTTATTTCATTGAATTTGAGTCTGAGACCAAAGATATAGTTTCATGCCATGTCAACATATCTTCACATCAGCAGTACAAAGTGAAGCCTGCGAAGGTTTCGCGTCCACTATGCCACAGCGGCTGATCATAGTGGGATGAAGTTATCATGAAAAGCACAGGCACAGGGGAGTGAATGCTTCGGCTGCCTTTTGTTTCAATGCGTCATCGAAACACGAGATTACACGACCTCCAGAACTAAACACGCTGGAAAACAGCGCACATGAAGCCCCCCCCCCCCCCCCCGGCTCAGATTACTTTCAATCTGTATATCAGCTCAGCCACCCCGACAGCCATGCGCAGCTGAGGCCAGGCTGGAGACACACACTCCCTTGGTCCTTTCCATTTAGTCATCTCAACTTACTGTTATTCTGGGTGGGCCATCATTGAAATTTTTCTGGTACACCATTGCAAAAGTAGAAAAAAAGAGGAAGAAGAAAAAGGTGAAAGCAAAGAAGAAGCATCACTCACATGACCCCAGCAAGCTGCTGCATGAATCGGCTGCCATTGGTCATTGTCGCATACATCTGTTGACACATGCTGATCCAGGAGGAACTCGACCACAGACACGTACCCATTAGCTGCTGCAATGTGCAACTGGAAACGGAAATGAGGACAATGAGGTAACAAGTAGATAAGGCCACTTCATCTACATGTAGCATACATTTACACACAACATATGAGCATTGAATACTTACAGGTGTGGCACCTTGCTCATCCCTGAATTCCAAGTCACCGCCCGCGTCACTTAGGCCCTTCAAGTCACTTAGCATCATTACTTCATTGGCTGCCCTGGTTTCATCAATCATTTCCTGGGTGATGCCTGGAGATTGGGAGGGAAGGGAGATGATAGGATATGTTGACAGCATTAGCAAACCGAGCAGCAGAACTACAAATAACCTCTTCATTTGAAGCTATGAAGACTGCAAGCACAAATCGAGTCCCAGGAATGGTTAAGCTTGGAAAAAATAAAACTGCACCACTGCCGACTCAAGTGGCCAAGCAAAAGCTGAACAACATTAAGTGGTGGCAGTCACTGTCTGGAATATCCATGTATAAATTCCACTGAATATGTGTTAAGGCTACAAAAAAGCAATGCGTTTAACGGTGCTGTCATGAGAAATTATTTATGGACACTATGCAACAACAAAGGCTGATGGCAAGAGATGACATGTTCAGGCATGTTCTGCAGGGTAAAATTATCAATATGTGCGGATCTTCCGATGCAAATAAATGATTGAGATGTCGGACTAGCAACTCTTTCTTTACCCCATAATAAGAAATCAATCAATTCAGACAACGGTTTTCTTTACATGCTGCCAAACATAAATTACACAGTGTTTCGACAAGCAAATGCATCCCCTGAATAGCACGGAGACTACTCTTCGAGTTTATGTTTCAACTGTTCTTCCCTAGTATTTTGGGAAGTCTTGAATAAAACTTACACTAGAGGTGCCATCAGACATTGACGTGTGCGTTGCAAATTGTCCGAAAATAATGACACAAAATGTGCACTTTAGTGACTGCAGTAATCCAAGGTGACAGCACCAGTAAAAACTGTGCTGGACATGTATTACCCAATATTCAGTAATGGCTGCTATGCTTTATAATTAGGACCTTTAACACACACCTAAGACTGAGCATTATTTTGGCTTTTATGCTTTAGCTAGTACTATCAAGTGCAATTTCATTCGTGCTTGTGTGAATTGCTTTCATTCATCAAGACCTTAACAATATACATTAACAAAATATAGAATAAATAATTAAATAAATAAATAGGTACAAGGTGTTGGACCAAATTTTCCTTAATTACAATGAGTTCCCTGTGACATGAGCATAGCATAAATCTCAGCCTGGCCCTTGCATAACTTGCACAATGATCTGGTAATTTAGTGCTATACAGCCAACATAAGCACTCTTTTTTGTTGTTAAGATCAGCTGAACACATGATGCAGAGGCCTCTGAGCTAGTTCAAAGTCCCTAGCTTGGCCAGCTTGCTTTGACAGAGAAGATGGTCAAGCAGAAAACTAAAGGCCATGGTCAATGTTCCCCTCGCTGATCACCATTGTTTTTGAATTCAAATACAGAACAAAAGGAACTGGAACCTGTGCCATGAGAAGGTGACAATGAAGTCGCGGAAACACCTTGTGCATTGTTAGTTTACAGATACTTACTTTTACAAAGCTATTACTACTCCATATGGCACAGCCGTTACTACAGCTATCTTTGATCCCCAGCAATAAGTTTAACTTGTAGAAAGCGATACCATGCTACGGTATGCATCTTTTCATCTCAGTTTTCCTTCATTCCCAGCACTTCTCATTAAAATAAATTATTCTTTTGTTCTCTGCGGTTCATTTTTTTTCAGCACTTTCTGAAATTTGAAACAAATCATTAGATGATGGTGGTGGTGGTGGTGGTGGTGGTGATGATGATGATGTTTTGTGGCACAAGGGCAAAATGTGGCCAAAGAGCGCGAGGTCAGCATTAATTAGTTGGCAATGGAGCGATGAATTATGAGAGGTAGATGTGACATGGCTGTAAAGGAGGCTAAAAACAGTCACTGTAAACTGTGTAAAATATATATGTAGTAAAATAATGATAATGACTTGCGAGGTATAATATAAACATACAACATGTACTCTTAAAAGATGATATACTAATATAAATTACAATAGCACTGTTGCCTTATCAGGGCCCTTGAACGCAAGGGCCTGGAGACATGTCCTATACTAGATGTAGCTAACGCAGCAGCAGCATCTGGTAGAAGCTGTACTACGCAACTTTTAGACTGATAATGTACAGTGTAAGAATGTCATTTAAAAAATCTAAAACATATTTTTTATCGAATAGTGCATTTGTGCCAAGAAACTCTGCTGGGTGTAATGGGACACTCCGCCGATATGCTAAAGGGAAGTGCTTTTTCGTCTCGATTTCTGCTTCCCGACATTCCACAAGCGCGTGGATGACAGTCAGCTTTTCACCACATATACCACATGTAGGAGGCTCATCACCAGTCAGCAAGAAGTTGTGTGTATCGTATGTGTCCCCTATTCCAAGTCGAGAAAACAGGATATCAATTTGTTGTGATTATTGACATCCTGTTTGTTGTGATGGGGAAGTGCTTAACTGCGGCTTAATTAGATAATGTTTATATGAGGTTTAGGTGCTCCACAAGCATTGCCAATAGTCTCTTAATTTTTTCTGAATGAAAGGTCTCAAATCTATGGCAGGGAGAGCTATGGAAGAGTCGACATCTTTTGATGCTGTGGATGTGGCGATTTCATCAGCTAGCACATTAGCCTCAATGCCTCTGTGCCCAGGCACTCAGCACATTATGACATGTTGATTACATGTATAAACAGTGCACAAGAATGTATAAAGGTCAATAATTACAGTATTTTAATGCGTTTTTAGTGACACTAAAGCCTTGACTATTCTTATAGAGTCTGTATACATAATTGCCTTTCATAGTTTTTACGGTTTGAGGTGTTTCACAGCCAATAATAGTGCATATGCTTCAGCCATAAAGATACTTGTTTGTGCATGCAGAATGCCGAAACCTGAAAAGGACGGACCGACTGCTGCATAAGACACACCAGCATGTGACTTCTATGCATCGGTGTAAAACTCCGGGCAGCAACACATCGACCAAAGTTCAAGGAAATGCATTCGAATGTGCATCTCAGGAACACGCTTATTGACTTCAAGAAACATGTCACATTCCACAAGCTGCCACTGCCACGGCAATGAAAGCTTCACTGGAAGCATTAGATGGTGCTCTACAAGTGGAACACACATTTCTTCACCGAGATTCCTCACATGCAGTCAGAAGGGCTCCCTTGCTGTGGGCCGATTGTTGAGAAGTATGGCACAGGACATATAGTTTACAGTTGTGAAACAAGGATGTTCAGGATTTTAGTTTACTTACAGATAATATATGAAGCTGGAATATGACCTCTGTAGATGGAGTGAGGACTTGTTTGATTCTACGTAGAGACTTTCTACAGGACTTGTCTTAAAGGCACCAGTCGAGAGGCGCATACCTAAATGATGAACTAGGTCTAGGATTTTTAATGTGCCTGGTGTTGCGGAGCGATAGGTTATAGCACCACAGTCATGACAAGAGCGGACAAGGCTCTTGTACAAGTTAATGGAAATTTTTTATCACTGCCCTATGTTGTGCATGACAGAAGCTTTAAGAGGTTCATTATTTCCAGATATCCCAGATATTTATGACCTAAATATGCGATTTCTCAGAAGAGTACACAGTTCAGAGGTAATGTAACAAGAGTTTTGTAATTATTCACCAAGACCAATGAAGCCAAAGCACAACTAAACTAGCCAACATTTGTTCTGCTGACAACAAAGGATAAAAGTACAGGTCAAACTTACCTCTTTTTGCCATCTCAGATTCAATGTAGTCTAGTGTCGGCTCATCTTCACATATATCATATGGCATGTTGCCGTCGGCATTGACAGCTAAGAGGTCAGCACCTCTGTAAGAGAATAATGCAAACCCCATGATTAAACTTTTTTTATGTGACACACAAACAATATAGCAGACAGACCGAACACCCCCGAGGATTTTACTTACTTCGACATCAATTTTCTCAATTTTATACCACAATGGGCATGTCTGTACAGATGCATGTATCTGCATTACCGTGCTCAATGTGTTCGTATCACCAACATATGTGTATGCCATCAATACAACATTTAGTATATGGAGTATTAATTACTCCGGCCTTGCATCACTTTCAAAAGAGTCTATATGGCAATCGTCCAAAAAAGCAATTCCACAGCGGCAAATAAGGGTCTATATAGAATAAAGGTAAACTGAGCATGTTGGTACGTATTCATGCTGAAATTTCAGTGTGAAAAATAAACGAGGATGAAAGGGAGACCACACGACACGAGCAAAAAATTGTACTGAGCACTAGTTTTTCAGTGGAAGGGCGTATGCTGTCTTACAAAGGTATAAATGCATAATGACCAATTTTTGCTGAAACAAAAATTTAAAAACAAATAAGCAAGGAAATGACCATGTAATCTTTGTCAATTAGAAAGGACATCTCTTTGTCATGCGGTGATACGGAAGGCTGGCTCGCACATCTCGTCCCGTTCTTACTCATTTACTTCTTTGTTTTATTTATTCATTCATTCATTCATCCCAGCGACCAATTTATTTAGTGGTTGCCATGAGTGGACAATACAAAAGTATGATTGAGAGCACAGCTGCAGTAGTGGTATTTCCAAGTGGGATGAACGGACTGGTCATTTTAGATAATATGTAACATGTTTCAGCGATGGCTGTTTATATTGAAGATAGTGGACTTAAGACGCCATAGTATCTTTTGCAGGACAAGATTTGCAACAAGGACGGACAAAGAAAAACTCCCTCGTGGGTAATTTATTAGCCTAATTAATTAATATTTGTTAACTTCTTTTTAATTGCCAGCATTATGCTTCCAATGTTAATTGGAAATTCGTAGCTATTGGCAAGCTCACAGCAACTTTCCTTTTTAATTGGATGAAAAACCACCATTTAAAGCATGTTGGCGTGAAAAGTTCCAAATCATTTTCAACGCAAAACTGAAACCAACTGTGTCAGGAGAGCGCGTAGCCATGCCTTAAAGTTGCATTACACGAAACGCCCACCAAGGTAAATATATGTGGTAGCAAAGCTTCCACAGAAGCCCATACATTCAAAACATGGCAGTTCATGGATGGTTCATCGGGCTTAGTGCCATCTGTGTGACAAGAGAACACTTCAGGCAGAACAGAAAATAGAATGACGCCATATCCCTTAAAAAAAGAAGCGATGCCATTTTAGTTTCGAAGGCGCAAAACTTATTTTGGTGGCCTGTCATTAGGGCAGTACTTTCACGTGTCCTGCAATTTGGCACAATGGCAGTTGCGAACCTTTAGGGCGCTTTCGGTGTTCAATGCTTGTCGCATCGTCGGACACCAAGCCTGCCGGCCAGTGCAGCCACATGGAGGCAGCTGAGTGAAAAATAATATGGCGGTCGTAATTCACTACTCCTGACTGGACGTGTTACCCATGATGAGGCACACCTCACGAGCACAACGCAACTACAACTCAGACAAACATTGTGGGAGAAAACAACAGAATGTGTGAAGGGGGCGTGTAGTAGCAGGCAAACTTTACGAGCAAGTCTTTCTGGATGCTGCAAGAGCTGCATTTCATTGCAACTGATAGGAGTATGTATACACTTTTTTTTTTCTTTAGCAGACACTAAAGAACAGGGATTAATGTCTAATTTTAGACTGAAAGAATCGTTTTCTTTCCTGGCCTGATGGATATAAGAATAATTTAAAAATTCATTTCTTTCAATATACAATAGAACCTCGTTCATACGTACTGGCAAAAAAATGCAAGAAAAACATACTAACCGGGAAAATGTACAATCCGAATTAACTAAAAAGTTTGACAGGCTCCACTATTGTTGACATCACGTAATGCGAAGCATTGCGCGGATTGTTGCGGCATGAGACGCAGACACGCGTCGAGCTGGTGCACTGGTGCTCCGGCGGCCCGAGGTGTATTTTGTTGTTTTCCTATTGTGGGTGGTGGTTTAAGAGGGCGATGGGAAACCGAAACGAAATCGAGTTGGCGGGTGACGTCGGATGCCACCGAAGCGAAATGTGTTGCCCACGTGATGCAGCTGGGAACAGCGGTGCGTTTGGATTATCGCCTACTAAAAGCGCGCAGTACGCTACCAATGGCACTACGCGCCACGCACTGTGAAACAGGTAGGTGCAGAAGCTTATCACAATAGACAAAAACAGCACCGCGAGCAGCACTGCTGCGCCAGCTTTGAGAGCGCCACATGCGGGGCAAAATTCAACTAGCAGGTGGTACGCCTCTCCCATCTCTTGTTCGCACCGCCTTGATTGCCTCTTGCACTGCGCATGTTTGGGAGCATTTCATACCGCGCGGTGTGTGCCTACGTGTGTGTGCGTGGACATTTTATTCGAGAGATGGCGTACACACTTCTATTTGCCATTAAGAAGATCGCTACGCTTACGATTATTTTTATGGCTGCTATGCGGCAAAAGGGCAGCGTCTACTTAGCCATGTAAGTGACGCTGAGCAGGTAATTGGAAACAACATCGTATGTGCTGCCAGAAAAATCATCGGATATACGATGCGTGTTATCTAAAGTCATTTTTGCAGTTTCCCACAAAATGTTTGCTGCAAATCCGTGTTGTCTCTGATGGCGACAATGGACTTCCATCGACACTGTGTGGAAATAAAATATATCGCCGCATAGCACAAGTACGAAATGCGCACACAACTTTAGCTAGTACGTCCCCTACCATATAAAATAGAAGCAGCAATGTAAATAGCTTGGCCATTTTTTTAACAGTGTTCAAGAGACCGAAGTTCAAAGTATTAGTGATCATTTCTGCTTCAGCAATGCCGGCGCGACCAAGACGCGGGCGTGTATCATCCAGTAACTCGGCTGATCGGTACAGTGGTGATGCAGGAATGAACTCCGGTCATGTACAATGCATCGTGCACATATTAAATTTATAGGGGAATATGCTACAAATAGGGGAATATACTTGTCGCAATAGGATTGGCAGCGATAGCTGTGAATGCCGTGCGCGATGACCCCGGAGATTTTGTGGTACCGAAGTGAGAACCCGAGCGCGTGCCGGCGTTATCACGTGAGACGGGCGGGCGAGTATTGCAGTGAAGCTGCCGCACAGGCAGCTATATACTGTTCTCGATCGTGCGCGCCTTGCGCATTTTCTTGTTTACATGGGATCCAGCGACCGGAAAACGTATGACACGATCGCAGCTTGGCGACGTACTGAACGCTGGTGCCGAAACTTTCTGTGTTCCAGGAACGTATGAACCGGAAAAAGATGAGCATAATTCTATTGTTTCATTTTTTTTGTCCTCGATTGCAAACGTTGGCGCCAGGAAAACATACGTAACAGGAACGTATCAATGAGGTTATACGGTATTCAAGTTGTGTCTGGTCTTTAATTAAAAAGGTGTTTTTCTTTAACAATGTTTGTTCCCTCCTCACCTAGTCGTGCTTCAATCCCTGCTCTCATGACCGCCCTTGCTGGTGTTGGTTATGAAAGGTGAGGCGTTAATTTGCAAAGGCTTATGGGACAAGTCGTCTGCTCGGCGCTTCCGGTTCAGCAGATGACGGTTCCAGCGCACGATTCTCCGTACGCGGGTGCTGGCCACGCTTGCTCGCTGTGCACTTTCATTGCAAGGTATCGCCGATGCTGCTAATTTCTAGAGCCTGTGGTGGTCGCATCAATGACTGACCATGAAATTTTAGTATAGGCAGTGCTTTAAAATAATATTTTTTGGCCGAATCGATCGAACACGTGAATTAGCTATGTGTGCTGTCGCATTTTCGTGCTCATCTTGAATGACGAGTCGCACTTCCTTGTTCTCAAATGAATTCTATTCGTGCCAACGATCACAAGGCTGTAGTATTGTCCTTATAAAGAGACGTCGAAAGCATATTACGGCAAATTAAAGCGTGCGGGGAAGCCAGATGCGGTCGACGAACACTTCTAGCACGACTCACGTTCCATATCTCACACAAAAATCACAAAGTGTGCCAAACACAAGGGGTATACTGCAGCTTTGAACACTAGAGACTTTTATAACAAATGTTGCATGAAGTTGGAGAAAGAGATACTACGTTAAAACATAGTTAAACCATGCCGACCGCATGGTCAACTTTTTGTTATTACACATGTTCTAGGAAATATCAGTAACGTGGACGGCAAGTTATTTTGCAAGACAACACTTATGTGATTCATATGTAAACGTTGCGAAATGTATAAACGTCCACTGTAAAATTATATAAAATTCTAAATATGTCATACCAACTTGCCCAAGCATCTACTTTAGCAGTGATCTAAAAGTTCGAAAAGCCAAATGTGTGGATGATATTTTTCTTAGGGAAAGTCAAGGTTCTTAGCAGCCGTGCGCACTTAAGCAACGCAGTTTATCAATGGCTGTGACAGGTGAACACATTAGTGTATACGACAGCCTCTTGCACAAATCTGATATTCACGACTGAAATGCTACAAAATCACTCACATACTCGACCCGAACAGAACTGATGTGAGAACAAGTGTGACTCTTCATCCAAGACAAGCACGAAACTGTCACAGCACACCTAGCTAATTCACGTGTTCGATCGATCGGCTGAAAAATATATATTGTTTATATATATATTAAATATATATATATATGCTTGCGCTCAGATTTCGAGGTCAGTCATCGACATGACCATCAAAGAATCTAGAAATTAGCAGCGTGGGCGATACCTTGCGATGAAGGCACAGAGAGAGCAAGCGCGACCGGCCCCGCAAACACAGAATCATGTGCGGAAACCGGCATCTGTTTAACCGGAAGCGGCGAGCAGCGGATGCATCCCATGAGCCTTTACGAGTTTGAGCCTGACCTATTGCTTCTGGGCCGTTTTTTTCTTAGCAGCCGTGCGCACTTAAGCAACGCAGTTTATCAATGGCTGTGACAGGTGAACACATTAGTGTATACGACAGCCTCTTGCACAAATCTGATATTCACGACTGAAATGCTACAAAATCACTCACATACTCGACCCGAACAGAACTGATGTGAGAACAAGTGTGACTCTTCATCCAAGACAAGCACGAAACTGTCACAGCACACCTAGCTAATTCACGTGTTCGATCGATCGGCTGAAAAATATATATTGTTTTTATATATATTAAATATATATATATATATGCTTGCGCTCAGATTTCGAGGTCAGTCATCGACATGACCATCAAAGAATCTAGAAATTAGCAGCGTGGGCGATACCTTGCGATGAAGGCACAGAGAGAGCAAGCGCGACCAGCCCCGCAAACACAGAGTCATGTGCGGAAACCGGCATCTGTTTAACCGGAAGCGGCGAGCAGCGGATGCATCCCATGAGCCTTTACGAGTTTGAGCCTGACCTATTGCTTCTGGGCCGTTTTTCGCCCAAAGCTTCACAACCCATTTGAATCAGCTTTACAGCCACACCATAAAACAAAAGAAAACCTTGCCACAACTAACTGCCATTGGCTGAAAGAACTGGCCCTCGATGATCAGTCATGTGAACCCGCTGTCGATCAGTGCCAATGACTTCGCTTCCTTTTTCGGGTGACAAGTGCGGGCCTTATAAACCAAGACCGCCTCTCGTAGGTAAAGCTTGGCATTCTGACCACTCTGGCCGGCACGCCACGGTATGCAACGTGCCTTGTCGCGTCACCACTTGACAGGGCGTGGTTACGCGCGCTCCGACGCACTTGAGGCACGATCGGAGATCTTTGTTCAATACGCGTTCTGTTCGGTTGCTGCAATGTCACAAAGTGGCAGTATGAAAAATGTCTGAGAACGGGGCGGAGAGAGCAGCCAATCGGCAAGCAGCGAACTCCCCGACAGTTTACTTCCCTCGTTTGTTGTCTGCTTGCAGACAGTATACTACAAATCGAAATGTTTCTCGTCTTCCAATTAATGAAATCTTTATCTAAAATATATATTTTTTTCTTCTCAAACTCAAACACGTTTTCAAATAGTAGTACATTTGACTACTGCAATTCATAGCTATTAGTTTCTCTGTGTCATTCCTAGGTGGTGTAGCGCACAGTAAGAAGAAAAAGGAAAAAAAAGAAAGGATGGGAACAGCGGCACACTTTTCAAGAGGCAGCAACAACATTCCAGTGGCTCGCTGGCACCGATGATGGGGCCGATTTCGCTGTACAGCCAACGCACTATTTATTTCGAGAAACAAAAGCGACGCCGGAATTCGCTGTCTGCCATTTCTTCAAACGCGTTTCGCTCCGCCACCTGCTCTCCTTCCACCTCGAGCAACGCCAGCGCAACAACCTAAGTTCCCAACGCATGCGCCATTTTTATAGTGTACTAGAAGTACACTATAGCCATTTTTCTAGAATTATACTATGGATTGGATCCGAACGTGCTATTCAGCCGCCGTTTGGATCCAATCCAATCCACCAGACGCGCCATGCGAAGCCGGTGTCGTAACGAGCGATGATCGCTCCAAACTTCCCAACTCCCGTCGCGTTCGGCGCCTAGCAGACGACGTGCTCGGTTGCGCGATGATTGACAGGAGCGTGTCGTCATTTTGACGTCACCAAAAACGTGGCCGCGCCCAGCGGCTGGCAACATCGGCGCGGAGTAGGCCAATCGCACGCGCCGGTAACCGAACGAACGCGCCGAACAACGATCTCCGATCGCACCCTTGGTTTCGGTTTCACGCTGAAAATAACGAACTCTTCGCGGCAGCGTGCTTAGGATTTCAAAGTCGATTTGCTAAGAGCTCGCGATTAGTTTTCTCTTGTCGGCTCTTGTTGCGAACCTTGTCCTGCAAGAAGTATTATTGCATCTCGAATCCCATATTTCTAATAATTAAGAGACAGTCGTCGCAAAAACACACGGTGCGCGCGAGAGCGTGTGTGTGCTTGTGTACTTGAAAAACCTTGCACCGGCAATCTGTCCTTTTGTTACACGTTAACTTATCAGGTCAACCATAACAGGGACGCACGAAACACAGACCGGTCTTGTGCCGCGACTGCTGACAACGCAAGCGTGGCCACACGCCGGCGACAGACAGACCTGGAGATGAGGTAGCGGACGAGGTGAATATGACCACAGGTGGCGGCCGCGTGCAGGGGCGTCCACTGCTCGCTGTCCTTCGCGTTCACGTTGGCGTCGAAGTCGATAAGCAGCTTCATCATCTCCTCGCTGTCATCGATGCAGCACTGCGCAGACACGATCACGCACCATGTTACGCCAAGGCGACGGTCCAGCGTAGTAAACACTAGCGATGCGGACGGGAAAAGGTCAGCCGTACCTCCCGTATGACAGAGGGCCTGCGCCCTTTAAGCCGTGACACGCGAAGGCAAACACACAATGCATTTCAATTTGGGACACGGTCAACGCGTTTAGCATGTTCCTTGAATAAGCTGTCTGCGTTCACGTGTGGCGCACACGACTCAAATGGTGCAGGTTTTCTGCTTTGAGTGGACACGAAGGCGACATATACGGAAGGTGGCGTACGTCGGCCGTCGCAGAGAACTTTACGATATGTCATTCGGCTAAGCTCGGTGCACGCGTGCACGTGTGTTGCGGCAGCGTGCGCAGTTGGAGATTTAATCCCATGAGGTTCCTCCGACTGGCCAAAACTGCCACACCGGCGCCGCAACGGACGGGGCAAAAGCGAGAGGACCCACGCGTAGCTATTACGTACACATGATGGTCGCAAGCCCTGGATGCCCTGGAGATTGCAGAATTCTCTGCAGCACCTAGCAACTCGCATGCCTTCACTGCCGTGCTAAAAACGGAGCGCGACTGCTGTTCACGGATGCACGGCACGGAAGCAACAGCCGCACGTTCCGTTTAAACTTCGTACAAAGTGCGTCTATACACATCCGACAGTGCATGTGGAAACCGCGTCAGTATACGCACTGCCCTGGAAACAAAGAAGCCACCATCGCTGCTACGCAAAGCACTAACGCAGCAGTAAGTTGCCAGACTCTCGGCCCGCACCATAGAAACGGAGGCCTCTGCATCACGCTGGCTATGCCATTACTGCCGTTCCAATAACGGCAAACCAGATAACGAAAATGGTATATATACACTAACTCGCAGGGGAGTAAGGGCATAGGAGGGCTTTGTCCTTTCGCTCCTCCCGCAGAAATCCGTAATGGTTGCTGCCCCTCTAGTAGCCGAAAGAGCTTGCGCAACTCGACGGACCTCATTGCCTCCGAGGAACAAAATCTCAGCCGTGTTTTTGCATCATCATCGTATAGAAGGAGACGTGACTCGGTGGCGAAATGATTTGGAGGCGCTAATCTACGCTTGCCGAACTAGATCATCTAAGCAAATAAATGCAGCTACACGCAAGAAAATCGCGAGCATAGCTATATTTGCCCGCAACTTGGTGAGTTGGGGTAAAGAACGCAGGCCGTTTTCCTGCAAGAACCATGCGCTTTCTCATCGCGATATCGAAAAGACATTTTCGCAGGGCATTGAAAGCATAGCCAGACAATTGAAGAATAAGGCAGTTTGGCATTTACGCACGTGTGAGGCAGTTCAAATTTCGCAGTCGTACCACATACTGCTCTCCGACGAAAGTTTAAATTTAAAAAAGAAAATAGTCACCGGGGGTCGGCGTGGGGGCTTGACGCAGAAGAACGAAAGGAAAATCGCTCAGCGCAAGACCGCCGAAAGTGCTTTGAAACAGCCCAAAGTTAAACAACGTATTATGAAGTGAGCCCAGAGGAAACTACCAGAAAGTGTGTCGTAACCATTTGCGCACAATACCTGGTGCAATGCCGTGAGCCCGTCCTCGTTGGTAGAATCGGGACTCACTCCCAGCATCAGCAAGCGCCGGACTGAAAAGAACAAAAAAGGGCGAGCGACAAGTTCAGACGAGTAAATGGCTGCGGTATGTTTCGATGCCTGTGCCCAACACCAACAGCTCAGGAAAGTGCACAACACAACCAGCGAGCATAGAGCCGTTCAGACAGTCGTGTAGCCATTGATAAAGATTACGAAAGAACAAATCATGACACTTAAGAGGAAGCTTTAGCTCGGGCCCAACTCCGACGCGGCCTATTCAAATACATGTAAAAACGCAAAAACGTTTTTCTGAGATAACCCTTGGACCGATTTTGATGAAATTTGTTGCATTTGAGAGAGTAAGATAAATTCTAGTGACTGTTGGAAGCAGAATTTTGATTTAGGGCTTGCATTTTGTTAGAAATATTTTCAAAAATTCAGAAGTTTGAAAAAAATAGAAGCATGAAGTTTACAAACTAATAGCTCTGCATCAAGAACAGATATCGCGGTTCTGTAAACGGCATCCAGTAGATCATTCAAAGCGGACAAATATTGTATGTCATTTTACATCTTACGTGAATTTGTTACATTGTTTACGAGGGTTCTGCAAAAGTTGTAATTACATATTATTACATTTTTTGAGGTTCAAGTGTAACATATCAATTTTGTCCGCTTTAGATGTGCTATCAGATACAATTTACAGAATTGCGATATCATTTTTTCTTGTTGAGTTACAGAGTTGTATACTTGATAGTTTCGTTTTTTGAAAATTTTCAATTTTTGTCAATTTTTTATAAAATATTGAAGGCCTAACTCAAAAATTCGAAACCAACAGTCAGTAGATTTTAAGTTTTTCTTTTAAATGCAGCAAACCTAGTCAAATTTAGTGCAGTGGTTGCCGAGAAAAACGAATTCTCCTTTTACATGTATTTAGATAGGAGCACCCGAGCTAAAGCTTCCTCTTAAAAACGAGCAGCTTACCAGACAAGAGTAAACATAAAGCACCAGGGAAGCAATAAATTACTGCATTAGGTAATGACAGCTCTTAAGCGATCAAAAAACATCTCAGCGCGATAAAAACATTACTAAGAACGTCTGACCGTTTCATTTCCGACGAATTAATGAATGAAAAACTTTATTTAGTGAGCTTTTTCATTCAGCGCATCACAGGAATCCGTATGCTGCTCTCGCCACCTGACCGCTGGTTACGAGGCGCGCACCTGGTGTTCCAGGGCGGGGCTGGAAAGCAAGACCTCCGGTGGGATGGGTCAGGAGCTCATGTTGGAGTTGGGGTTAGTGAGGAGTGGTGCCTTTTCTTGGCTAAAACTGCATTCCCCTATCATGTGTTGGAATGTTCCTGGCTCCTGACACACGGGGCACTCCTACGCGTACGGGCTCGGGTACGTGCGGTTTAGTATGCGGGGGTGCGGGTGCGACTCTAAATCTGCCTATTGTTAAAAACGGCCAGCTGCAGTGCAAGTTTTGCCGTCCAGTTGCGACAGTGGCCGCAACTTTTCTGGAGCGCTGCCGCCAACCTCTAGCCACGGCGTGACTAAGTCGACTTTGTGTCGGGAACAATACGCGCGTCCTCCACTCTCCGTCGCTTCAGCTAGGATGCGTTTGACGAAGCAGGCTTTGTGCTGAAACCGCCACCGTTACGCTCTAGCCTCGTCGCCGTTGTGACTGAATGATTTCGGCGGGCCAACTATTGTTACCGATCCCACCAACGCGGACCTGTTCTGCTATGACTGGGGGAGTTGCCGCGGGAACGTCGTCAGAGACCTCTTCCCACGCGCCGACCAAGACGCAAGACAATGGCTACCCGGGCGCACTGCGAGAGTCCGCTCCGACTTCTACGAAATTCGTGTGATGTCGGTTTCGGACCGAGAACCTATGTGGTGTGTGTGTGCGTGTAAACCGTCCCGCGGTGAGGCGGCGTGTTTACGATGACTGGACGAACGTTTCCGCCACCTTGGAATCGGGGGAGGACCGAGTGTTTACAAACGGCTGTTGTGCGGATGCTCGACTCACTTTCTTAAGCAGTCATGTTAGACTGACACACTCTCTCAAGAAGTCGTGTTAGACTGACGTACTTTATCTCGCAGTCATGCTAGATTGATGAACTGCATGCAAATACTGTAAATAAACCCATATTCCTCGTTCTCGATGAGAAGCGGTCCTTCCCTTCATCAACGTCCTCAGCGTGGATAAGTTGGACGACGGCATGGGCCAGCTACCTTCTAATTCACGCCGGACTCCAATCTTGACAACGGGTTACGAGCGATTGGATTGAGCCCCCAATCCTAACACTATATGCTGTCTGCTGCTACCTCGTCAACTTGGGGTGTCGCTCGGGAAAGCTGTTTCTCGTCTCTGTAATTTTCCACTATGTCTACGTACGTAACCAGTGGCTGGCTCTTTGCGTTCTCTTCCTCCCTTTCCGCGGCTGTGGCCCGGTGTGACAGCGCTCGGGCCCTGCTGGAGGACAAACCAGTTGCCCTCCACTGCGCAGTGAGCCGGAACCCAGATTAATTCTATCGCTTCCCCTTTCGAAGGTTGTTTGCCTTTGAGTTCCCGAAGCACCAACCGGGTTACCCAGCCCGACTGGAAGCTTCTATAGGCTTGTTGTGAGTCTGTGACCACTCTGGTCTTGCCCGATACGGTGAGGGCCAGAGCAATTGCCACCTCTTCCGCTTCTTCGACGTTGTTTGTTTTTGCTACCGCGCACGTTAACAGCTTATCCTTGGTTGTCACCGTTGCGGTCGCCCAACTTTTTCCTCTGTCTTCGGAGGCGTCAGTCTCCCTTCTGACCAGCCAGCAGCCTGTCGTCTTTTCTCTCGCCTCCCATCTGCCGCTGTGGTGTGTTGGGCTCACGTTCATGACGAGTTGTTTCACCTTGATAGCTTCGAGCCAGTAGTCTGATAGTTGTCCTCGCTCTGTTTGTCTCGTCTCCTCTCAGCCGATCTTCTTAAGGACACTTCTGCCAGCCTTCGTTTGACTTAGGCGATGCTTCTGGCGGGAGCGGTGTTCCTCGATCAGTTCGTCCGCCGTGTTATGCAAGCCCAACGTCATGAGTCTATCCGTGGAGGCACTCATCGGAACTCCAATGGCATGCTTGATTGCTTTTCTGATTATCACGTCGATCTGCTTCGTTTCGACCGCGCTCAGCAGGAGATACGGTACCACGTACTTAATTCAGAACACCACGAAGGCCTGTACGAGCCTCAGGGTGTCGCTCTCTTTCCTTCCTCTGCGTATCGTCGCCACTCTGCGGGGCATGTGGAGTATTTGCTCCGTCATACCCCTTAGCTTTTTAACAGACGCTTCCGCCTTGTTGTTCGCTTGTATCACTAGTCCTAGGATTTTGACACTGGGGCCCAGCACAATGTCTTCTCCATCTAGCACCACTCTGATGTCTTCCTTGAGACTTTTAGGCGCCCGCTGCCGGACTATTACCAGTTCCAACTTTTGTGGCGAGCATCTTAGGTCGCATTTTTTTTTTATATTTGTCCACCACTTCCGCCGCCATCTGCAGCGTGTCTTGCATTCATCCGCGAGATGTCGTTGGCGCAGAACGCGTGCCCCAAGCCTTCAATTGCTTCGACCGCCTAGGGCAGGCTCAGGAGTACCATGTTGAACAGGGCGAGAGGACTGAGCCTTGATTGAGCCTCGGTCCCCCTACTGCCCATTTCGATGAGCGGGGATACTTTCTCCCCCACTGTGATTCTCGCTTTCCGATCCGTTGAAAGCCCCGCGCGTAAATGAAGACCCATTCTCCGCAGACAGTGCCCTGGAGGTTGGTCAGGACGTTGGCATTCGAGACGCGTCAAACGCCCCCTTAAGGTCAAGTGCCAGGATGGCGCGTGGCGAGTGCCTCGTGGCCTGTTTCATGATCTCTTCTTTGAACTGTATGAACACGTCCTGCGCGGTCAGGTGCTTTCGGAAACCAAACATAGCGTCCGGCATTTGACTGGTGACGTCCAAGTGTCTCTGTAGTCTGCTTAACACCATCCTTTCCATCACCTTGCCCCCGCTGGACGTGAGGGAGATGGGTCTCAGATTGTTGATGTTTGGGGCTTTCTCGGTTTTGGAATGAACCTGACTTTTGCTTCCTTACATCTCCTTGGCAGTTTGCCGCTCTCCCGGTCATCATTCATGTGCCTGAGGAGCTCTTCTCTCACTCTGTCACTCAAGTTCTTCAGTAGTCGGTACGTGATGTTGTCCAGCCCCGAAGCGCTCTTCTGGTTGCTCTCTGCTATGGAAATTCTTAGCTCCGGGCCCGTAAAGGGTTCATACAATTCCTCGTTGGGCCCGCCTCGGTACGGTCCCAGCCGTTCTTGCTCTTTTCCGTCTTGGTGCATTTCTCAAGTCTTCCATTAATTTCTCCACGTCCCCGTCGTAACTGTTCAAGGTCAGCGCCATACTCCTCTTTGTCTCGCTGTTGCTTGTCATCGGCTCGATGAGGTGCTTGAGGAGGTATCACGCTTTCAGAGTGGATATAGGGTTCCTTGCAGGCCGTCGCACAGATCGAGCCAGCCTCCTTTACATAATTCCGCCGCGTACTCTGCCGCCTTGTTTATTTCCCTTATCCTCTTGCGTATATATATATATATATATATATATATATATATATATATATATATATATATATATATATATATATATATATATATATATATATATAAACTTTATTTGACAGGAAAAGATTTTAAGGAGGGGTGGGCGGAGCCTCAGTCCAGGCCTCCATTGGCCTCTGCCACCTGCCTGACCTGGCTAATTAAGGAAGTTTGTCCTGCCAAGTCGGAACGGACGAGTTGTGCCTCCCATTGCTCCATTGTGCCATTGCTATTTGGCCGATGAGGACACTTAAAGCACTCCCATGTTACGTGTATTAGGGTGGGTATGCCACCGCACCAAGGGCAGTTGGCCCTATAGCGAGTGGGATACATGGAGTTTAGCAATTTTAGAATGGGTAACTTCTCGTTGTGTCTCTGCCTTTTCCTGCGTTAAGTTAGTTTAAGTTAAGGAACCCTATCCATTCTCAAAACGTGTAAGCTCCTCAGGCACCTCATCGACCAGATGACATGCAGGCAGTCTCTCGCTTATTTCCCACAGGTGCGCCAGTCTGGCGACTACCCGGGTGGCATGGCGAGTGGTCGCGATCTTTTGCGTGTGTTTTTCTTCGATGGCGAGCTGCTGTTCTTCCGAGGTCTCGTATGTCTGCCTTCCTGTCCCTTCTTCCCCATCCGATCCTTCTTGCTCATTTCTTAGCTTATCCCAATTGGTAATCCTCGCCCGTACCCATCTTCAACTTGAGGGTAGGGCTCTGATTGTCATCCTGATTATGTCGTTGTCCGACCCCTTATTCGTTCCCACGTTTTGTCATGAGGCGTCCAGAGTTCCCATCAGCAGCGAGAGGTCCGGCGTGGTGTCCCTGGCCGTGCTCGTCCTCGTGCGGATGGGGGTGTCGGGCTCGTTGAGTATAGGGTCAAGTTTTACTGTTCTATGAAATGTGCAAGCTCTCTCCCTCTATTCGAACAGAACCGGTATCCCCACGTCGTGTGAGAGGCGTTGAAATCCTTCAGTAAGAGCCTACCTCACTCACTGCGTCCTGTATCGTTCCCGCCATGTGTATTCCATTCTTGGTCTGCCTACATGTTCAGTATACACACGTTCTCCGTGTATCCTATGCCTCGACTGTGCTGCTCCACGCGGGTGTGTTCGCATCCCCGCTGTGCAAGTCAGGTGTGGGTCGCCGCTATACAATTGCGTCCCAATACTGCCTTCCCTTTTCCCATCGGATCCACATACGCTAAATACCCAGGAAATCTGGGTCGTTGGTTTATATATTGCAATACTATCACGTCTGGTTTGTTATCGAATGAACGTACGTGTTGTTGCAGCTCACCCACTTTGTTCCTGAAGCCCCGGCAATTCCAGTGGAGAATCGTCGTGTCTTCCTCCCCCTAATCTTAGTTCGCTACGCCATCTTAGGTCAGGGCCAGGCTGCTGCCTGTATACGGTGCATTTCAGTCCCTGGCTTGCTGTACGGGGCGTTCTTCCTGCTTTTCTTTGCGAGCGTGAGTTTGTTGACGTTTGCTTCCAGTTTGCTGCCCTTCGCGCTGGTCTTTGCCATCTCTGAGCAAACTTGTTCCACTTGCACTGCTAGCCGCGCCATTTCGCATGCGAGTTGCGCCACCGTGTTACTGACCTCTTGTGGGGGTCTGAACCACGTTGGTTCTCCCTCCGCCTCTTGTAGGCTCTTCGTCTCGGACCGAGTGTCCCGCTTAGCTAGTTTGCGCTTTACGTTCGTTTCCGCCTGTCTGTTAGTTTCTTCAGTTTCGATTTTGGCTAGCAGTAATATAGTCATCTCGTATTGCATATTTAATTGTTCCGTCAGTTTCGCCATCTGTTTGTTTTCGTTGTCTATTTACTAGCTGTCTCTCTATCATCCTTTACAGTTCACATTTATCGTACTGATAAATGTGAAATATCGATTTTGGCTAGCAGTAACATAGTCATCTCGTTTTGCCTATTTAATTGTTCCGTCAGTTTCGCTGTTTGTTGTGGTTGTCTTTGTGCGAGCTCTGTCTCTCTACCATCCTTTACAGTTGTTCACATTTATCGTACTGATATTTTTCAATCTTGCCGTAACTGGGGTAATTGACTCATCTGCGATGGACGGTCTCCCTGCCCAACCCATCTGTTTGTCCACGTTGTTCCTCGCCAGGGTCGGAGTCCTGGCTCTCGAGCTTGATCGTTTCTTCCTAGTGCAGCACCCACTTTGCACCAGTGGATCCAACGCATGTTAATCATTCTTCGGCTAAATCAAGGTAGTGAAGTGGGGGCCAGCCTATACGCAACGTGCCTGCTTCGTTCGTTTTTGTATCAGTCACACACAAGGCACGCACTGCTAAACTTGCCACTGATGAGATCCTCGCGACTAACAAGCACACGCCTCATCGTGCGTGTACGTGGCCGAACATAAGCAATGGGTAGCTTTTTTTTCCCCCTCCCTCGCATGCAATAAGCCCGTGGAACGCGTTTTCTGAAACAGCTTCTTGCTCGGACCAAGCAGAGATACACTCCTGCCATACCACCGTTTTTTTTTTCTTTGAAAAGAATTCGTTGAAAGGGGAAAAAATCCTTATTTAAGGCGAAAAGTGCATTCTTTCTATGGCTTATAGTGAAATGAGCGACAGCCCCATTCCCTCCCCCTAAAAGAAAGAAAAAAGCAAGGAATACGACTTCTATAATAATGTCAGTGGTTCTAACGCATTAGAAGACACTCATGGCTAACGAAATGACAAACAGTTCGTACGAGACAAAGTAGTAGTACTGCAAAGCATGCAAAATCCCTCAAGTTAACTTAATTATGGCGTTTTACGTGCCAAAACCACGATCTGATTATGAAGCACGCAGTAGTGTGGGACTCCGGAAATTTGGGCCACTTGGGGTTCTTTAACGTGCACCTAAATATAAGTACGCGGGTGTTTTCGCATTTCGCCCCCATCGAAATGCGGCTGCCGTGGCTGGAATTCGATCCCGCGACCCCATGCTTAGCAGCCCAACACCATAGCCACTAAGCGATTGCGGCGGGTGAAATAACTGGAGTTCTCTGAAGCAACGCTATCAGTGCGAATAACCGTTTTACCGGCTCTCATATTCAGTCGATCCCAAAGAATTAAGTGTCACTCAGAGGCAACGTATAAGAAAACGAAGCTTATTTACTGCACAACGGCAGCAGATAAATGAATTGTAATACAAAATTTGGGGTGGTAATATTTTTTCTGTCATTATTGGGAAAGGAAACATATGAGGTGTCTCTTTTCTCAGTAATAAATTCGAAATGCAAAAGCGCTCGTCTACTTAGATTTAGACGCACGTTAAAGAACCCCAAGTGGTTAAAATTATTCCGGAGCGCTTCACTAGGGCATCTCTGTAGCCCAAATGCTGCTTTGAGACGTTAAGTCCAATCAATCAATCAATCAATCAATCAATCAATCAATCAATCAATCAATCAATCAATCCTTTAAAACAAAAGTGAAGACTCTCAAAGAAAAGTATATTCCTATTCATCGTATATCTATTTGTAAACAGGCTCCCTGGTTTAATGTATCTTTGAGCCGTGTACCAATTAAGAAAAAAAAACGCATTTTTAATCGTTGCAGGGCTTCCAAAACACTTCAGATTACAAAAATGCTCTTGGCCGCACTAAGCCTACTTTCATTAACACTACTCTTCCTACATTGTTAGCCACTAAACCACTCAAATATGGAGTGTGATAAACACACAAAGCAGTAAATATAATACCATAAAATATGTAAGCGGGCTTACAGTTCCTCGTGAGCAATGCTGTCACGTACTCAATGAAACATTTTCGTCGCATTTTGCCGATTCATCATCGCATAAGCTTCCCGAAATTCCTGCTTCAACCTTTCCACGTATGGAACCAGTTTTAATAAATTGGTCAATATTAAGCATATCAGGAAAGCCAAATTGACTTCGTCGAGTACTGACTAAATTAATTAGAAGTTTTTTTAAAGAGTACTGAAACCTTTCCAGGTATTATATTGTAGCATATTTTCTCGCCGTCTTTAAAGGATTCCTCACTACGGTGGGAACCTTTCCCACTAAGGTGGGAAAGGTGATCGCAGTGCATAAATCTGGTGATATTCACAACCAAAGTAACTACAGACCCATTTCGCTCACCTCCATTCCATGCAAACTGTCAGAGCAAGTAATTTGTTCCTGTCTTGCAGATTTGTTAGAATCAATTTCTTTTTCTACAGCTAACCAGCACGGTTTTCGTAAACATCACTCTAGCGAGAGTCGGCTGTTATCATTTACTAATAATGTACGTGCTACCTAGGATCGTTCAGCTTTTGTAGACTGCATATATATTATTTTGTTGAAGCATTTGACACTCCCTCCCCATCTGTTTTTCAAGCTTAATGAACTAAATCTACATGTCAATACAGTTTAATGGATCGAGTTTTTTTCCTAAGCAACCGGACACAGTACGTAACAACTAACGAGCATGACTCCCGCCTCGTCCAGTTAAATCAGGTGTTCCTCAGGGATCTGTGCTAGGACCTCGTCTCTTATCTATATTAACGACCTTCCAAACTTGGTTAATTCTTGTATGAATTTTTTTGCGGGTGATTTTATTATATACAGAGAAATGTCTAACACCACCGATGCATCGACCCTTCAGTCTGACCTTGATAACATTTCCAGCTGATGCCATACTCAAATTAAACTAAACATTGACAAATGCAAAGCAATGCGAATTGCACGCATGACTGAACCACCTGAACCATATATCTATTCTCTTAATGGCAGCTCCTTCAGACTCGTTCGCACGTAGAAATATCTGGGTGTACATATTACTGATAAACTTTACTGGCAGACGCATATTGATCACATTATAAATAGTGCTAACAGAACACTTGGCTTTCTTCTTCGTAACCTTTATCTTGCTCCTATGTCACAAAAGCTATTACTTTACAAGACTTTCGTGCACTCTAAACTAGAGCACGCGTCAAGTGTTTAGGACCCGCACACTAACCCTCTTATGTCAATGTTAGAGTCGGTCCAGAATCGCTCTTCTAGGTTTATCGCAGCGAATTACTCCCGGACTGCATGCGTTTCACAAATGAAAACGCATTACACCTCCGTGACCTGTCTCTCCACCATCAAATCCCGTCTATGTGTATATCACGAAATATATTAAACCAATTAACAATCATGAGCCATTCCACTCTGTGAAGGTGGTTGAACAGCGAAGCTGTTAGCACACGACACGGAGAAGACATAATTTTGAACAAAGGTACGAACTTATTTATTGTCTTGGTGGGAGGCCATCGTGACGAAAGGTACGCACACTTATTTACTGTCTTGGTCGGTGATCATTATTTCACTCGCAACTGCAATTACATTCTTTGATAATGTCAAATCGATGGACGCACGCCTCTGGATGGTCGGTTGGGCCGGATCGGTGTGGCATCGCAAGGGATATGACTGCTACACGGAACGCGTAAACCGTTCCCCTTTTCGGTACCGACACAACCACATTGAAATCACCCACGGCAGCAGGGGTAGTGTCATCGCAGTTAATTCACGCAAAGTGAGTAGCCATGAACCTCACCGGACTATGAGTATTTGAATAAACCGCTCCCTTTTTCGGTGCCGACAACGACAACAGAGGTAGTGTCAGCGCAGCTAATTCAGGCAAAGTGAGTAGCCATGAACCTTACGGGTCTATGAGTCATTGCATTTTTTGCTTGCTTAAGGGGTATGAGCTACTGCTCACAGGGGTATGAGAGAAAGAGAGAGAGAGAGAGAGAGAGAGAGAGAGAGAGAGAGAGAGAGAGAGAGGGCTCTTTATTAGAAAAAACAGAGAATTTCGCCTGCGCGTATATAACCGCTGGCATGAGCCATTGATGAGGACAGTCTTCGACATGCTGATCTGTATGTTGTATGCGTGATTAGAGCACTGTTCGCTTCCCTTTACTGAGTGCTTGTAGCATCTGCCTTACAGGGTTATGAGCCATTGCATTTCTTGCTTTCTTACGGGGGTATGCCATTGATGATGATAGTTTTGTTCCCGGAGAACAAAAATGCACCGGAATCCTAGCCGTATACAAATCCTCTGTAAATCTTAACCAATTGCTAATCACCCCTAAATACGCGTCGCCGCGCATTGACCACAGACACAAAGTCAATGTTCCAGTATCAAGAACTAACCTGTATTACAATCGTTTGCTCCCAGTATTAGCAGGGACTGGAATCACCTTCCCACCTCCATCATCTCAATACAAGATCCAATAATGTTCAAATGTGCAATCTGTAATCACCTATAAACTAAACAACTTGTTTATTTTCACTATTTGTTTATTTTTTCGTTGTCATCCACTCCTTTCTGTAACGCCTGAACAGACCTGATACTAAATAAATGAAATGCCTTAAAGCGTTTTTTACCTGCAGATATGTAAGAGGGCGAATCAGGAAGTCTTTGCCCCGCCCCCTAAATTACGGCTGCAAATGCGAAGTCAACACATTCGTTCCCAGCGGTGGACCTTTCTTGGACCGGCCCGGCCTTGTCTGCCGGTAGCTCCGCTGCACGGCGCTACTGTCAGTTGTTCAAGATGGCGGTTGTGCTTCACACGTACACGGCGTACGAACAACGAAGTGCGATTCGTTTTCTATGGTTCAACGGACGAACGCCCATCGAAACCCACAGGGAAATGCTGCCCACGCATGCGGAAAGTTGTCTCCCTTTGAGAAGTGTGAGGTGGTGGCGTTGGGAGTTCGCAAAAGGCCGTGAAGACTTGCATGACAATGCGCGTTCCGGGAGACCGCGTGCGCCGCCGACTTAGCACAAGGTCATCTCAAATTTAGTGCTGCGATAGGACAAATGTCTGAACCGGTGTGGGGACTATGTAGAAAAATAGTCTAGGGTACGCAGAATAAAACGTATATTTGTAATTACCTATATGTGTCTTATTTTGGCTAATAAAAAAATAGGGACAAAGACTTTCTGATTCGCCCTTGTATTAGCATCTAACCTGTGCACTTTGTTGATTTTCATACTTCACATGAAATAGGAACGTGTACGCTAGTAACTGCGTATAGTTGCGTATACTCAAGATTACATTGGATTCTCCGACACCAATTAATGATTGCTGGAAATAATAATTGTTGCTTAACGTCGCCATGAGATCACACCCACAAAAGACAGAGGGGAAGTCAACAGCGGTTGACATAGAAGAAAATCAACGTCTTGGGTGCATTAGGACTACACTAACTCCAGGATCGGCTTACATTTTACGTTGAGTAAAAGCCACGCTTCCGGTTCGGGTTTTCGGCGCGCGCACTTTGAACGAGCGCATCTGGGTTTCATTGTGGCCTTTTTGCCCTCATTACGCACCACTACTGCTCCGTACATAGCTGTACGCTTATGTGGTGCGTCTTTTTCGTTCCAAGCTTCCTTTTGACGCCTTTTTCGTTGTCCTGCGTGCACTAGAAGGAATCGCCTAATTTGACGAGACGGAAGTGGCCAGATACCTATATCCCACGAACTCCAAATTGATCTGAAGACAAAAATAGTCTCGTACTGCAAAATAGGTGGTTCATGCAATGAGCGAGTATACTGTAGGAAAGTGCAAAAATGCGGCTGCTTTGGAATCATGCACCAACTGTTTCTCAAGCAGTGGCTCGCGAGGGCCAGAGAAATCGCTGCAGGCTAAGCCAGGGTTAGCGAAGCGGCAGAGGGGCTCGTTAAAAGGGGGAAGAATTGAGCTGACGCGCTGGATTTCGGTCAACTGCATCGCATATAGTATCCGTTCCTCGGTCCAAAGGCCGGCGTTAATGCCGGACTTGTCTCGCATCTATGGCGTAACCGTTCGTCAGCACAAAGCCCGGCATCAGTGCCGTCCTCCTGGTCACAGAGTCGCTACGGTATATCTATAATATACATGTGCAGTTGGGGATTCGTCGCAGTGTTACTGGATTAAACCCGCGGAGGCAAAACACTAGCGACGTGATGACAGGGGCACGCAAGCCGCACATTACAGGTATAGTCCTTTCATATTTATCTTGGTTTACATCGTTTCCATGAGACGTCGCGCTACCGGTGCTGCGTCCAATAAAGCGTGAACGCAAGTCGCTCCCCACTCTTACTGCACGTTTTGCAATGACCGACTGCGCGATCCAAGCCAGGTGCACGTGCACACCTGTACAAACCCATCTGCACTCTCAGCTTTAGGAAGCCGAATCTGATCCAGTAAAGCTTTATGACCCTGACCACCTGCTTATACACGACCGCATTTTTATGCATGCCGCCAGATTCACGATGGCAACAGCCAGTTCTATTAAGGCATCCTAGCCAGCTCCCAACCCTACACCGAGTATTCCTAAGCACAATAAATCTTCGAAAGAAAGAACAGGCCAGCTCCCGCTGCGGCTCAATTTGCAGAGACTGGGGATCCGTTAGAAGAGAGCGGAGAATGGCGAGCTGCTGCTTCGTCGGCCTTCCTTCAATATATCCCGCTCTCTAAAAATCTCAATTCTATGCAGATATAGGCCGCACTGTCCTTATAAAATGGGTGCTAACCTCTTCCGTTCACTTCATCGAGCCATCGGCTCTCGCACCGTAGCATGTTGCACTTCATCTAACACCGCTAAGCCAGAGCCAGGGGAAAATTCCAGTCACTAAACACAGGAAACTCGCACTAAACATAATACAACACACGCGTGCTATGGAGCCAGGATGTCACGCGAGAGGAAAATAAAACAACGCGTATATACACAACCTAGTCCATTATAAGCGCACAGCGAAGTCCCGCCACGGCGGCTCAAGTATTCGACGGCGCATCGTTTCAGAAATGAAGGGAGAAAGAGGAAAGAAGACAAGAACACAGCAGTAACGCTGCGTGACAGGCAACCACGCTCAAGCGAAAGCGGACAAAAACGGCGGACGCAGATCAATCACTTCTTCGCGAAGCTCAGCGCTTACAACGGGGAGAAATATAAGCTGTGCGCGGCAGCGAGCCTAGCAAAAACAAAGAACACGAGTGTCACGACACAGTGGCAGCAGACGAATGAAACATTTTTGAAAGGGAGCGAAAAAAAAAAGATGGAACTAAAACGCGTGTCACTTTGCGCTCTTGCATACGTCCGTGTCGCAGCCTATAAATGCCAGCCAGCGTCAACTGCACGGGGCGGATCGCTGCGTTGCTCGTGCCACTTGAAAGTGCGGCGACGTTACACGAGACAGAGGAGAGGCGGGACAAAGACGTCGGAGGAGCGACCGCCCCCCTCCTTCCGGATGTCAGCTTTGTATAGCCATCTGTCATTCATTCCAACGCCTCACGAAACTGCTGCATCTCGTCGATCCTCCGGACGTGCAGAGGAGTCTCTGCACAGATCACCGAGGTGGCGCAGCCTGCACGCGAAAACGGAAACTGGCGCTGCAGAGCCATCTGGGTGCAGAGACGGGAAGACAACGGCGTCTGCAAGCGGTGCAGGGCGGAAGGGCGCAGCACAACCGCGAGTGTGCCGAGCCCCAGGCAGACCGAGTCCAACGCGAGAGCACGAAAAGGTTCCCACCATGAAAGGTGCATGGTAAAAAGAGAGCGGCATAACGCAGCGCGTGATTGTGGCTAATTATGTCACTAAGCGGAATGCAAAAATATTCTATCTCCAAGCGACGGCGAACAACATTACCTTTGTTCGGTCCATCCACATGGCATTTGCATATCTTTAAGGTTTGGCTCAAGTTACGTGAAACACCCTGTATGTGCGAATGGCACGTTGACTTGCACTCTTGGAATCGCTCATAAAATTCATGTCGCGTAGTAACTCTTCTGTATGTGTGTGTGCTCGTTTATCGATCGTCCATGACTTTCAATACATAATTCGCCAAAGTTGTTGTACCATCGTGTTGTCTCTCGTAAACACGACTACTAGGCGCCAATAATAAATGAGTAATGAATATGATAGATAAATGCTGCTCTCCTTTCTCTCTCTCTTTCTTTCGCACTATTATGCTTTTACATTAGCATGTGTCACAAGAAGTGGCGCGTGACACGCTACTGCCTAGGTAGTGAATACTGTGACAAATAGTTTCAAACTTTAACTCAGTAACTCCAATTACTTTTTTTCTGAGTGCAGCTTTCCCATCAGACAGCAAGTCTCGTGGAACACTTCTATTCGACGTAAACTCGAAGGTTTCTCTGCCCTCTATATAAAGATGACTGGAAAGCTCATTCGGGATGGTCACACGACGAAATGGGCGCCGTAGGCTGTATTACAATGTTCTAGAACTTACAAAGGCTGATCCGCGGACCGGGTAGAAGGATCGCTTGTATGCAGGCGCTACCGCGCGAGCACGCATAAGGAACGCGTGTGCGTGTCTAAGACGAGTTCAGGTGCAGCATTTTGCGAAGGATGCATAATACAAGAGTGTGACATATGGAGGAAGCGCTTACGAGGATAACTGCCGTCGCTTTGTAGTAAAAGAACGTGCCCAATGTACGCGAGTGAAACACTGACTCGGCTACCCACATTCTCCATGAACAAACCCAGAACTCCATGTTCACCTGGCCAAACGCAAATAGCGACGTATTCTCCCTAATCTTGCACGATATAGTTATTGCACTTCATTCTGTAGATTGGACTCGATGCTTCTTTTTTTTTAATTCAACAGCGAAGTACACACAACCGAAGCGAACAAACGCAACCGCAGAAAAGGAAAGTGAACATGTAACTATAGTTGTTGCGCCACAATGTGTGCCTATCATCGAGCAACGGGCGCTCCCCCCCCCCCCTCCCCCTCGTTCTCCTGAAGTGGTTGCCCTTGTGCCGGCCTTCAAACATCCGCTGAATTCCTTCAAAGTTCCAAGGGATTCCCAACCATTCTCCGTGAATCGAACGGAGGAGTCCGGGGGCACAGAGCACCCCGACGAATACAGTGACAGCCTTCAGAATTCCACAGAAGTGCTGACCCCTTGGCGTGGAGTTCTGTGGTATATGTACATGCACCTGCTACGTGTACATATTGCATAAAGTTTTTCGTCTCCTTTTCGTCGGCTTCAAGAGCCTGTCTCTCGTCTTTGACCCCGACTCGCAATACTAGTCCACGACACGTCGAAGGATACAAACTTAAAAGGGACGCTATAAAGCGAAACTTTAAGTCAGCCTAAACTGACAAAGTATTTCTTAAAATCTCTAATTTAGTACAATTCGCGGTCATACATTTATTATTAAAAGAGAAAATACGTAAAGATCAAATTTCATATATATATTTTTTTTTAATTTGGCGCCGTAACCACAACGCTGGTACGCCTACATGACGTCACGGATTTCAAAGTATACGTTTGTATTTGCACCGTCGTGGGCCAGTAAATGTTATTACAACTTGCTAAGTCTTTTACTGTTTTAAAATACAACGCCGTCCATATTTGTCGATAAAACATTAACTGGTGCCACGCAGACGCCGTCAACATCCATGACGTCACAACAAGCTGATGCCGGAATTCCAAGGCAGCAGAGCCAGACGTCTTGCGTTATTCCTTTTCAGTGGCTTACGAAATCTATTATAACAGCACGGATGGCTTCTTTTTGGTATTGTGGAAGCTTCATTTACTATCTACGTTTACTATCTACGTATCTATCTAGTACGTTTCTATCTTTAGTGTCGTTTCTATCTTTAGTGTCCCTTTAGGGCCACTAAATCATCTTCATCGTCAGCCTACTTTTTACGTCCACTAAAAGATGAAGGGCTCTCCCTGCGATCTCCAATTAACCCAAACTTGCGCTAGCCGATTCCAACTTACACCCACTAATTTCCTAATTTCATCACCCCACCTAGTTTCCTGCCGTCCTCGACTGCGCTTCCCCCTTTCCTTGGTACCCATTCTGTAACCCTAATGGTGCACCGGTTATCTACCCTGCGCATTACATGGCCTGTCCAGCTCCATTTTTTCTTCTCTTAATGCCAACTAGAATATCAGCTATCTCAGTTTTCTCTCTGATCCACACCACTCTCTTCTTGTCTCCTAATGTTACGGCCTAACTTATCCATTCCATCGCTCTTCGCGCGATCCATAGCTTGTTCTCAAGCTTTTCGGTTAACCTCAAAGTTTCTGCCTCATACGTTAGCACCGGCAGAATGCAATGATTGTAAACTTTTCAGCCACAGTGGTAAGCTCCCAGTCAGGATTTGGTAATGCCTGCCGTATGGACTCCAACCCACTTTTATTCTTCTCTGAATTTCTTTGTCATGATCAGGGTCCCCTGTGAGTAATTGACCTAGATAAACGTACACTTGTACAGACTCTAGAGGCTGACTGGCTATACTGAATTTTTGTTCCCTTGCTAGGCTATTGAACATTGTGTTCTGCATATTAATCTTCAACGCAACTCTTATACTTTCTGGAATTAATTAATTCTGGGGTTTTAAGTGCCAAAACCACCATTTGATTAAGAGCCACGCCGTAGTGGGGGACTCGGAATTGAGTTTGACCACGAGGGGATCTTTCACGTGCCACCAAGGCACGGGACCACGGGTGTTTTTGCATTTCGCCCCAATTGAAATGCGGGCGCCGCGGCCGGGATTTGAACTCGTGACCTCGTGCTCAGCAGTACAACAGCTTAGCCGCTAAGCCATAGACTTTCTCGGTTAAGGTCCTCCATCATTCGTTCTAATTCGACACCACGGCTGCTGAACAGGACAATGTCACCTGCAAACCGAAGGTTGCTGAAATATTCGCCGCTGATCCTCACTCCTAAGCCTTGCCAGTCTAGCTAATAGCTTGAATACATCTAAGCATGCAGTGAATAGCACTGGAGAGATTGTGTTTCCTTGATTGACCCCATTCTAGATAGGTAACTTCCTATATATTTTCTTGTAAAGAACCAAGGTAGCTGTGGAACCTTTGTACATATTTTCTCTACTGAATCAATTAAATGCCTTTTCACAATCTATAAAAGCCATATCAGGAGATCGATTGTACTCCTCAGATTTCTCGGTTACCTGACTGATGACATGGACGAGATATACGGGCAGACAAACGCAAGTCGTGTGAGCGTTAGCGCGCAATGAACGCACAGTTAAAGACGTTAGTGCCTTCGCTTGGAAGTGGGACGACTCGAATAACGACACCTCCTCACTCGCCTTCCCGTATTCGACGATCACGCCCAATGTGTCGGCGCCGACGTAATGAGCCCGACGAACCGCGCGCTGCTGCGCCCGTCGCCGTCGGCTATTCGGCCGCAGTCAGTGCACCAGAAAATTGAGGAACCTCCCCTCCCTCCCCCAGCTTTCCGCCTCTTCAACTTTCTTCAGCATCGAGGGCCGCACGCCGCCGGCTGGCGTCTTCCCTCCGTCCCCGGCACCGCCAAACAGTGCCGCGTCTCGAGCCCGTAAAGTGTTTTGTCATACGCGGGAAGCGCCACGCGGTGTGTGTATAGCCCCCTGTCGGGAAATTGATGGCGCAATGTCGCCATACGAAAACGACGTCCCCCCAAGGACCCCTAACAAAGTACGAAAAACAATGCGGCCAGCGACCACGGTGCACAGCTGGAAACTAGAGCGCCGCCGAGGAACCAAAAATGCACAGAACAAAACAGATTTATATATATATATATATATATATATATATATATATATATATATATATATATATATATATATATATATGTAGAGAGAGAGAGAGAGAGAGAGACGGGAATTCACTGGCGCTGAGTGCTGCTGAGCTCGGCGCATCACGTTGCACTATACCGACCCTCCGAAAGCCTGCGCAAGTTGTTGCTATTTGCGTTTTCCGTGGAGTTCCTGTGTCATCGCAGTATAACATGCTTCTTCCATAAGGGAGGTTAACGCACTTATGAACAACAAGGGGAACACGCCTCCACTAATACACATTGCGAAAGACTATATTATATATACAGGGTGCTTCACGTAACTTGAACCAAGGGTTTAGAAGAAGTGGTTAAGCGCGACTGCATGAAACCAACGAACTATGCTTCGCCCTCAAGTGGCGCTCCTTAGATATTTTATAATGCGCTTAATTAGTTCATTAACTAAATCAATTATGCAAACATTTTAATATTCCCTTTAGGACCAAGTGCATTTCGTTACATTGTAGAGGGCATTTAAAAACGACCGATCCAAAGTTTTGCGGCAACGTACATGCTGCGTGGTAATTTTTTTCCGGCATTTAAAGAAAGGCCGCGAAATACGAAATAAAACTACGTGACTGCGCTCGTGCGCTATCGCACTGCAGCGCGCTCAACCGTGCTTGAGCCGATCGCTTATCAGGGACAACGGTGCTTACTTTCGACGTTTCGTTCGCATTGAAGCGATAGATGCACGGAGGTCACTTTGCTCGTGGTTGCTGCCGCGATTCCTAACTCAAGCGTGTTCACAGAGTTTCCGCGGTCATCGAGCGAGATGTGTTCATATTTACTTGTGCGCGCGTGACACCACGCTGGTTAATTTACCTAAAACACGTTGACGGGCTAGTTGGTTTGAATCCATGATAGAATGTGTAAGCAAGACTGAACAAGGACGTAGAAAGAAGCAGACACACAAGGACAGCGCGTCTGTTTCTATTTCTACGTCCTCGTTGAGTCACGCTTACAGATTCTATCATTCTTAATTTAGTTAGTAAGCGAATGTTTACAAGTTTATACAGCCGATAAAACTATCCTTACTTCGCACAGCTATTTACTAATTTGCTATCACAATCGGTGCCTCGCCTTTCGGGCGGAACTGCGTAATTTTTTTCTAACGGTGTGCAACCCCTTATTACAGACTCCCCGAGCCGGGCTGCGCCCTCGTCCCGACAGCGCCGTTTACTCACACTTAAGGCTATTTATTTACGCCAGGCGGCGCGCCATGTTTCCCTGATCCACCGGCGCGCCAATATATCGGCCGTTCGGTCTGGCAGGAGCATCAACCCGGCCACGAGCTAGCGGGCGATCTGTTCGAGTTACGATAAAGCCTCCGGCGCGAGTGCGCCCAATATTGGACGCTTCGCGCGAGAGACCAGAGTCGCGGGTGGTAGGGAGAGGGATGAGACATCCGCCGGACGAGATTCACTAGCCGTCGACACGTCACCCGACCAATTTGTGCAATATATATATATACACACACACAACGTTCGCACGCAACGGACAGCAAATAATCGTAAAGAACGCCAAGAAGCTTCGATAACGCTCTGCGGAGTCGCTACCTCTCAAGGATAAGAAGACGATGCCTGATCCCGCGTTTTGCTCGGCACGCCGAAATAATACCACGACCCCACTGCGAGGTCAGAAAAGCTAGCATCAGCAATCCTGCCGACGTACAACGGGCTTACGGGACCGAAACGTGAGGACAATATCCGTATCTTGCGCGGCCCAGGCTCATCTGGGCCGCGCAAAATAAAGCGAAGTGAAGCAGCAGCAAAACCTTGCAGGTCGCACAGATCCCACTCCTCTACTTGGTTGTCGGAGCCGCGGAAAACGTAGGATGATAGAGGTATAGCCGCGCCTTAGTGTTGATAACGTTGCCCTATATAAGGCGTGAAATGGCAGCATGCATGCTCGCTATGCGTAGTCCACCGAACGAAAAACAGGTGCGAAATTATGAACCGAAGTGCTGCAAGTAACTGCTCCTACTTTAAAACACGCGTCTTGCCGCGGCAGGCACACAGTGTTCCAGGCACACCGTGCCTGCTACCACATTAGAGGCATCGCATCAAAGGCATCCACTACCAGTGCATTGCATCGGTACGCAGCGGGCGTCTGCGCCATTGAAAGACAGTCCTGTTCTCTCTATAGTGCACGTAATCTGCCGCTGAATTAAGCGGTGGAAGAGGGAGATGTCATTGGCTGCAGGCGGATCTAGCTTTCGAGACTTACAAACAATCGCTCACCCTGAGCGCCACCTACGATGATATAGCAGTAACGCTAAACCTATAGGCAAGTCGTCTGAAGCATCATTTAGAAGCGCAGACGAAGAGGGGGTGCAGAATTACTACTAAGTTCTAGGTGTTCCTATTCAATTCTGGTAGCTCCACTGGGGCAGTGGCGAGCAGGAAAGAAGATATGTTAGTGACTGAGCGAACACACGCACGCACGCACGCACGCACACACACACACACACACGCACGCGCACACACACACACACACACACACACACAAACTAATAAAGAGAAATAACATCGGACTTTCTTGACACGCATTTCACGCTTGTGTGTCGTGTTCTCTGCGCGGTGACTGCTTTTCACGCCGTTAAATATGTCACAGTTTCGCCCGGAAGTCGAACCACCGATTGCGATAGCAAATTATGAGACAGCTATACAAGACAGCTGTACTCGGTGACCGCGGGCAGTCGCTGTCAGATTGCTGGCGCGAAGAAGAGCGGCGGCAGTAGCAAGCGAATTTCCCTTCGTGCTGCATTACGCTTCAACACCAACTAAGTGGCGAGAATACAACGCACACGAAGCCATCAGTCCTCGGCGTGCCTACTCCGTATCCACCGCAGATTGCTTTCAAGATAGGGCTCGCGCGGCCGTGCTCAGCTGCGCCATATAGGCAGCCGGGTCCGGAGTAATATCTGAGATAGCAATACACCTTCGAACTCCGAAGCAAGAAGATTAAAAATTTATTATCCTAGAGCAAACGTTTATGATTAGCTTCCTTTAAAAAAATATATGTGAACCCGTTACTGAGTGACAATGAGCGTCATTCAACGGACGCACTTTTCAACCACAAACTTCAACCCCGTAGACGCGACCAAGAAAGTACTGCAAATCCGTTTTTCCCGCAAGTCAAGCAATACAACGGAAAAGACTGCCCCCCAGGAGCGCTCTTCTGGGGGAACGACGCACGGTTGCCGAGTCGCCGAACATCTCACCGGATGCGGATCTGGGCGCGACTTGACAGCCGCATTTCTACAGGCTTCCAGCACTTTGTGCGCGCATCGAATGAAAACAAAATAGAAGAACCCCAAGTCGGTGGTGCTGCATCGAATACAGTGCATCAAGAGCGCAGCTGAACATGGAACCTTCGAAATTGGAAAGCCTCGCCAAAACAGTGTTATTCAATCCGCCTTGACATTCTATCAACCGATTTCACTGTTTTCTGCTTGAGACCTCGCTCAAAGACGGCAGTACCAGAAAATTGAAGCGAAAGAAAGAAAAACAAAAAGCAAATATGGTTGAAGGGAGCGGAAAAATACATCGAGAGAAAATGAAACGGCGCAGTGCCTAATTTTGGGAGCCACAATACATCACTAAAAGACGAAAAGGTCTAGACCCAGACTCACGAAAGGGGAAGAAAAAAAGCGGACAGAGAAAGAAATTAATAACAGGGAAGCAAGAGGAACAAAATGAAAGAAAACGCAGTGACGACAACAGTGAGAATCCCTATGGCAAGTAGTTCCTTGACGTAACTTATTTGCAGACCTGCACACTTATTTATTCGTTTCCTAATTTGCCCTTGTTCGCGAAACAAAATCGCGACCAAAACAACAGAAGCCGGCTTGGCTGTACGTCGTCCCCTATTGTCCCTTCATTACTTGCCGCAGTCTACGTGCCTCAAGCAGGACCTAACTCTGCTAACCCAACATCTAATGATGGGGTAGGTAACAATTTTCTTCCCCGTTTTTCTTAAAGCAAATTTCTGACCGGCCTACACGGGCTCTTCCATTCCCTGCTGTTCCAGAAGGACCAGGAGAGGAGAAACGAAAGTTCGGAACTTGAGGACTGGAGACAAAATTCAACCGCCTGGTTTTGCGGAAGCTACCTTGGCGCGACAGTACCATAAAGCACCGAATACCGGGTGTTTCAGCGAACACTTGCAATTTTTTTTTAATTGCCTGTGGCAGGTAACACAATTCTAGTCCATGAGCTACTTTACTCGTAAAGGCGGACATTATATTGCACAAAAAATTGAAATGCATGATCCACTACCTAGCAAAAAAATCACTAATTAAGGTTTTACCTAATTATCTAATAGCGCATATTGCAATTTGCAAATTCTAGCCGAGGAGTTCGCAAGGCAGACCCACTTAGAACGAATTCTCAGGATGACACCAGTTTCGAGATAATTTCCGAACTTTGCAGAGATATGCACTGGCGTTCCAGTTACTTTTGTGCTTGAATGCATAAAACAACGTTTTCTTGAGAAAGTAACTGGAACGCCAATGCATTTCTCCGCAAAGTTCGGGAATAAATACCTCGAAACTCGTGTCATCCTGAGAATTCGTTCCAAGTATATCGGTCTTGCGAACTCCCCCGCTAGAATTTGCAAATTTCAATTTGCGCCATAAGGTAATTAGGTAAAAGCTTAATTAGTTATTTTTTGCTAGGTAGTAGATCATGCATTTCAATTGTTTGTGTAAGTGATGTACGCCTGTTCAAGTAGACGAGCTCATGGACTAGAATTGTGCTACCTGCCACAGGAAATATGAAAAAACGAAAGAGTGCTCGCTGAAACACCCGGTATACCACAACCTGACAATGCTGCTGGCGTAGCTTCCCCCTCCCCTTTTTTTCCCCCCGTCTCTCTCCTGCGCTTGCCTCACCGTGCACTAGGGCGTGTTTACCGCGCCCTAGTGCACGGTTCTGTTCAGTGGCTCGACGACGTCGCTCTCCGTGGAGTCGCCCGCATCAGTGCCTCGCAGCAATAATAACGCCGGCGAAGAGCGGTCACTCGAAGCCAGTCCCCACGACACCGACTGCGACAGGAGTGGCGGCGCGGTTCGCGTCCCTCGAGGGCCCATGGCGACCTGATCCCGTTTATATGCTAATGCGTTCCCAGACGGGCCCAAGAACCTTTTGTGCCCCCAGTATGGTTGAGAGGAAAGGCTGTCCCGCCGTGATCCGCAGCACGCTAGAAGTGCCGTTCGATTTGTGCGCACAGATGGGACCAGCGCTGGGCCGCCGAAGCGAAACCGCAGGAGCGATCTGCAAGAAAGCAACCCTCTGCGCAGACGAGATTGGGGTGCGCGCAGAATAAGGAAAGCGCGCAGTGGCGACGGCCGTTCCTTTCGCGACGGGAACAATCCGGACGCGCTCATCCAAGAAAGCCGCGATTTCTCGTTTCGCCAAACACGCGGGACGCAACTCGGCAGGCCGCTGTCTGCTGGTCGGTTAAGAGCCACTAATCCGGCAGAGAGATTATCGTGCCGAAAGATTGCTTGTCGAAGGCGTTTCGTCACACAGGGATCGATCGCAGACGAGAAAAGTACGCGCAAATTCATAATCTGGCCGAGCGCGCTGAGGGAAGGAAAAAAAAAAAGAAAACGGTTCCTGGCTACTTCTTCGTCGAATGCCACCGGCCACTTTTGCAAAGCAGGCTGAATCAGGATGCCCAAGATTATTAAAATAAAGGCACGGCAAAATTTGTACTGCGCAAAAAAAAAAAGAAACAAAGCTATTGGAAGCGTTTTAACGTCTTCCGTGTCACAATTAGTACACGCCGCCCACTAAAGATTAAGAAGGCGAAATATGAACCTGGTCTGGGCTAAAGGCTGTGTCCTACCACTCTTGGGCCCGTCGCTATGCAGTGGTGATAAGTTGTTAGGATTGCCTGAACAAATCATGCCAGGTTCGTGTTTATTGCACAGAGTTCGTTCCAAGCCTCCCACTTTGTGACAATGTCCAATTTGGCTTAGGCAACTGCGGAGCCATTTGCGGGCGGCTAGCAACACACTCCACTGGACGAATCCACATATTTTCGGATATAACAGCCTATGCTCTTCACTTGGTTCAGTCTTCCTATGATATCGCCGAGACAAATCCCGCTTCAAACAGACTCGCCTGAGGAACTGAACTGAGGAAACTTTGGGGCAATTTCTTTGTCTACACGAGTTGTATACAACACCACCGATTCGGCAGTGCACTGCATCTTCTGCGGCCACTCGGAAACGTGCACGGCAGGCTTGCCGCAACGGCGTGCCGCGCGACGCTCCGCCGGCACTTGTCGGGGTGAGCAGACTAGCGGCTCGCCGCCGCAGTCGGCTCCGTGCAACGCCACGTCGCTCTGCGCCATCTTTAGGCTCGCTTTGCTTCGAAGCAACAGCGGAAAGGTGCTTCGAAAAACAAAGAGCCGACGCTCGCGGAAGTGCATAGCTTCGAATACAATTCACCTTCTCATCGCATTCGTTTGCAGAAAATTGACGGTACGAGCCTGACGAGGCCAGGCTGCGGAGCAGGCTACGGCGCTATCTTCTCATACATACACACCATCTGAATATCAATCACACAACATGCCTTCGAAAAAGAAAATGTTGATTGGTGCTTTCTAGCTCAGCTGGGCAAGAACAATAAATTTTCGCCGAAACGCTAGAAAATTATCGGCAAGAACGAAACGTGCAGAACGAGTTTCTAACTTCAACAAACATGTGTAAATGTTTATAGCGAAGCTATATACGGCTAGGGTTCCACGTATTTTTCGCGTCTGTGCGTCAACAATGATAAAAAAGGTGAGCGTGGGTCAATCCAGGAAATTGAAATACCGGGCCGATCCGCGGCGGAGGTGAGGCAGGCTTCTAGCACTCCGCCCTTAATAAAAAATAATAAATGAAATAAATAAATGAAGATGCATTGTTTCAAGTCGGTGGGTATGCTGGAATAGTCTATGAACAGCACATGGACTCACGAGCAGGAGCCGTTGCCATACACTCAAAGGACAAAATGTATGTACAGCCATACACCCTTGACTCGCAAGAGGACAATGCCACCGACTGTGGGGATGCCTGTGCCGTACAAATGAAAGACGGAATTGTGATATACAATGTGCATATATCTCCAAGCACACCCAATTGTGATATCGAGAAGTTTATGACCACGCATTTTGCATGGGTTAGCAGTGATGACACTACCCCTGTGATCACCGTTGGTGACTTCAAAGAGAACATTTCAAAACCAGAAAATAAATGCTTCACTCAGTTTACGCTACAAGAGTTTGGTGTGAAGTTAGTGCCACATCAATCTAAGTCACTCAACAACGGTCGTGCATAAATTTAACTTTGGCCAAGATTCTGTCTAAGGTTGTAACCGAACCAATCAGTGTATATCACAGTAATCAGAAAGATATCGTCACTGCCATTATCAAATGATAAAAATAAATACATGTACCCTTGTCTAACCTTGTGTGAAGTGCTGCAGCTTCACTGGTCATCCACCTTCACAGAGTGGAATGGCTCTTCAATTTTATTTCAACTATATCTGTGACGGTCTGTTGATTTGGCGTGGAATTACTTATATACGTTCCTTTGGTGCACGGCTCGGTATACGCGCACTAGTACACCACTATAAGGCCTGTTCGTCGCCCCTATACTAGTGCTATGTACTTGGAGCCACACACGTTCACCGGCGACGCCACTCGCTTTCGTCGACGCCCGTCTTTCGGCGGTCCCTCGAAATCAACACGTTCTCGATAGTGCAAGCGTGAGCAGTGCCGCGAATCCGGCCGCGGCGGCTCCCGTGCCAAACGAAGGGCGGAAGCTGTCAGCGCGGGACAAAACGCTTCCGCGTCCAGCCAGAGGCGACAGCCCAGCGGCTCCAAAGGGGACTGCGAGACACGTGCTTTCCGGGGCGTCAGCAGCGGGACTCGGCTGCGAAGCCTTGGGGATGGAGCGGCCAGTTTCGGGACACCGCCGCCCGGAAGCTGACCGGCGAGCGTTGGGCCAAGAGATGGATGGCGCCACAGACGCCGCATCAATGGCGGCTGTCCGGATACGTCCCCCTGGGCCTAGCGCCCTGATCGATGCCCTCCCGCAGCGTGCATGGGCGGCGAAGACAACCGGCTGGCCAGCAGCTGGTAACTCTCCCGTCGTGCGCTGGCGGTTCCGGAATTGTTTTCCATTGACGACGCCCGCTTTCGATTTCTCGTCAAAGCACGGACGCCACCCCCACCACGGGCGGCTGAGGGTCGGAAGAAGAAAAAATTGCCCCGGCGAGAAAACGGGACAAAATGCCCGCGGAGACACAACAGAGTTGTTCGAACCGTGTAAGCTACAGGAATTCCAGCTGTGCCACATACGAACGCAGTACGCGCGGCCCGATACGAATCGGCGCGATGAAGGCGCACAGAGGCCCGGTCGATACGACCACCCAGACTGAGTACCGCTTCCTGATCGGTGGCTGGGCACTGCCGAGAAGGGCTCGGTGCCACATCACCAGACGGGGAGGCTTCTTGCAGACAGGCGACAGCAGTGACCGAACTGCTTCCTTTGCATGCATGCTATACCGCTTACCGTGAATGAGATTCAGATCTGAAAGATGGTTACGAGAAGCCCTCCAATAACGCGGCACAACTTTCTTGACGCAAAACGGGCGTACGTACTCAGTGCTGCAATGTGTTAGCGTTTTCTAGATGACGCTCGGCGCTACCGCATTTAGCAACAAAAAAAAAAAAGTCAAACTGTGGGGTTTAGCGTCCCGAAACTACACATCAGATTACGAGGGACGTCACAGTGTAGGGCTCCGGATTAATTCTGACCGCCTGGGGTTCTTTAACGCGTACGTGCACCTAATTCGCACCCCGTCGGCATTTGGCTGCCGTGGCCGGTGATCAAACCAGCAACCTCGTGCTCAGTAGCAGAACGCCACAGCCACTGAGGCACCACAGCGGGTTCACCGCATTTCGCCACGATTCGAAAACCGACAAGGTGTAGTGCAGCTTCCCTCATAACGCCCGCACTTGACAGGAGGAACACTTAGGTAGACAAACGCCAAACGAGAGTCAACAGAGTGCGCGAAGTACGAACACAATAGAGGCAACGGTTCGAAGATTCAAATAAGAGGGGACCATCATTTTTCAGCATAGACTTCAAAAGAACTGTGGTTAATTTTTTTTAAACATAAATGCGTCGAAAATCACGGCGGCAGAGGCAAAAATCCCTGCGCTTCTAACATATTAGACGCGCGAATAAACCGGTTTCAACACCGCGGATAATGGTGCCGTACTACGCGTACTAACAAGTAAACTTTTATAGAGATCATATTCTCTGGTTCTAGTCTGACACTTAGCTCATTCCTTAGGCTGCTCGAGAGATTCTCCGGAGAGCTTTTTCTGGATGCTGCCTTCCTCTACAAGCAGCGGTTCCCGTACACCGTCCAAACAAAAATTTGCTGGAACGTTAAGACGTCGGTAACTGCTGAAAGTGCTAGAAGAGCGGGGAGCACGTCTTCTTTTCTTAAGATGTGCGTGGTAGTACGATGAACGTCGATTAAGCGACCGAATCCTGGAGTTCGTCCGGTCAACCACTTCGTTGAAAAACTTGGTTCACAGACCGCAACGACACTTTGTGGCGGAAAGAGACTCGCGCGAAAGTCCCACAGTCATATCCTAATATGACGTAACGGGGACGCCCGACTCTCCCCCGTCGCCTGATGAATTTCCTGCATGGCTCGCGTCTCCTGGCATGCGGCTTCCCCGCACAGCACGGACGCGGCGGAGTGAGTTGTATTTTCGCGGTACGACGAGTATTCTGATGTTATCACATCAACGATATATCACGATAAACAGGACGCGGGGTAATCTTCCCGAGATATACACCCGCACGCTGCGCCACCTTCCCCACAAATAGCCGCGCGCCCACGCTTCATTGTGATCAAGGGACCCGTACGGGGCCCGAAACGTAAGTTCTTTATTTTTATTTTATTCTTGGCGATTGCACGTTGTCCTGGCACCAGTATGTTCCCTCTCCAGACGAGTTTTCGTCGAAAACTCGACTATACTGTGGAAAGAGCAAAACAGCAGCCGCTCGCAACAAGCGCGCACGTTTCTGTTTGATGCGCGCGAGTTCACGTGAGCGCCCGCTTTGTTTCGCTCCAACAGCTGCGCACGTACTGTTTCCACTAAAAGATAAAATAAATACCTCCGTGCCGCATAGAGAAAGAAAATCTAAAATTCGTTAGCACAGAGCAGAGATGACTGCCGCGTCATTCTCTCCCTTCTCTCTATACTCCTTTCTGTCCGAATGTCGTTGTCGCGGAACATAGCTCGACGACTTTTCTCCAGGCTCGAGTTCCCATTTTATTTCATTCGGACCGCCCTCACACGTGGCCTACGCGTGAATGCTCGAAAAAGGAAAGCTAGAGAGAGAAAAGGCGCAAGAAGTGAGTTTGCCAGCCCGCCACGACTCCAACGACAGCCTCGGCTAGCAAATCCGCTCAATACAAGTGGCGACGTCATTACGAGCCGAGAATCGCGCGAGCGTGCCAAGGACGTCCGATTCTTCCGCATGCAATTAATCACCGTGAGCGATCACACGTGGCAGCCTATACAGTCGGAGTCTAAGAAGAGCGGGGAGAAAAACAAAAAAAAAACGTGGATTTCTTCGCCGAAATTACACTTGCATGTAAAGTCAGAGTGCAAAGTGCAAAGGCGCCTACATATAAGCGCTACAAGGCGTGCAACAAAACAGTCGAGAGAGAAAGAATCGCACGCGTTCGTGCCCTAAATTGTTTCAAGTCACCGTGAACGAGTGATCAAACACGCGGGAAGATCTACGGGCGTGCGGGCTCGAATATTGGCAAAGCAACAGTCAGCAAGTAGCGCTCCATGGAAGGCCCTCCTCCAGATTTATTACGACGCGCGTACCGTAAGAAAAGGAAGAGATAAGATGCACTTGTGTGACCAAGAAGACAAAAAGGAGGCAATCGTCGCGGAGTCCCAGGATATCGCGAAAAATCACGAACCGGGGCGAAGAAGTCCGCCGCGGAAGAGAAAAATAAAACTGCCTCGCGCACAGTCTCGGCGGAGTCACAGCGGCGCAAAGGATTGAGATCGCGTACACTCGCGGGAGCGGTGCTCTTTAAAGGCGTCACAATGACGCGGGCCAAAAGAAGAAACTGAACAGATTTTATTTTCACAAAAAAAAAAGAAAGCCCTAAAGGCAAGTGATTACCGTCTCCAGTGCTCACAAAGGGCATGTCGAGCACAGCAGCAAGCCAACACGCGAGGGATAGAAGTACTGGAATGTCGGAGAGCTGAAGAGTGGCCGGAGGAAAAGATGTTCAAACAGACAAACGCGATAGGAATCAACGACGCAAGGGCAAGCAGCGGAAAACAAATTTGCACGGGTCCTTAGTCAACGGTGCGTACGTACACGTAAAAGTTAAGAAAAGCAGCACGACAAAAAAAAAAAAGGAATGAGACAGGGTTAAGTGAAGCTGTCCGAGTCGGCAAGCTCGAAGAAGGGCCGCGCGATGAGCTACCAAGTGGGAACAGTAGACCGAGGAGGGCACAATGGGGGGTTCTTACATGAAAGAGGTGCACAACGGCAAGCCGGAGAAAGAGGGCGCAGTGCCAACGGCGGAGCACGACAAAGACGGATCTCGTTCGTCGAGGCACATCGCTTCTCCGGCCGGCGCCCAAAGTCAACGGACGCCTGTGGAACAGCGAGGGGCGTCACGCGCGACCAGTTGGGCGCGAGCAGCGTCAACGCGACCTGCTTCGATAGCTGCTGCCACCACACGTGGGCATGGGCGCCCTTTCAAGTTGCTTTTGTACTCCAATGCACAAAAGGGCGTTTTGTTTTAAAAAGTAGGTGGAACACCAGTGCATTTCTGTGCCAAGTTCGATGGCGCATAACCCCAAACTTGCGTCATTCTGGAAATTCATTCCAAGTGGATACGCCTTGCACGCTCACCGGCTACAATTCGTAAATTGGGATGTGTGCCGGAAAGTAATTAATTCAGAAGATAGTGAATTTTCGTTAATTAGTTGAATATTTGTTTCGATTTCTCGTGCAAGTAATGTCCGTCTCTCCGAATATTTCAGTCTTCGGACTAGAATTATGTTATCCGCAGCAGGCTCTGCTTAAATATCCCATAAAACTTAAGTATTATCACCCTGTATATGTACAGCACGTATGTATACCGATTGGCTGCAGCTCCCCTAGGTCCTCGTGTTCTTGTTAATGCATTGTTACTAGTACTTCAGATTGCATGTTTCTAGATCTCGTCCATAGGGCCCGCCAAATTTTCATATTGCACTCGCGAATTTTTAAATCAAGGTTTTCGTACTTATGATTCTCTGAAACTTTCCGTCTTCCGTATTCGTAACCCTTAGGCAGGCTTACTTTATATTTCGTTCTTTCTACCCGTTCTGTATTCAATGATAAATTGTACTTTAGATTGACGGGCTTACCGAGCTTTACATTGCCTGCATTTGCCGTTTTCCTGCGTTTCCCGCGTGTTGCCTACTTCGATGCATTGTCGCCCACCTCTCGTACAAAACTCATCCAACAGCGGTGCTTCTGGTACCTTAAATAAGTAAATAAACAAATGAATAAAACTAATTCATTAAAATATCAGCTCCAAGCCTACGGAGGCACCCTAGAATGCCATTCGATCGTACGTCAAACGCACGAAACAAGTAAAATCAAAACAAACACAAAAGCCGCCGTTTCCCCCGAAAAGCGAAGCATCGATGCGATAGCAAATCAGCAGACAGCTGCACGAAGTAAGGATAGTAGTTTTATCGGCTGCATAAACTTCTAGACATTCGCTTACTAACTCAATTAACAAGCATGGTGTAACGCGCGCACAGGCGACACTCGATGACCGCGGACGATCGATGTCAAAACGCTGGCGCGAGGAAGAGCGGTAGAGCAGCAATTGAACAGTAATTACAGTACATTAATTAATTAATTAACTAATTAATTAATTAAATACAGTATATGTAATACTCAACGTGGATTTCTACAGCAATTAATTAATGTAATTAATTAATTAATTACATTAATTAATTAATTACAGTACAGGTAATTCCTATCGCAATAAAACATAAGCTTGCCGCAGATTTACACCTTTCGAACTTACAAGTGAGCGCACTCCCGTCAACACTGATGGCGGGTACGCGCTAGCATCGGGTGGCCCGTAATGTTTTTTTTTTTCCTTTTTCTAAGCCGGTAACGTGTGTTCTTTTTTTGAAGCTGAAGCGTCTTCAAGGTGTTAGTCGGCGTTGATGAATCGAGAGGCAGGTTGGAGATGAGAAACTTGCGAGATATACTGAAGCAAAACTATTTACAAAATCAAATGCGGGGCTTGCCGAACAGCACAGACGATAAACAAGTAGACAGCGCCTTACTGTTGCCCCCACATACGACGAACCGAGTCTCACTGTTCCACCACCAAGTGGTTACGGTCTAGACAAGCGACACAACGTACGGAGACTTACTGATCTATCAGTTTATATATTACATCCTAGCAGGCAAAAACAGCAACGGCGCTCGCTTGAAAGGGTTCTCGAAGGCGCCGGTAGGCGATGACTGCGGCACAGAGCATCAAAAAGTGCCATTCTCGCTCCAAAGAGCCCGTTCACATCGCGAAGAACTTGAGCGCGCCGTAAACAGCGCCCGGGAATGCAACACTGGCGATGCTGAATATCGCTAATTAAAACCAAGGCGCCGTACTGCACGCTCGGCTCGCGGTATATACTGCGCGCGAGGCCGGCAAGTGATGGCAGGCGCTTACGGCGTAAGAGGAGCCCGCGTTCGCTCGCTCAGCTCAGCACGCGCATTTACGGCCCCATATATCAGACGGGTCACTCCCGCACCCGAGATTTTTACAGCACCGATCGCAATGCCAAGCGCCGCCGCCAGCAGCTCGTATCGCGCACGACGGAGTGGGAAAAAAAAAATAGACGACAAGAATAATAAAGAGAGAGAGAGAGAGGGGGGCGGCATGACGGGGCAGCAGCGACCGCGAGCGTCGCGCGCTCCGGGACGGCTGCGCGCTTCCGTCTCATTAGCCCCATCGACCGCGGCGTCGACTGCACCGCCTCTCGAGAATCCCGGCCAGGATATTGCGAGTGCACTCATCTATCACCTCACGCGGCGGCAGAGGAGGGCGGAATCGGGCAGGAATAGCAGGACCTGTACGGCTCTGCCTCTCGCGTGTTAGCAGCGCCCGATTCTCATTCCGTGCCAGTCGCCGAGGCCACAAAGGCAGCGGACAGCAGTCGCTTCGAATCGTGTTCCAAAAGTGAGGAGCAGACGCCGCTACAGCACACCTCTCAAAAGGCCGGCACTAAAGCGCGATCACCGCATATTTGCAGGTCGCATACAAGTCCGCGATACAAAATGGTGCCCCACTTAACAAGAGAGCAGAAAGGCATGTTGCTGGTCTATAGTTGGCCCTTCACAGTGCTAGAGGTCTGGCTTTGCCACTGCCCGAAACCGACCCAATATGTTTGCAAGCGCTGCATCCGGTGCATTTCATTCGCCGTACGAGAGCCATTTCCAACGCTTCGATACATCCCAGCTGGGTACATTTATTGCATTCGCAATCCATTACCGACGATTGTTCCTGTATGCTGCACCGAGTCTATACCAATGCCGGCTGCGCGTTCCGTTGGCCTGGTCATATGGTCGCTTCGGCTGCGATGCAAGCTACTGGCCTTGCGGGATGTTTTTGACGATTCATAACCGACGCCGGCGTCCCGCGGCGCCTCCTCACCGATTCCCTGTCACACGGCCGGGGATCGACAGTCGGGCCGCGCGAATTGGCCCCCGGAGCACGACGCGGCGCACCTGGCGAGTTGCCGTGTGCAAGAGCACAGCACTGTGCACGCGCTGCCGTCACGCATGCGCGTGTTTTAACAGCGGCGCGCGCGTGGCACATACGATGACCCGACAGCCAAAAAGTAACAACCGAAATTACCGCACCCTTAGGTGCACTTATATCCTGTTCTAAGAAGGGAATAAAAAGAGCCGCAAGATTTACACAGCGGCATGTCAATGCGTAACAGTGTCATCGAGCGTGAAAATATTTTGACTAGGAACGCGGACGGCATTCGCCGCAAGTGCCAACGCCACATCCACAACGTGGGCGCCGAGATCGATGTTCGCGCTAAGTGCACACACCTTGTTGTCGAAGGCCGCATTGCATCGTGTCATTCGTAGCGCATCCGCGAACCGCTTATTATATTTTTTTCGTTGCATTTTGAAAAAAATGAAGCCTCGATCCTGCAGCTGAAACCGGGCACATAACACTGCTATTATATAGAGACGGGGATAGTCAGCGGGCGCTTGCACTGGGCGCATATTCAAGAACGCTTTCCCAGAGAACGCACAATGTAAACACGGAACTGTTTTTTCTCGAGACAAGAGCGGGGAGTGCCGCGGGTTCGCCGGGCCAGCTTATGCTGCGTGTGCGCGGCGGCGGACGATGGCGTGACCAGGGTACGCGCGTCCTGAAAGGAGAAGATTTCACGCAAAAGTTTGACGACGATGCGTTTGCGTTTCTCTCTCACACACACTTTCACCAAGTGGAAGGCCCCTCACACGACGGGTCCACGAAACGGAAGAAGAAAAAAACAAAGAAAGCAAAAGCCGATACGCAAACGACAGGCTCGTAATAACCACTCCGAAATTCCTTCCACGAGTGCCACGGTGCAGTGCAATCAGAGCGTGCACGTACACACAGACGCGCGCGTGCGAGGGAGCGCGCACGCAAAGCGCAGGCGCGCGCTCCATGCAACGGCGGCGCACGCCCGGCTACTATAATGCAGGAACCTCTCCTGATTGAAAGCAGCCCCGAGATCCCTGCCCCATTAGTGTTTCCTTCTGGGGGGAAAGCAAAGACATTCACGGGATAAGGGTGGGATCGGGAGGACCGGTGGTCACGAAACCGAAGACTGAGCTTCGGTCATGAACGAAGCGCGGAACCCCCTTTTGAGGGGCGTCCGCGGATCCGCAATACTACACAGACTTCAGGAAGGAAGTGTCGGTAGCGCCAGAGCGCTGCGCCACCGTACATTTGTTCTATTTCCTGCGGCTCCGAGGTCACCACGAGACGAGAATCACGCGGAACACTCTTAAAGAAGTTTGCACGCTTTGGGGGCTTATCTTGTCGCACAATGATAATCGTCATCTACCTTGCTTACATTTCCTTTCTCGAAAACTCTGCGCTGGCTACTTTCCTGTCGAGAATGCTATGTCACGCTGACGACGCGCATGCCGTTCCTGACGTGGAAGTACCGAGCTCGCAGCTTTGAAGAAAGGAAATACGGGCCAGACGACGATTATTGTTGGGGGCACGATACGCCAAAACAGGTGCAAACTTCTATAAAAAGCCCCTCACCAGGCCCCATAGCAAATTTTGTTGTTACGTGTCCTCTAGGGAGCGTTCTGTAGCAAAAATTTTTCAAATCGGCTCATTAGTAGCCGAGATAGAAATATTTCAGTGCCGCGAACCAATGATTTCAGGAGGCGAGCTCCACTGTCAAGCGAGACACTCCCTCCACTCGCCCCGTCTAGCCTCCGCAAGCGAAATTCCTTCCCTGCATTCTCCCATACCGGACCTCGAGGATCGCATGAGGCATACGTCACGGGCGCCGCCTTCATTTTTTTTTTTCTCCTCACTTTTTTTTCTGTTTTCTTTTTTTTTTATCGCTGCGCATTTTTACTGACGGCGTTACACGCGAGCTGTTGTGATGATCCGGTTTTGCGCAGCGCACGATTTTGCACGCTGTGCAGAAGGACACATGACGAGCGGTATAATTCAGTGCGACACGAATACTGAGGAAGAACAAGCGGATCGCAGAGCATGATCACGGCGCTGGTACACGGTAGAAAATGGCATAGTTTCAGTACTTGCGCACGTGACTGCACGAACGTGGGAACAAGCAGACGAAGCGGAAGTACATCTCTCTTGCTTCGGAGCGAAGTAAAACAAAACAGAAAAACACGCAGACATTGTGTTTTTAACTATTTCTCTAAACTTCCATTCGTCAATTCAAGCAACAGAACGCACAGATAACAAATGTTGTCATGAATAATTTTCGAAGTCACGTGTCACCACGAGCGACGTCACACTGCGGACACGATTACGTAGGCGCAGGAGCACGAGGACGTCAGCGTCCGCCTTGGAGCGCGGTCGCCGCGAGGGAAAGGGAAAAACGCGATTCGGATTGAAATTTCAGACCGTTCCGCGGCGCGGAGCGATGTGATTACTTCCAAATACAATCGTTAGCGCGCATTGTATGCTCTGCGCTTGTCAGCTCAATATGGCCAGACCTGGTGAGGGGCCCTTTAAGAGTGAAAGTTCAAGCACGCATACCATTTTAAGGGTGTTGCGAGATCGCATGCGCCCTCTCAATTGCGATCAGTTCGTTCGGGCAAATACCAGCAAAAACTAGTATTGTCTATAGAATGTCATATTTTTATAATCAGAGACAGCCGCCGTTGAAACACGCAGCTTATCCATACAAAAAAAAAAAGACGCGAAATAAACGGTTTGTGCCATGTGGCAATATCCTTAAGAGTGTACAGCAACTCCACGAGTTTCCAGACACTCATAAAGTCTTGTTTCGGAAGAACCACTTCCACGGCAAGAATTTTTGTCGAAATAAGCACACATTTTCAATACCACGATTGCGCCGATGTGCATCTTGTGGATACTCCATTTTGGCATGAAATTTATCATTCAATTAACACGACGCACAATACAACGGGAAGCTCGATCAGGCGGCATTTACGCATGCGCATGCTCATCGCATCCGCGTTCCTCGGACGTTTTTTTCGTGACAACCACCCAGAGGCATTTCCCCACAAGCGTATACGCGCGAAATGACCGTTCAATAAATTACACGTTCGATGGGAGTAGTCGTTAAACGTATTGCCGGTATCGTCAAATACGGCCTCAGCAGGGTAGGCGAGACAAGCAGGCAGCGTACCACGCGACGAAAGCCTGCGTGACGCATCGCCAGCCGCGAGGTGCTTCTGCGAGAAAAGCGCGCAGAAAAAACAAGCGCGACAGCCTCGACTGTAACCCCCCCCCCCCCCCCCGCGTTTTCCACGTCTTGTGCTGAGCGATCCAGCGAGAACGAAGCCATTAGCGGGCGCACTTTTTTTTACTTCCACCTAGACGTGCGCCATTTGTCAATGCACACTACGGGAACTAAACATTCGTCAAAAGGACAGAGCCATCTTGGGACCCAGCGGCCGATCGATAGCACCCTTGCTCTATTACGTGCGGCGGGATCATGACTTCAAGCCAGAAACAATAACACCGCAAGGGCAGCTGCTGAGCAATCTTGTTTCTTGTTGACGCAGGCGATTTAGCGAGGCTAACTTCATTATTCTCGAGCCCGCTACATTCAAAGAAACGCGCATGCGTAGTGTACGTCACCTTGCAGCAGTCAAATATAACTAGAGGGAAGGTGTGGCAAGCGTTACCTCGCAATAGCGAACTATAACTAGAGAGCGAAACCTTAGGTAAAATGCCTATTTTGTCCTTACGTCCTTACCGTGCCTATTTGACATATAAGTATGAACTATGGGTCTGCAAACATTTTAGTGGCACCTGTAGCGCGCCTCTAAATGCCTACTTCGATGTTGGTTCCTTATTGTGCCATACTACGAGCACCACTTGGCGACCACCAGGCGACGAGAGCTCCCACTACTCTGCGACGAATCAGGAATTCGACGCGGGCGAGGTCATCACCCTGCCCGCCTGGTTCCTGCCGACGAGAACTCGTCCAACCCGGTTCCTGCCGACGAGGGGTCGCAGAAGTGATTTAAGGGAGAACCGGCCCATTGTGGGGACCGAGAGAGTTGCCACCAGCCACCCCGTCGGTGTGGTGCACTCTTCGGCTCCGCTACTTTATGCTACCATTTGATGTCACGTGCTATTACCTGCTATGTTGTACATATTGTATAAAGCTTTTCGTTTCCTCCTCGTCGGCTACAAAATTCCGTCTGTCATCTACGTGCGCGAGTCGCAATACTTATATACAGGGTGTCCTACCTAACTTGAGCCAGGAATTTAAAAATGAAAGGCGCGTCGGAAGCGAATCGAACCGAACGCATACTATTCGCAATAGGCTATGGTAACTGAAATTTTTTTGTTTTCCCCATAACCCACTAATTAGGCTTAATTACACAACTATTTATTTATTCGCTGAAGACCCCGATGTATGATACGCAGATTTGTAAAGCACCTTCAGAAACCACCGATCGAGTTGTTCCCTTTACGATACGTCTCACGTAGCCTTTTTTTTTTTTTCCCGGATTGCAAAGAACCCCGCGAAATATGAAAAAAGCCGCGTGACGGAGCGCTTGCGCAGTGGTATCGTGCTGCTCTCAAGCGCGCGTTCGGTGAACAAGGTCGGCGCCCGTCGGATGACGGCGAAAATGCATGCTGCTACGCGAGCGCTACCGATGAGAGTAAGAACGCCCTGCCGCTTCCCCGTCGCCAGTCACGATGCAACCGACCTTGCGCTACACTGCGCTACACGACGATACACTTGAAGGTGACTTAGTATACTCGTGCGCTCACTGCATGTTTTCAGGCAACATCATCGAGAAACTTATTTTGAATGCTCGGGCGCAATTCTAATTCGGAATGCGCGGCTCATTTGGGACGCTCAGGAAAGGTTCGCCGCCATCCACAGCGGACATGTTGATGATAAGAGTTAGTTCGAAACCTCAATCTGCCTCTGACGGAAACGCCGGGTTTTAGGTAATGAAATAGTTGTCAAAGGTTCTGAGCGGCGAACATTCTGCAAAAAAAAAATTATGGGGTTTTACGTGCCAAAACCACTTTCTGATTATGAGGCATGCCGTAGTGGAGGACTCCGGAAATTTCGACCACCTGGGGTTCTTTAACGTGCACCTAAAGCTAAGTACACGGGTGTTTTCGCATTTCGCCCCCATCGAAATGCGGCCGCCGTGGCGCGAACATTCTGCAACTCCAGAGGGCCCTGGATCATCGAATGTTCAAGCATGTCCCGCTAACATCGGTGGATGTTGAGCGCTCTTCTGTATACCACCTACACTCTAAAAACTAGGAAGGGTATCGCAGGAGTGAAGAGGCCGGTTCACTCTTCAAAGCGTCGTTTTACTCTCGCAAAATGTCGAGGAGAGTGAAATGCATTGTTCACTCTCTCACCAAGGAGAGAGTGAAATGTGCTTTTCACTCTCCCCCTTCAGAGAGAGAGAGTAGTTCTACTCTTGCGGCAATAGAGAACAAAACGTAGCGTGATCTTCTGCTTCAACTGTAGGTGGCTGGCCCCGAACATGGCAATGTATCATTCATGCACGCTGAGCAAAGAACACATCGTTTTGCTTCTAAGAGAACAGGCCGCCGCAGTTCAAAGGAACGCGTAGCGAGCGCTCTACTTTTTCACTCGGAGTTCTCCACCGCGCGCGCGCGCGCTCAAGATCGCGGAACAACACAGCACCGGAGAAAGGTGATCTTTTATTGTGTCTGTAGCTCTCAATTTACTCATCACGGCTTTTCTTTGAATGCCTCAACCGTTGAGCTTCCTGCTTCTGCTCCTCCAAGTACATTTGTCGCCGGTTCCATGTGCCTAAAACTGGTATCTGCAGCTCCTTTGTAATTTGAACTTTAAGGATGTCGCTTTCCTTCTATTACCTCCACAGACAATTCTCTGTGACATGCGAAGAATGTCACAGAAGGGAAAAAAAAAACACTTGGCAATGTCTGCTATGTCTAGCCAAGTGTACAAATTTAAGGACTTTCCAGTACTTCTAAAAATTCCAGGCTTTTCAATGCCTTGAAAACGGCATTTTAGAAATAAAGGGTTTTCAAGGATCGCTACAAACCCTGATTTCTAGCACCTAAATAATTTTACAAGCTTATTTTGGCATGGAGTTCGGAAATTCATGCTTTTTAGCTAACGCTGCATCATCTCTGTACATTGAAACCACGAGAGCGCAACCATTTTGGAGTAAAGAAAAATACTGAAAGCTTTTAATACCACTCTTTTTCTATGGAGCTTCGTATTGCCTAGTTAGGTTTACGAATGTGCCTGGTTTTGGTGGGCGTTTCTTCGACATTTTCTGTGAGAAGTAGATGACTAACCCCCGTATTCAGAAATGTATATTAATACAAAACCCATGCTTGACTTTATATACACGACGCCTGGTGCGAACGTCCCCCAGACGCTCACTGCCTTTCTTTTGGTGCGTTCACGACTTGCGTCATTTAGATCAAGTCAAGCATGGGCTTCAAGTTATGATGCATTTCTGAATATGGGGGTAAGCGTGCGCTATTTCGGGCAACGCATTGTGCCATTGGCACTGAGAGGAAACGGGGAAAACAAAGTTAACGCCCTATACTCCTAAACTTTCGCGTACCTGTGGTGTGCGTGTTTCGTGGAAGAAGAAACAGAAGAAACACCAGGACGAAAAAAAGCATCGACCACACCAGCGCTTCGTGGTGTTGTCCATGTTTTTGCGTCGTCCTTGTGTTGCGCTGTTTCTTCTAAAATGCTCAACCAACTAGCCGGCAAGTCTATCCTGTGCATATATATTGAACACACGTATGAATGTAGATGGTCTTCGAAGCTTTTAGAACGAGCACTGCCACAGGATACGAGCAGTGCACGCGTAACAAGTGGACACATTACTCATTTAAACATGCGTGCCAATGCATGTGACGCGGCTATCGGCATAAGCAGTCTCCAAATGCTGGAATGCGTGCTCTTCAAAACGCTAACGATCCGCTGCTAATGCAGGACAACAGCTCACAGCGGACTGAACCAAACTCTAAACTAATGCACCTGAAAAGAACGCCTACACGGCAGCGTGAGGCACGTCGAAATGCCTGGTACTGGCATCGCAGTTGACCACATACGAATGGAACTGGCGGAAAAAATAAACAGAAATGCTCACCAGTATACGCGCGACTTAAATTCACATACGTGGATGGTTGGCACGATACTTTGTATCCGCGTATTTTCGGAGAACATATAATGCATGGACTGGAAAAGCACTCGATCGTGAGCTGAACGGCACATTTGTTATTTTCCTGGGGTGACGACAAGCCGTGAATAGTTCTCACGTCGTCGTCTACGTTGTATTCCTCCATTAGTCGTAGCAAGGAATGGAAATGATGCAAACGCAAACGTATTCCAGTACACAACAGCACAGCACACTGCAGAGAAACTCCAACCACCGCAGCCGATTCCTCAAATACATTTGTTATGTATATAAGCTCTAAAACAACACGACTGAGCGTGGTGGCTTTGTGGTGTAACGGTTAGGATGTGTGCTTTGAATTGTACAGATGCGAGTGTACGCGGGTTCGAATCCGCGTGATGTATAGAGCAATGTGGTTCTCCATAAGTGTGTGATTCCCTCGACTATTGTGTTCTAATTAGATTATGTGTCTCCTGATTGTGAAATATGCGAAAATATTTGCGGATTAAATGTGAATTAGCTTTTTTTTTCTCCGCAGTGGCGTTCGGGACACATACGCATAGGCCGATTACGAGCCGTCACGACTCATGGTAGGCAGCAAATAGCCAGGAAAAATGACTTTAAAATCCTGCATAACATTGCTCACGCCTATTCTGAAGGCCGCTTGGAATCGGGCCACTGAGTCTGAGGAGCCGCCTAGAGAACGGTGTATCAGCGACCCTAATTTGATCTGATTTCCTGCCTGCATGCGTGGCCAGGACTTCGCTAAGAGGGTATTGGGAAGAGTAGTTGCACTCTGTTTGGGGGAGTAGAAGTACTCGGTCTGGTGGAGTGCCATTACCCCTACGGTGAGAGTATTACCACTCTGCGGAAGAGTACTAGCACTCCCTGTGGGAAGAGTATTATCACTCTGCAGAAGAGTACTAGCAATCCCTTGCGGCGGAGTAACAAAACTCTGTCAACAGGAGTTGACCTACTCTCTCTCAAAGAGGGTCGATCTACTCTCGAAAAGAGAGTGAAATATGGGACAAGCCGCTACTCCCTCAAAGGGAGTGCCCGGCACTCTCTTAGTTTTTAGAGTGTACCATACCAAATGAAAGCCGCAAATCTTGAGGTGGTACTTGTTTGCGACTGATTTCACAACTTTTCCCGTGGTGTCTAGTCTCACTAGATTGCAGATAAATGTTGTAACTTGTGCAACTTGCTTCATTCCGTTTCACCGATAAAATAAAACGAATTTCAAGAAAACAGAGGTTTAGTGACCCGCCGTGGTTGCTCAGTGGCTATGGTGTTAGGCTGCTGAGCACGAGGTCGCGGGATCGAATCCCGGCCACGGCGGCCTCATTTCGATGGGGGCGAAATGCGAAAACACCCGTGTACTTAGATTTAGGTGCACGTTAAAGAACCCCAGGAGGTCGAAATTTCCGGAGCCCTCCACTACGGCGTGCCTCATAATCAGAAAGTGGTTTTGGCACGTAAAACCCTATAATTTTAAGAGGTTTGGTGGGCTGTGTTCCTTAGAAAATCAGTTTATCATCGGATGTACAGAGGAAGTCCTAATGAATTGAACCTATACATGCCTAAAGGAGGAGGATTTCGCACCTATAAATACCTTAAATTGGAACTGCAGTCGCTGCTATGGGCACCTAGGACAGAATTTATTTAGCGCCTAAATATCCGGCCTGAAGTGATAATGTGGTCGAGCTGACGTTAAGTGCCCAGTATGGTATATGCCTCCAATACAGACACTACATCACTGCAGCAAGTTCCGTCACAGGAGGAATAAACGCATACATTGGCAGGAAAATTCCAAACGCGATCAAGCCAGAATAAACGCGAAAGCAAGCGCGTTTCCTTTTCTCGAGTTCGCGAATGCGTACGTGCGCGTCTATGTATGTGCGACATGCTATATTGACATAATTCAAGCTATAAGTTTCGGAGCTACTCACGTTCAGCGACAGCCTACGCAGCCAAAGCGTAACTGGCATCATTTCCTTTTTCTTCGTTAATCTTTCAATTTATTTCGTAATACATACGCATGATACTGATTCTCATTAACTTCACTTACTAAAGCGGGAAAGACTATTACTTACATCACCGCGTAAGCGCAATTAAAGTGCAATGCAAGTGACCAATCCCTGCGGGGTGAGAGTTCTTCCTCGACCGTACTCCTCGACCTAGAGAGCGAGAAAAGAAAGAAAGTGCACAAAAGCATTTTCACTTCGTTAGAGAACCTATTAGAGGAACTCCCTGTACGGCCCACAGCGACTTCAGCGTTTGTGACAGTTCAATCAGCGACATCGAAAAGAACCCTGCCAGTTTCAATTTCAGTCGGTGTTTCAGTCGAAATGGCCAGTAGAGCTTGGAGGATTTCCGAGCTAGAAACTGGTCGCAAGGAGAAGGAGGAGACGGAGTGAGTGGCGAAGTCGATCTTAGCAACGCCAAAGGGAGGGGAGTTGCGGGAAAAGGTCAATAAAGGCGCTTCAACGCGGATACATCACACAGTAGAAGACCGCAGATGCGCTTCCGTCGTAACGCTGACCCATAATCATCTCGCACATATCCCCCCTTTCGGCTTCAAATGGAAGAGAAGGGGAGGGGGGGGGGAGAGGGACGTCGAAGGAGCAGAATGCCCGAAGGACGTTATTTTCCCTTCCTCCCACTTTCTGCGGTGTGTCCCCATTTCTCGATACCGCCTGCCCCGTCAGTATTTTTTTCCCCAAGCTATAGCCGCCATCCTAGTCTAGTACACAGGCTGGGAGCAGCAAGACGAAAGTGCGCTCGGAACTTGGGCGACACACCACCACAGTCAGAAGAAAATGACAATGCTCGCGAAAAACACTCCCTAAATAAAAACGAAACCTTTCTCAGCCCCCTCCCCCCTTCACTGCCCAAGCGAGTAAAAAAAATATATCAAAAGAAGGGGGTAAGAGGGCTGACGAACACACCACGGGGCCCCGAAAAAGGAAGAGCCTCGCGAAAAAGCAACAGCACAGACAAGGAAGCGCGCCGGGGACAGCATTCATCTTTCTCGTCGCACGCCGCGGCCTTATCCAGGGGTCACCGCGGACCGTCGGTCGACGCAGGCCAGTCCATGGTTCCCGGCTACACACACGAGCTTCAAAAATCGAAAACGTATAAATATATGGCCAAGAACAATGGAAGTTCTCGCGGAGTGCTTTCCCTGATCCATTTCAGAAAGGACTCCGCAAGGACGGTCAACAAAAAAAAAGAAGAAAAAAAACATTTCGAGGTAGTTAAGCATTAAAGAAATCACGGTGGCGTTTTGCTGTTTAAATTTTTTCCCCCGGTGATTATAGGCAAGAAATGACCGCCGCGCTCTTTGGCAAATTGCACGGCACTTATAGAAACACAACTGATATTGTGACGAAGATGACAGTATGCAGTTATGTTTGATGAGACGGACAGAAGCATAACAGCAAGAGAGAGAGAGAGAGAGGGGGGGGGTAAATATAAGGAAGTGTTGCCTAGAGGGCTACGACATCAGATCGACATGTACTACTGTTGAACCGACAGATGGAAAAAAACCGCGAGGAGTAACTAGTCCCACTGACATGCATACACGGCAGCCAAGATATGTGCATTACAGAACAGAACAAAACCAAAAACATACATCTTCCACAGAAGGAATACTTCGCATGCACAAGGAGGAGATGCGTAGCGACGTAGACTCGCCAGGACATATCGAAACAGGACGCGGTCGGCATCCTCCTATAAAGGAACAGGGAACGGAATAACAGACAGCAATCTTAACCGTTCTCCTCTCCAAAGGCGCGTGCGGGGCAGCGGGCCAGAAATGCGGAAGGTTCGGTGGCCCGGCGCGTCGTGGCAGAGCAGAGGCCCTCACGCGCGCAAATAGCACTGAAAACACCTCACTAAGAAAGAACTATATTTGGCCAGGTGCGTATAAGCTACGAACAGGCAAAGCTGATTTATTGGATTTCTCCCGCGCTGACTCTAGCTCACGTCCTTTCCTTTCTTTCCCCATCTCTCTCCGCCACTCTTTCTCACTCAAGAGCCTTCCTTCGCCAGATTACTTTTTTAATTTTTCTCTCTCTCTCTCTCTCTCTCTCTCTCTCTCCACACACACACACACACACACACACACACACACACACACACACACACACACACACACACACACACACACACACACACACACACACACACACACACACACACACACACACACACACACACACACACACACACACACAAAACATGAATACCACTCGCTTTCGACCCCTTTCGGACGCTCGCCTAATCCTAGCGCGCCGGGGGCGCCTCGGGAATATCAGGGCACACTCGGCCATACATGAAAACAGATGAGGTGGGGGAGAGAGGAATTTCGCGAGAACCTTCGAACCGCTAAAGCTTTCTCTGGGCTCTGGGCTACAGCTTTGGATGAAAGAGGGAAGCCTGCGGCTCGAGCATGGGAGGTCGCGGGAAGAAAGCGGTCACACATACAAATATGAGTTATGCGGCACCAAAGAAAAGAACAATAAGGGCTGACGCTCGAGGTTAAGTGGGAGAAAGGCAAGTGGAAGGCCTGAGGAGTACACTGAACCGTGATAGATTTTATTACCTGAAAAAAGAAAACTGGGAAGCATATACACAAGATCCTGCTATTTCTGATATCACCATTCATAAACTCTGGATGCGATCGAAAAAAAAGGGGGGGAAGAGGGGGGAGAATTAAAGCTTCCTAAGCCGACATGCATACTGACGTAGTAAAAGCATGTGAATATACATTGAGCAAAACTGACGGGCACTGTATGCCCAGCTTGCAACCCCTCGAAAAAAGTTAAACACAAAACCTGCGCACGAGAAGGCGGCGAGCAAGCGCTGCAATGACGCGGCTACAGAACTTTCTAGTAGACATGCAACATCCTTGTGCGACACTCGGGAGCCAATATAAAAGGGGAATAACTATTCATGATTGTAGTGCGCTTAGTATACTGACGGAAGAAGTTGAACGAACATAAAAGAACGCGAAATGGATGTACGTAGTACATGTCCACATGTCCTTTGGGGTCGGCCCACGTTTTAAGACTGCACTATCTTCGGGATCGGCCCAAGAAAAGGGCTGGATAGTCGTTAGAGAAAACAGGGTTGAACTCGCCACGGATGCTTCGCGTTAACAGAGTAATACCTCTGTCACGCGGCACATGTAATGTCATTCATAGTAAATCTACATTTATACCGAATGTCATTGCGGTCTTGAGTTCCCTGTCTACACGGGTACACAAAATGGCAATCGCAATTGATGGCGATGTTTATCGGCACGCAGGCAGTCGGCAATGGACATGTATAATTTCAGGTTACGCTTCGCCCTGCGCAAATCGGCGAGGTGGTCTTCCCAAACTTTCGGCAGCGCGCGAGTCTCGTCGTCGGTTCCGTGCGCTTTTCGCTTCTCATTCTCCGCTGACGAAGCTGCAGGGTTGCTTTCCGTGGTTGGTGGATAGACTTTGGCGAGACACCACTTCGAAAACATTAAGCAGAAATGAAAAAAAAAGAATAGATGAGCGTTTATAAACATGGCCGACAAGAGGTGCTAGCGTCCAGTCGAAGACTGGGAACAAGAATACAGCTGCACAAACTACTTCAACTATCGTGCAGTACGTCAAAAAATATTTAAATGTTCGTAACAGCAATTATGACAACCTTTACTCCAATTACATTTCGTTTCAACGTATTTCGTAATTTTTTGCCAAGCCCCTGTCGAGCTTACGTAACCCACGCTTGCACGAGTTCGGGAAACTCATTCAATGGGTGAATGCCAATAGCTGCGAATGTCATTCGCTTTATTTTTCTTTCTTTTTCTTTTATGGGGACACACAAAGCTATGCCCGTGTAGATCAACAAAAATGGCATTAAGACGTAATCTCATTTGCTGCGAATAACATTACACGTGCCGTGTGACAGGGGTATAAGACGACGAGCACGCTGCGTGCGGTAAGGCAAAGGCGGCAACACTGTATCAGAACAGCGAGAGAAAGAGCGAACGCAGATACAGACGTGGCGCAAACGACAAGGCGCGCGATCCGCCACAACGGGGCACGACACGCCGAGCTAGTGGCCGACACCCGCGGAACACAGCGAGATCGAGGCACGCGGAGCGAGCTCGGATAGGCCCCGAAACAAAGCGGCGGATTTGGGCTACGTTTACGCGGCGCCAAGACGCGGGCCATCATCACATCCGGCGCTACGCAATTCGCAACCCGAGGGCTCCCGTCCAAAAGGCGGCCCCGCGCGTCTGGAAATCGCATTTCAAATAAAGCACGCCTCGGCAAACGGCGGGCTCCCTCTTGACGTCGCACGGCGCGGAAGCCATCGCATCTCGAGGTGCGTCGCGCACGCGGAGGCGACAAGCGGAGAGAGATCTCGGCGCCGCGATCTCTTTCGGCGGCGCAACGCCAATTGCAGCCCGGCAGATGCGCCGATTGCAGCGGTGAATGTGCGCGCTCGGAAAAGAGGTTCGCGCCATCCATCAACTGGGATCAAGAGATATCACACGATGCTGCCAGACAAAAAAAAAAAAGGAACGGACGAGATTTAAGGCTATCAACGTGGGCCGCGCGTCGAGATGCAAGGGGAGGACCCGGTTCAGCGATGAAATGTTTTTGCGATAGTGTATGAATGCAGAATATGTACAGAATTACACATAAAATAGAATTATAAGGAAAATAATTACATAAAATAGAATGATAATGAAAGTAATTGGCCCTACTTCTCAAGCTTTCCAGGGTACGGAGCTGTATGCACACGCACACACCACTATACGCGCACTACACTTATGTCTACGGGTCGGTCAATTAGTCTCCGTTTTAAATTCTTGTAGAAGGAGACATACGCACCATTGTCACCTTCAAGGCAATTCACGCGGTGCTCGTCGTCCGGAAAACAAGAACAGCCGTCGAAAGTATAGCTCCAATCGACTAACGCACACGTTAGTATAGAGTCAGGCACTGTACAATTACTAGAAAAGCCTATATCGAGCGTACACCCCAGAGGTGGCTCTGCATACATGCCAAGAGACTTGTCACGAACACGGAGCTAGAAATAATGACAGTGAGTAGATATCCAGTACGTTGCTGCAACATAGCCATGGAAATACAATTTGGCATTCGATTAGATACCTTGGACTACATTCCGCGGCAAGCATCACTAGTTCGCTTCCAAAGCACAACTACACGGTCAACGGAGTGACGTATATAAGGAGCTGCGCTGTTCGTAGACATTTTGTCAAAGGGAAAGCGTTGCCGACTACGGAATAGTTGAATGTAGTACAGAAGCCCAGGAGCGCTCTGTCTTTCGTTTTCTTCCCACGTCCTTGAGCTATTATATATCTTTGACCAAGCGTGGCAAATTCAAGAGATCCGTTTCCGAGCGAACGGCTTTGTGTTTTATCTGTGCATCATGCGCACGAACCGTTACCATAAGAGTGAATCCATTCGCCTGACTGCCCCTCCTAACAGGGGCAGTTGAAGGCGCATGTGAATGAGCCGCTGTATAGAAAGCGACAAAAGAGATAATAAAAACACACAAAATAACTGTTTACAACAGCGCTTGGCCCTGCACTACAAAGCGCAACATCAAGCATTCACACATACACCAATCAGCCAGGATCCAGCGCGCGCACGACCTATTTCCGGACAGCGCAAGTGTGTGTACGTCTACTAATGCGTATGATATCGGCGGCGCCACCCATACAGGAAGTTCGCGGGGAACGTCGCCCGCAAAATAAATCAAGTTCTTCAGCGAGACAGCTAAACTGGGTCAGGTACCAAATTCGCACGCGCGGCCCTTTGGCGTAACTTTCTTTAAACGAACTTTTTAACCGCACTGCGTTATCAACAACATTTTGGGGTGCACGTACCCGTAGTAGCGAAAGTAAACAATATCGCTCCCGCCACGAACGACTGCGTCAGAAACTGCGATTTATCGAACCCGCGCGGTCCAAACAGCTCCTCCTCGTGGCCCACGGAAGAAAACGGAAAGAAGGAAGGAAGCAACGAGCGCAGCGTTTGGCCAGACGCCAAGAACAGATTCGCACTGCGCCGTCTCCTTGCTTCACACCCTTCTGCCCCGTTCGCCGAGCTTTGCCGCATACGTTGGGGGCAATACTCTCGCTATACACAGCCAGTGGGCGCACGAGCGGAATATCCATGGGTGGCCATAGAATGCGCTTCAGCTGCCTCGACACAAATAAGAAGGCATGACGGAATAATACGAGAAACGAGCCCGAAAAAGGCTCCATAGCGGGCCGGAAACAACAGCGACGTGACCCAGCAGCAGCCTGAAGTCCATGAGTGCTGTTATCGAATTATGGGGCCAACTCCAAAGGGGCATTTATCCTGACAAGCCTGCAAGCAGAATCAGGGAAGCACGATTAGTGGTAGCTTTACGACGGCCAATAGATAATAAAGTCAGGTAAGGATAAATTAAGGTGGTTTTTACAATGTACAGAATGCACATTATCTACGTTTGTGTGCCTTAATGTATACAATCAATTAAGAACGATGGTTAGGTTCGCGATACACTTCACATTGTTGTTAAACGAAACGGAAAATGAAAGTAGAAGAAAAAGATAGGCTGCCGCCAGTGGGAACATAACCCACAGACTAACAATTGAGCTATTGGGACGACATTCCCTCTGTCCACTTTCCTGAATATTTTTGTGTTCATGGATTTATATTCTTGTCCCGACTATGATGGTATGAGCACCGCTTCTGCAACAGAGGGTGGCAGATGGCACCTAGTTCGTTTTCAATATCTTACCGGTATAGCTAAATATTAAGCTTATACATTCAGCTACATTATTCGAAACAAATTTTCTTTCCTTTTAAAGGGAAGGAAATTCCCTTGTACCCACCAATCTTCCATCCTTCCCTTACTGATCTGCACCGCCAATTTTAGGTACGTTTCCCCGACTGCCTTTAAAAGCCGAGGTCTTGGGTAGGATAACAACTTCCTAATTTACATATGGATATATAAATTCTGAAGGGACATGCTCAATGGTCCCTGCCCCATTTTCACACGCTATGCAGGAATAATTTTCATCTGCAAATTTCCTACAACTCCCCGTTCTCAAACACCCTCGATTCGAACAGTGTTGAGCAATGCCATTTTTGCTACAGCTACCTTCATCACGCACGCCTATCCGTACACTATTTCGACATCTCTAACACCCTCCTCTCTGCCGTTGTCCACGACGTTAACGTAATGCTTACTACTAGTTAGTCTCAGGATACTCTCTCGCTCTGTTCCTCTCCCCCTCCCCCCTTTTTTTTTTCATTCTGGGTCAACGTTTTTCCAATACAGGTACATGAATAAGCTAGCCGGCCACCTATTCTCGCTCTTATTGGCTTGGTCCATGCTCTTTATCTTGGTTTCATCGATCGCTCCTCCTTTCGATAGCACCTTGATTTCATTTTGCAGATAATTATTACAAGTCAGTATGCTGAATTTAGTGATTCGTTGTCGTTCAGCAGCAAGCGAAAAAAAAAAGCGAGCGCAAGTGGGCGAGAGCTAGCTAATACACGTGGTTAGTGTCGCGTGTAATCAGTTCACTACAGTGTTGGCGAAGCCCGCGAACAATTAACTAGATGCTTGACACGAACGCACGCTCGAAAGCCCAACTTAAAGGTGCAGAGCTCGGCGGTGGTTGCCTGAACGTTTCACCGCAGGTGCACAGTTGTGTGGCTGCAAATCATTGGACAGTTTTAGCAGCGTGTTCGAGACGTGCTCGATGCGCTTGAAGCTCGGAGCGGGCGCCCTCACGTACTGCATGCATGTCCGCTCTGCTATCGTCCATGGCTGGGTAGCGCAACGCAGCACCGTGTACTGTTGCGGCTTAGGGTGGCGTTCGGGCAAAGAATCCACCAAGCCCATCGACGGCTACGTCAGTTTGGTAGAATGAAGGAAAAAGGGTTTATTGGCTTAGTTACACGGCTCCAGTTACGGAAGCCCACTCCATGCCAGAGCAAGTTAAACGTCCGAGTTCGCATCAGGACCCTCTGTCCCGCTGCTCGAAAGGTCTGCGCTTTTAACCCTTTCAGTGTCGGGTTGTTTCGACGGGAACGCACCCTCCAGCGTCATTTTTTTTTTCTTTCTCATTCAGAAGGGGAAGAAAAATGAGACGGATTAATGGCAAATGCACTCTTAGTATGGTCCTCAATAGAGAGTGGAGATCGTACGGGTACGTTGGCGACATGGCGTGACAAGAACGCAGAAACGTACCGGTACGCCAGCCATACTGAAAGGGTTAATACCTTCGTCTTCCCTAGACGCGCGTCGACTAGGGAATCTGAAGACTGACAATAATCGAATCCGCTGCGATACCACGCTTATGCTCGCAACACTCTGCACTAACCCTGCCTCCGAAGCCCGATGGTATGGAATGTGCGGGAGGATAGCAACCAAGGTCGCGGTCGTTCTTCGGTAGCCCCCCCCCCCCCTTTCATCCTTATTTCAGGCTGTCAGGTAATTGTGGGGTGGTGGCCTTTTGTGGAACTGTCAACAGTCGGTGTACATGCTGCGTTGACGTCTAGATAGGCGCTGATGGATGGGTGGGTGTTTGCAATGTGGCATATGTCTAATTAACGACATTTTGGTGTTGAGACGTAACAGTACGGATATGTGCTCGGCTAGATTCACAAGTATGCTGCGCAGTAGAGCCACATCCTTAATAAACAAAAACTCAATAACTGACATCCTGCAAGTATTTCACGTAATGAATTTTCAAGCGATAAATTTAGTTACGTAAGTGAACACAATTAAGATTGTTTTTCTTTGTCGGAGTAATTTTATTTATCACTCCTATATGCCACCGCGAACCAAGGGATTTTTGTCCGTTTAACAAAACCCTTTTCATTGAATTCTGGTGTTTTACGTGCCCAAACCACTAAATGACTGTGAGGCACGCCGTAACGATGGATTACGAATTAATTTACGGATTACAGGGTACACCGGCGTTTTTTTGTTTTGTTTTTCCATTTCGCCCCCATCGTCATACGGCCGCCGTGGTCGCGATTTGATCCCGCAATCTCGTGCTCAGCAGTGCAACGCCATTAGGCCACCACGTCGTGTCCTCCGCAAAACAGTGATGCCAGCTAAAACGTACTCGGCCAATTCTAAAGGCTGAGCTGCTGAAGTTGCCTGAAAACGATCTGCCAAAGCTCTCTAACCTTAAATGAATTCGTCGAGAGGCGCGTTTGTTAGTTTATCTCCCACGCCTCGAAAACCGCACTCAAATTCAATCATATGCCTTCGAACGACGCCCATTCCCGGGGAGTCAAAAAAAAGAAAACAGCAAAGGCGGCGCAGGTGCGTGTCAGCTGTTGAAAGGGCGCGAAACAAGCGTGCGTAAAACACACGGCCGATCAAGCAAATGCGCAGAACCCCCGGGCACGTATGTTGCTCCTAGGCTCCCAGCGCATACACACGACGTGTGGCAACATCCCGGCAGAGTTTTGTGCATGCCACATTGACACGGGGGGGGGGGGGGGGGGGGGGGGGGGGGGCTGGCCAAGGCGCGCTATCGAAACCGATCGCGAAAGAGATTCTTGGTTGAAGGAGGTGAACGGTTGGGATAAAATACAGCGCAGTAGCTGTCTCGTGCGAGACAGCAGACAGCAGAGCTGTCTCGCACCTCAACCGCGCTGCACAAGAGATTGGAAAAGGGCAGTCGGCAAAACTGAACGAAAATGGGGGGGAGAGAGAGAGATAGAGAGAGAGGGGCAGCGCCAACACTCGAGCAGCACGCAGACCCGTCCGGTGCGTGAAGCGCCAAGAGACGGCGCCTCCGAAAAGCGCGGGCGCAACGCTTGGCAGCGAATGGATTTGTCCTGCCGCTCGCTTGACATCGTTCGCATTCAACGTGGCGAGGCCCGCGGACCTGTACCGCTGAAAGTGGTCGACGGCCCTTCAGGAAACGGCGCATGGCGTCTGCTGAGCAAAGCTGCCAGTGTGCGCCACGCTCGGCTCGCCTGCGTGTTTTTTAAAGCGAAAGCGTTACTACGCCAGCCACCGAGCCATTTCGCCTCGTCGCGCCGTATGCCGTATGCAGGCAGCCGTATAACGTGACCGACGAACGACCTTGAGCCGCCGTTGCCTAGCAACGCCGCAGCCGCGCTCCACCAGATGGCGCCGCCATCGCCGCTCGCTCCACCAGATGTGCTCATATTTATACTTTTTGTGCGCAAACAAACAGGGACGAAGAAAGGGGCAATCCTTCTGTTTCATTGTTAGATAAAGAAAATTCGCTTCTATCATCACATCTTTAACGCATTTTATTGTAAGTGGTTGTTTTTTATGCACTTTGCTGTTTTTAGTATGACCGGGTGGTTTTTGTCCACGTCTTTTTTATCGCAAGTGTTATATGTAATATTGACGTTGCTCTTTTGACTTGATCGCGCAGATCAGCGGGTATCATATGCGCTGTAGGCGTGCTCTGTTAACTAGATCGCGCAGTTCTGTGGGTATTTAAGTAAGTAGTTCTTCAAAAATAAAACCAGTTGTTAGAAAGCGCTCGTCCTTGTGTTGCCCCTTTCTTCGTCCCTGTTTGTTTGCGCACAAAAAGTATAAACATGAATATGTTCCAACTAGGCCGACTCGCAGTTATGCTTCAGATGTGCTCCACTGGAGTAGAGGGAGAGGAGGTGTCGCCTCGCGGGGGAGGGGTATATATATATGCGCTTCGTCTCAGTGTATGGAGTCGTTATGAAGAATGCGAAAGAGACGCAACAACGACAGAACGGAGCGAGGAAGAGAGAACGCGCTCAAGAGACGCCAGAAGAAGCGTAGCCATGCAGCTCTTGCTTTCGCAATTCAACTAGGGTTAACCAGAGCTAAACCACAGGCAATTTTTCTGCCACGCAACACCCAAGCCAACAAGAGGCGCGATCAAGGCGAAACCAACACGCACGTGTTTTTCGTGATTTTTTTTTCCTCTCTGGTAGGCTATGGTATAGTATGATATAATGCAAGCAGCATTAAACAGTAGGGTCTGGACAAATATGCCAAGATATCCCTAGCTACAAAGTTAAGGCGGTGTGCGAATCATCCAAATTCCCAAGAACAAACGAATAGTTCCCGATACCGCAACAATTCGTGTTCAACTCGATAATTGGAATGTTCGGTATTTACAAGTACTCGATGATGTTCTTGAAAGCTGGATTGTTGAAGCTTCCGTAGAGCACACTCCCACGGAAATGTCTTGGGAGCTCATTTCATGTTCGAAGCTAAGTGCTAAGTTCTTACTTTTTTTTTTAATATAAGCAGAACTCTTTAAAATACTTCTTTGTGAGCTGTGGCAGACCGCACAATTATACTCCTTGCGTTTAATTACTCCCTCGAAGAGGTATACGCCCCTTAAACAAAAAAAAAATTGAAACGCGCAATTTACTAATTCACAGAATTGCTACTAGTTGACTTTTTACCTAGTTATTCGTAGTAGTAAGTACATTACAGACTGTAGCCTTGGTAGGACTACGCATCCGATATGTTCTATGAAACTCAATAAACATCGGACGGTAAAATCGTACTTTATTATCGCCATTCGAGCCCACTCATCCTCTCCGTAAAGTTTTGCTGCTGTATTATTACACGAACATTGAAGCGTGCTACCGGTGAGCTCTAAAGCGAGCATTGGAATATGCCATTCCGGCGTATCTCCATGCAGGCGCTGTGGCTACGACGTTCTGCTGCGGAGACCGAGCTCGTGGTTCCTCCCCGGCCGCATTCCATGGCAGTCTAGTCTAGCGTACCAACCCTAGCCAGGCTCGCCACATAAAGCTGCACCACGCCATACCTGCCGACACATCTGCCCTTCATTGTCACATCTAACAACAAACGCCACGGCAGTAAGACGCGTTCCAGCCTACACGGCTGCTGATCTCCCTCGTGAGGACCAAATTATTATTATTATTATTATTATTATTATTATTATTATTATTATTATTATTATTATTATTATTATTATTATTATATGCTTCGTGCCCTTACGCCACTCCTTTATTGAATAATTGTGCACAAATATGAGCCCGTCATATAAAGGCAGTGTCGTTCGGACTGGCGGTTCGAACGCTAGCGCCATTTCGCAGTAGCGAGGCACGCAATACACAAAGACCACCGCGCTGGCATTGTTTCAAACTGGCCCAGAAAAGGGCGGAGAGGCGAAGGAGCTGCTCCGAGAAACGAAGGCGAGCGAAGCGCGGGGCGCCCGAGGGAGGTCGTGCGTGGGACGATGAGAAATATGGCCCGCGTAAAAAAAAATCGGGGTCACGCCGCGCAGAGATAGCCGTCCCCTTCCGTGTCATCCACCCGAACAGAAGTCTGCTCTTAGCGCGGCTTCAGAGAACGGAGGAATGCGGGACTAACAAGAAAGAAACTGCAGCTGGGCCCGGACGAAAATTAGGGAAGCGGCCGAGAGCGCAAACAAACCGGCCAAGACCCAAACGGGAAAGTCGGCAAGCGGCCAGCGAGCCACAAAAGAAAAAAAAAGAAGAAGAAAGAAAGAAACGCGCACCCGGGCCTTCTTTGGTCTCGATCGCATCCGCGCCGATATGCGGGAGGCGCTCCCTTGCCTCGTCGCGGGACGCAAGACCAGGGGCACTGGTGCCGGCCAAGCCACTCATTTACATATTTCGATCGGCTCCGCAGATGGCCGCATAATCTACTCGGCGGATAGCCTTCGAACTCGACAAAGGCCAAAGCGCGCTGAGCCGACCGAGAACCGCGAAGCTCGCTCATTGGGAACAGGAGCGCCTCGCGCATATACAGCAGGTGCACACAAGATCAAGAGAAGGCGCGCGCGCGGAACCGCCGCACCATGTAAATAAGAGATCGGGGCCGTGCTTCAAAGGTTCCCCACTTGTGCGGCTGCGAACGAAAACGCCGAGGTCCCTCCTCGGCGTGGCGAAGAGCGCCGAAGCGGACGCTACGCCCGCGGTGTGCTGACGCAATGCCAACGCGCCCTCCAAGCACTGCATGCGCGAATTACTGGACAGCAATGCATCCCCCCGCTGCGCAGCGGGCTGCGCGCATATCGTCCGTGACAAATGTTAGGCGTAAATACGCGCCCCACTTCATTAAACCGCGTCGGTATGAGTATTACTGACGTAGCAGCAACGATCAAATTCTTTAACGGGACTCTGGGGAAAACCCCTCACCGACGCAGCTTCAAGGTGTCCACAAACTGCCACGCCCTCACGCATCATGGGCAACCGTATATGCACGGTGTCGCCCGGACTTCTCAGAACGCAGCGTCAAAACTGAGGAAAGCCCTAATTAGCAACGACGTTTCAACAGGGCGCGTGCCTTCGTACGAGTGCCAGCCGAGGCGCCCTCATGCGGCTTCACAAACGCCCCTTCAAAACCTCCACTTACTAATTCAATAGATTTAGTCAGGAGACATCACATCTGGCGCTAAAACGACGACGAAATTTCATCTGCAAGTAATTATCTGGTTAACTAAGACGACAAAAATCCCTTCCAAGCCACCGTCTCCCTTCCCATCTCCAGTGATCTCCATACCCTCCAAGCCAGCGCTTAAGTATAGTTTGTTTGAAACATTCGGTCACATCGGAGTGCGTCATCTTTATTCCTTATGACTTAGACGTTAATTGAAGTCTTTTCCTGAACAGTTTTATCACGTAGAAGGAAAAAGTGTGCGGGTAGCTCAACTTGTTCAACGCGTGCAAGCAAGTCAGCGGCAGTGCGAGCATTTTCTTGCATCGGTCGAAAAGCATGCGCCATGATTCGCCGTTGTCAGAATCAAACAGTGACTTACGAATGTAAGAGTCACCCTCAACGCTTTTTTTTGCAATCTACGTGAAAACAGGCACGAACACAAAACAACACGTGGCGGCTTTGAAGAGGAGAGTGCTCCTTGCAGACTGTCGAGCTTGCTGCCCACGTCATCACCGACGATTATAGATGGTCCTCGATGGCATGAAACCAAAGGCGATTATTGCGCTATTTTAATCGACATGAATACAGGTCGTACAAACATGTAAACATTCGCTTACTAACTACATTAACAAGCATGGTGTAACGCGCGCACAGGCAACATCGATGACCGCGGACGATCGCTGTCAAAAAGCTGGCAGAAGCAGCGAGCGAATTTACAAACCTTTACAAATGGTGGCAGCGGCGAGATCGTCCGACAACTCCTACAAGTGGTAACAGCGGTGGGATCGTCCGACGAATCTTACACCGCACGGCCACGCCATACGCTGTTGCCACAGGAGTAGAACGCACTCCACCCCACTTCCCTACCCTCGGTGCCTTGCGCGCGCTAGATTGAGAAACACACCATGGTCGGCTCACAGTCGCACACTTTCACTCGCACATACCGGATACGGCGCGCGGCGACAATGTTATCGCCATCGGACTTGATACGGAACATCACGGCGACGGCAAAAATGCGCGTTGAGTGTTCATATAATTGCCAGCAAAATAAAATGTGAATAAACGAAAGTCCAGGTCTAAGAATAAGCTAACCCAGATGTCCAGAAAGGAGCGCGCGGAAAAGAATCCCAAGAAGAGCGAAGGAGGCAGTAGCTTTTCCGAAAGTGACGGTTTCAATAAGAGCGCTTTCCTGTTGTCCCCAATGCGTACGGTTTTTGCCACCTTTCCTTTGATTAAACACCCACCCTCCGTCACTACACGTGTCCCAATCATTGTTTCGACCGCTTTGTTCAGCCAATCCCCGCGCGGCTCCCTACGGCCGGAAAGAGTTTGCGGTTTGAACGGCGCCCGGCCCTGCCAGAAATATATACTGCCGGCGACAGCTATATAGCATGCCTCGCTCCACGGGGTGCTGCAGGTGTCTCCAAGCGCGACGCAATCTCGATTCGGCCGCAGTTCCCCTTGCAGCGCTTCCCCGCCTCTGCCCCGTTGTCTTTGCCGCTTATTTCCCCTGTTTCGAGTGACAGCCTTCTGCTGAACTGAACGACTCAAACAGCAAAAGCGCCCTTCTTCCGCCATTCCGGTCAGGCTTCTGCTGGCAAAAGGCAGGCGTCTGTACATGGAAGTGTAGGATAGTCAAGCCGAATAAGAACACGATAGAATAAGGAAATAAATGAGTACCCTCCCGATAATGCGCAAGGTGGTGTTCGCATTGTGTTTGATTGAAGAGAAGCTGCATGTTGGTATAAAAAAGCGACAGTACAGACAAGTTCACACGATACGCTGATATTTATTTTCTTCTTCGCTCTTGGTCGCTTTAAACAATAATCTTTAGCCAATGTAATGACTGATAACTCGGCCATGTGTATTATTATTCTAGTGGCCGGAGAAAATTCATGCTATTCTAGTGCCTTTCGAAATTTGTTTCCTGCTCGCACGGAATGTGACGGAGGCGCCGCTTCATCCTCGCGACTGCACATATTGCAGCTCGTCCGTGTTTGGCAGGCGGCCATCGCCGTAAAGGTATAGTCCACTGGTGAAACGACGGCACTGCATGCGCCTCGGCAGAAAATAACTCTGGGCCCGTCATCTCCACTTGCGTCAGCAATTTTATTGCGATAGCAATTATATGCACACTCCAAGAGTATTTCCGCTGTCACCGCGAGGTTCCGTATAACGTCCAAGGTCGCCAACACTGTCCCGCGCGCCCTACGATGTATGGGCGAGTGAAGGCGTACGAGGGGAGCCGACGGTCGCGGCCCAATCTCGCCCGCGCGAATGAAACGAAAGCGGACAGGAAGCGCGCCGCCTCCCGTCATGCGCGAGGCACCCAACGTTGCGAGGCACCGGGGAGAGGGGAGACAGGGGGCAGCGTTCTGCTCCAGCTGCAACTGCACATGAGGCCGCTGCGCGCGGTCGCCCGGCTGTAGAGTTTCAGTTTAGGGGACGCAAGGCGGCTTGCGTACGCAAGAACTAGGGGGCGACAGTACTGCGCATGCGCAGACCTCTACGTCTACTTGCGTCCTTGGGTTGTTTGGCCGGCCGCAAACATCGCTGCCCCTAAGTGGTCACGTTACCCGCGTGACTCTCGCGGTGTAGGAGAACTTACGAGTAGCTAGCGGGTAGATAATCTAATAAATATCTCACCAAGTGTCGACAGACGTCTTTTTTACATATATTAGAGAGGTCTAGCGTGTCCGGTATTCGGATAAACGCAGTAGGGGCGTTGGGGCGAAGGCATAAACGGGAGCGGCCTGCATGGTGCATCCACCTGGCGGCGCAAAGCTCAAACGCACAAACGCAGCTAATATTGCTGTAACCAAGTCTGTTCTACTTCGCTGTGTAAATTTTCGGCACTGGCGTAATTGTGTTGCTGCCAAAAATTTATACCCGCAGCAAAGCAAAATACACTTGGTTACAGCAATATTAGCTGTTTTTGTCTGTTTGAGCTTTGCGCCACCAGGTGGCTGCACCATACAGGACGCTCCTGTTCGTGGCTACGCCCCAACGCCCCAGCCTGCGTTTACCCGAATACTGGACACTCTAAACATCTCTATTAACTGCTTTTAATAAGAATAGTTTTATGTGCTTTACTTCATATGCTTGATTTCATGATTTAAACAATGATAACGCAGCAAAGATCAGACGTTGACGGCGCTGCGAGCGCATGCGACTTCACTGCGGCTTGCGTTTGGGGCCGCTAGCCTATAACGTGTTTCTGCTTGCGTACGCAAGCAGAAACAGCGCTAGGGGCCCCAAAAGCGCTAGGGGCCCCAACGCCTTGCGTCCCCTAAACTAAATAGAGAGTTTTAGTTTAGGGGACGCAAGCGGCTTGCGTACGCACGAACTAGGGGCCACGGTACTGCGCATGCGCAGACCCTGACGTGGAGGTCTGCGCATGCGCAGTACCGTGGCCCCTAGTTCTTGCGTACGCAAGCCGCTTGCGTCCCCTAAACTGAAACTCTCTAATCTCTCTACATCTTCAGGGCCATCTGCGTAGGGGGCAGAGGCTAGGTGCGTCGGCGACTGGTAGCTTTGTGCGTGCTGCGTGTTTTCGGCGCTCACTTTGCATTGAAGCGATAGACAGCAGGAATGTCACTTCGCTCGTTGCTGCTGCCTGTTTCCTCACGCCAGCGTTTCGACAGCGAGTTACCGCGGTCATCGAATCACACGTGCACGTGTTGATGTTTTGTTGTGCGCATGTAACACCATGCTTGTTAATTTAGTTAGTGTGCCTATGTTTACCATGACTATACGACCGATAAAACTGCCATCCTTACTTCGTATAGCCGTGCACTAATTTGCTATCGCAATAGATGTTTCGACTTTCGGGCGGAACTGCAACTTCTCTCTCTCTCTCTCTCCCTCTCTCTCTCTCCGCAGCGTATGGCAGCAGTCCATGTTCAACATCACAGTAAGATAAAAAAGAAGGAAATTAAGAGTTCCACGTCTTAACATAGTGCCAGCTTCGAGCACTCTACCGGAAGCATACTCATTTGCAAAGCTTTTGGCATTGTTACATCTTAATACCATCGATCAAGAAAGTCGCAGTTTCGCCCGAAAGGCGAAGCATCGATTGCGATATCAAATCAGTGGACCGCTATACGAAGTAAGGATACTAGTTTTATCGGCAGTATAAACTTGGAAACATTCGCTTACTAATTGAATTAACAAGCATGGTGTCAGCGCGCACAAGCAAACACGAACACACCATATTCGATGAGTGCGGACACTCGCTGTCAAAACGCTGTGTGAGCAAGCGAGGCAGCAGCAGCGAGCGAAGTGACCTACGTGTGATCTATCGCTTCAACGCAAGAACGGCGAGAACACAGCGTGCACAAAGGTATAAGCTGCCTGCAGATCCCTTTCAAGTTACGGCGCCAGATTAAGTCGCAATCGTCGGCTTCACTAATGTGCGTGCTTTCACTCGCACATACATCAAACGATGACCGGTGACGGTTACCGCCCTTGGAGGTTATAAGAAACCTCACGACGACGGCAACAGCATGAATGCGCCCGGAGTGTCCCTATAATCGCTATCGCAAGAAAAAGTGGCGCCAGCGGTCCGTGCAGAGTAAGCGCGTCAGTGCGAAGGGAGGGAAAACGCGCACTTCTCACGTCACGGACATCCACTGAATATGAGTGCACATGACGCGCGCTCAAAAGGCCTGCACGTTGGGGAAATAGTATCAGTGATAAAACAATGCTAAGTGCCATGTCCGCATCCAAACTGCTCCAGGATCACCGGGCACGAGATTGCGAAGGGAAGTGGGATTTTAACACCGTTAAACGAGGACACTCGAAGCTCGCCCACTTCGGCGAAATGGATAAATATCGAGGAGATCACCGAGCTATAACATGAGCTCAGCGAGAGGGGATCACCCGGATTATGGTCAATTCTTGACTCAGTAGCACCCTCAATCGAAATGACTGCAGTGACCACTTTCTGCTTCCTCACTGTTTTGCATATCGTTTCCCTTTCAGTTATTTTAATTTCAGTGTCCTTTTAGGTTAACGGTGGACAAAGGGAACGAAAGTGGAATACAATATATTACCTGTATGCGGTATATTGTATTCCAAGACGTCAGCACCAACTACGAGGTATGTAACACAGCACTTTCACGCGAAAGACGCACCAACGGCGCGCGCGTCAGGTTCTCTCACCCGACTGCCGCCGGCGTATTCGGGGTTACTTCGTACGAGCCCCGGCTGCTCGCGCACGGCACATGTACTGCGAGAAATGCTCTCCGCACGTGGGGACGGCATCGGCCGCCGAACCAGTGCCCGTCCGTCGGCGACCCAGTACACCTCCCCTCTCTCGATTAGAACATCAAAGATTCGAGACCGACATAAGGGGTACCGACCTTCGTCAACGTCGTTCCGCGCTGCGGCCTCGAGGAGCATGACGCTGGGGACGAAGTGCACCTTGTACTCTGTGGGCGGCGGCGCGACGGCCGGCGACGAGGCCTTGCCCTTCTTGGACTTCTGCAGCTCGCGCTCGTGCTGGCTCCACTTCTTCAGCTGCTGCTGGCGCCTCTTCTTGGCGTGCTTCAGCCGCTCCTGGGTGCTCATCTTCTCCACAACGCTCATCTCGGTCACCAGCTCGCTGTGGTCCGCCATCTTGTAGCCGCCCGAAAAACGACGCACCTGCGCAAACAGAAAGGCACGTCATATACTCGGGTGTACACCTGCACCGGGTTTAGCCCTTCTCGATAGGGGCACGTCACAATGCGGACGCTGTTCCTCCGTGGTGGCAACGTTTGCGCGATTTATACTCGCCTCACTCGACCGCCCCGGGAGGAGGTGCAGCGGGGGCGGGCGCCTCGTCGAGGTTCAATAACGATGATGATGATGACTTTAATGCGTTTGGCGCATACCCACTCACGGGGATAGGCCAAGAGTCCGGCAGATTCTACCTATGTGTAAAGGCAAAAACTACAGCGAGGAAATTTCAAAACGATTCGGTAGACAGTCATTAAAAAAAGGGAATATATAAAATAAATGAGACATTAAAGGAAGAATAATACGGTCAGCAATGAAATCGGTTTGATTCAATAATGAATTTTTCTATGGCGATGCATACATTCCTGTGTGATGCCCATGCCCAGACGCTCCGAAAGACAGCAGTACTGGAGTGTTCAATGACAGGCCTAGCTGTCGCACTAATTTCCAATGACATTTTTCTCGGGGAGGAGAAACGCCGGCATTCCAGTAAATAGTGTTCAATCGTTGCTAATGAGTTGCAAAAAAGGCACGAAGGGGGAATTGCCAGACCACTGCCTTACCCACTATACGGCAGTAAGGGAATTAAAGCATAAAAGGCGAAAAAGATGATGCGGAGGGGACTAAGTTCGATTCTATTTACTAGGACGTCAAAATGCCCAGGTACACCGGAACTAAAGCAAATGAGTACGCCTTATAGGGCACTGGGTCCCTCTGGCACAATGACTAGCTACGTGTTACGTAACACAACGCAAAGATACAGCACCACGAGCACACAGCAGCGGATAATAAGAAAAAAGAAGGATATTCGCCACCTTCATTCAGGAAAACCAGAAAAGCGGTAAAAGCGCAAATGGCCCCCAAATGCGCACACCGAACTCTTCAGCAATAATTAAATAGACACGTAAAAATTACCGACGAAACTTATTTTGACAGAAATGATTGCATACAGGACAGCAACGCAACTTTAAGAAATTTCAAAACAATCTGATCTTATTTCTTGCGACAACAGAACCAAGAAAAGTGTTACGTCAGTGTTACAACAAGATGCAATAACTCAGTAGGTCACGTAGTGCGTGCGTGTGCGTGCGTGCGTCGTCTTTAACGCCGAAACTACGAAATATGCTGATGGTATGGTTTGGCGGCGTTGCTTCGTACGGAGGGAATGCGAAAGTTCCAACTCCGTCTTGAATAGTTTTTATCCCGAGAAAACGGGGTATGAGGCAGGCGTTCCATCCGTCAATGGCAATGAAATTCGCCTCGGGCTGAATGCGGATGCGGTATTTTGGGATTGAGTGCCTACAATAGCCAGTACACCATCCCGCAGCACTCCGTGAGGTATTTTCGACACGGCGAAACGCTCCGCATGTCGGAGCAGGACCGTATGGCATGTGCGAGTCACAGGTGGCGGAAACGTATTCAAACTTGACCTCTGAATTTTGGTGCGTTTTCGTTGCTGCTGCCATGGGCGGTCGTCAACTTCTGCCGCGCAGGAGCTCCACAGTGGTTGGAAGTGTGGCGCGATTGTCGGGGCAGAATTGCTGTCGCTTATGTGGTTGTTGCTGGGGTTGAGTACGTCGAATGGGTTGGGAGAACAAAATCGTCTGACCAAATGTGCCGTGTGTGACATGACTGTGCATTGATTCGAAGGCAGTATATAGGTTGTAGCGGTGACTGGGCGCTTGTTATTGGCGAGGCCGTAATGTCCATCATTACCTGTGCGGTCATGAGTTCGGGAGCATTCGATGTTGGCACCGACTGGTTGTTCGTCTGCGTAGTGTCCATTCTCACTTGGGTTGGCTGGATTGCCGAGTTAGGGGTCTGGTCCGAGATGCGTGGAATGGTTGGTTCCACGACATCGCAGTTGATATTCCGGTTCAGAAGAAACTGTTGCTGGCAGCATGCATGCGGCTCAGCAGGCGACAGAGGATGGCTCGGGAGCAGACGACAGCGAGCGGGGCACCGGAACCGGAAGGGGCGCCGCGGAACCGGCGGAGCTCCGTTCATCTCCGCGATCGCCGCCGCAGTTTTAGGCTTATGAGGAAGCTTTAGCTCGGGCCCAACACCGACGCGGCCTATGCAAGTACATGTAGAGCGCAAAAACGCTTTTCTGAGATAAACACTCGACCGATCTTCATTAAATTTGTTGCATTTGAGAGAGAAAGTTAAATTCTAGTGACTGTTAGAAGCGGGATTTCGATTTAGGGCCTGAATTTCATGAAAAGGATTTTCAAAAATTCTAAAGTTTGAAAAAGAATAGACGCACGAAGTTTATAAATTAATAGCTTTGCATGAAGAAGAGATATCACGGTTCCGTAAACGGCATCCTTTAAAGCATTCAAAGCGGACAAATGCGATATGTCAATTTATATCTTACGTGAATTTGTTACGTTGTGTACAAGGGTTCTGCAAAGGCTGTATTTCGATATTACTAAATTTTTTTTATCAATTTCGTCCGCTTTAGATGTACTATCATATGCAATTCACCAGAATTGTGATATAATTTTTACTTGCTGAGTTATAGTTATGAAGATCATAGTCTCGTTTTTCTGAAAATGTTCGATATTTGCTAATTTTTAATGAAAAGTTGATCTAAATCAAAAATTGTAAATCAAAAGTCACTAGATTTTAAGTGTTTCTTTTAAATGCAACAAATTTCGTCAAAGTTGGTGCAGTGGTTGCCGTGAAAAACGAATTCTCCTTTAGCATGTATCTAGACAGGATCCCCCGAGCTAAAGCTTCCTCTTATGGCCGCAACGGCGGGTATACGCTTGCCTCTCGGTGCCTGTCAGTGCCGAGCTGGAGGCAACAACTCTGCTGAAAAGTTGTACAGGAACGCCGGAGGGAGGGTGAAGTATATTGGTCGGTCGAGGAGCCGCGTTTTGAAAGCGTTTTCGGGAAATTAGGAAAAATTGGCGGAGCACTGCGAATATGCGACTACGCTCGCTTGCTAATTAGTTCGGCTAAATCATTAGTCTAATCAATAGAAATTAGGGTGTACCAATTAAAAACCAAAATTAATTAAGGATATTTATGAATGAATAACCCTAATTTCTAATTATTAATATTAGATTGTGGCTAATCAGGATTAATTAAGGGTATCTAAGGTGACGTAAGTCTAATTATTATTAATTACGCTTACATTAATTAAGCCCCATCAAGATAAAGAAGGACAATTATAAGATACGTGTGCAAGATGAGCGATTGGAACGAATGCTTACGCAACACGTGACAAGTTCCACTAGGGTGTTTCTAGCAGTAACTTTTTTTTGAAGAAGCCCTATAACACGAGACGGGAAGTGATCGCGCCACCACAAAGATTTTGGTAGGAGGCAAAGAATCCTTCGCGTTAACAGTTCTGCAACAGAATGAAGCGCTTTTGCATCACGGCATCTTGTAATGATGTAGTAATATATCGGGAATGCCGCAAACTAGACTCAAATGTGTGAAGGTGTACATGCGCTTGACTGTAAAAAAAATAATTGAATTAACAAAATTATTTCCGCCCTAAGAAAATATGCGAATGAATGTTCGGTGCTAACTACACTCGAACTAAATATTGCACGAATTACCTCTGTAGCATTCACGAAGTATCAAAACTACGTCACGAACTTGGAAGTCGCAAAACTACAATACTGAGGTCTGGACTCTACAATCCTACGATACATTAACATTTATCGCAGAGATGGCAAATGTTCGTGTTTAATCACGGGACGACTTTAAATAATTTGATAAAGAAATCTAAGATCTTAGCGAAGTATATGCGCATGCCAGCCTAACTGTTCACAAAATAAAGCAAAATTTTGGTGCAACGCATTCTGGCCGCCGGTTGTCGCACACTAAAGCAAAACTCGTAATTTGACACAAGCTGTGGAAAAGAAAGAAAGAAAAGAAGAACAGACAAGCGATAAAACTACATTTCAAAACGGCGAGTTGTTGAGGCCGGTAAGCAGAGATCCAGTTACATAGGTTGTCAGGATTGGGGGCTCAATCCCATCGTCCGTGGTCCTTTGCCAAGATTGGAGTACGGCATGAATTCGGAGGTAGCTGGCCCATGCCGTCGTCCAACTTATTTACGCTGAGATCGTTGATGAAGTGAAGAACTGCTTCTCATCGAGAACGAGGAAAAGGGTTTATTTACAGAAATTAAATCAGTCTAACATGACTGCTTGAGAAAAAGAGTATTAGTCCAACAGGACTGCATGAGAGAAGTGACTCAGTCTAACATGACTGCTCAAGAGAAGTGTCCTCAGCATTCGCACAACCACAGTTTTTATACACCCGATCCGCCGGTCCTACGACGCGGCGACTGTTCGTTTACTCATCACCAACGCGCCGCTGCTCTGCAGAACAGTTTACGTACACAAAGGCAACCGCGCTCTGATGCCCGACGACGGCGTTGGCGGGTGCCGTTCCGGGAACTATCGTTGCCGATCGAGGGTCGCTCGTTGTTCCGTGCCACTCCGAACCGTGAGAAGCACAAAAATACGTCGTTCCCGCGGCAGCTTGTCCATGCGTGTCAAATCATCTCCGCGTTGGGGAACTCCGGAATCATTGTTCATGCACCGAACTAGTTCCGTCACAATGTCGAAGGGGCTGGAGGAAGGCGGCGGATTCCAGCGCAAAGGTCGCTTCTTTGAACGCCTCCCAGCTGCAGCGACGGAGAGGGAGAGGTGCGCGTCGTGTCGCCCTGTCGTAACTGTGTGGCAATCTTGTTTCGCAGCACGCCATTCTTGACAAGGTACGGTGGTCAGTGGTTAAATATTAGTTTTCATATCGCGGATGGCAGGGGCTGGGGAAGAGTAAAATGTTTGTGCGTGCGTGAGCGGGGGAAGTGGGGATATCGGTGTTCCTTTGGCCAACGCATACACGTTTGTTTGTCATTATACGGTTCGCAACCATTTATGCCCAGCCTTTTCCTTCTTTTCCTTCCCCATTCGTCATTGGCTCGCACGAAGCTGCACCCTCGCTATCGCTGGGATCGGCCACTCGCAGGGACATGTGACAAAAAATAACACAGCACGAGGATAATAATTCTCGCAAAATACGGGCCCGTTATTGCTGTCGCTCTCGTCATAGCAATTATTACAATCCTATGCGAAGTTACGCGCAAACGAGAAATGTTTCTTATCGGTTGTCAGCTTCCTCTGCGGAACGAATACGCGACATGGCCTTTTCTAACACTTCAGAGTTATCACCAGGACGGTGACAAACAGCACGGAAAGTAGGAGCTCCGAGAGAGGTAAAAAAAGAGCACGACACGCGCTGCCAACAACAGAGTGACATTGGGAGAAAACGATCCGCGCTCGTGTTGCATCGATTCCCGACGGTCCTGCTTCCATGTGCGCCCTGTCGTGCTTGACGATTTAACAGAGGAGGACAGGAACTATGAACGCCCGGTGACAGGAGAACCCGACCAGCGCACAAGTCCCGACAGCTCCGGCTCGCTCCACGTGTCAAAGTTACTGTGACAACTTCAAAAAACGAAAGAAAAAGAAACGCATGCTGAAAAACGAGGGGGCAGTTTCAAGAACGTCGACTCGCCACTTGAATTCACGTCTCGATCTCTCATCCGCCATTCCGAGTTCCGCGAGCTGGGCCACTGAAGGTTAAAGGCAAATGACGCGTGGCTATCTCTTTAGGAAGTTAAAATAGTAAGAGCGATATCCATTGTGTTAATTCAGCTACAAAACTGCAAGAAATACGCGCCTAATATTCTCGTTATTTTTTTATCTCTCGGTTTCGAGCCCCTGGGCTACTAGCATCGACAGCTCCCGGTACTGGTGCACCGCACTAAGTGCGTACAACGCAGGCGAAGTGGCCTGGAAGATTATATTAGACAGAGAGAGAGAGAGCAGAGAAATGCGAAGTGCGAACTGAGGAACAGAGATATCAGCAGCGGAAGTCATACCGGCAAGAAGAGAGAAAAAAGTCGCGCTGGGGAGGGAGGGGGGGGGGTCGAAGGCGGCTGGTTGCGAGATATCCAGAGACGGCTCGGTGTACGCGCGCCGGAAATGTACCGGGATGTCGTAGGCACGCGCCGAAATTTCGTGCGCGCCTGAGCCAACACCGAGCCGAACGACGCCGGCTGCTCTTTCCTCTGCGAGCAGGCGTCGGCCCATCGGTCGGCTTTCACTCGCCTGCGTCGGGCCAGCGATACCGACCGATCCGCTTGGGCGGCGACGGCAGAGTTGGAAAAGCGCGCCAAGACCCGGCCGGCGCAAACATTCGGGGACCAAGCAAGCGCGGCGGCTTGCAGCAGTGCAAACGGCCGCCGCATAAAACAATGTCAAAAGACACGACAGCGGCTCCTCGGCCCGCGCTGATGTGGCGCCACGCTGCCTCCAGCGTCTCGCTATAGACGCCGCGAGAGCACCGGGGGAGCAGCAAGACCGACAGGGAAAACAAGAAAGCGCGCCACGACGATGAAAAGCGCGCATTTTTTTTTTCTTTTCCTCGCGGCGCTCACACAAAGTGCCTCTTCATTTCCTTCTATATTTCTTTTTCCCTTTCGATAAAAGGAAGAAAACACTCCCGTTCGGATATCAGCTTTCACGGTAGGTGCATAAGCAAGCATACGCGCGCACACATAAAATGGGGTACTCAAAAGCAGAAAAAAAAGAGAGAAAAACTTGGGGGTTGCAGGAAACGCGACGAAACGGTAGCGAAATTCCCGATCACGTCATTCAGACATGTTGACGAGCTCAAGCGGAAGCCCTGGAGCGCCTACGCACACGAACTTGAGATCAGACATGCAGGAAGCGATAAACTTGATTCCCGAGTGCTTCCGAAGGGCTGGGTATAACATCCGGCACGCAGTATCGGGGCGAATGCAATGCCAAGTGCGGGAACAAGGTTCAGAACCGTGAGGCCGCGCAGGATGGAAAGGCTGTAGCAGCCTCCTCGTCCGGAAGAGCTTCGGCCAAACGAAGCCGACGAGCAGCGTTTGTAGTTTTACTTTCCGTGAACTACAGCGTATATTAAACAGACGCAGTAAATTACTCCGGCAACAGGTACCTACTACAAGGTCACCTTCTAAACGGGATACAATCAACGAGATAAGCGCAGTCGACATCAAAAGTTTGCGGGGAGCGAGCGTGTTTCGCGAAAACAAACAAAAAAAAAGGTTTTGCTCTCGCTCAGTTTGTGCGCCCGGCTATGGAAATATTCAGATCGCTCCCGAGATCTCGCGCCTCCATACACTTCTCACGCCGGCTGTACGTATTACATAGAGATGAAGGCGCAAGCAGATAAGAAAATATGCAGAAAACAAAGCCAACAAAATTGAACAAGAGGGAGGAGATAATTCACTGGGAAAAAGCAGGGAGGTTGACCTATAAGGTTAATTTCCCGTAGCCTGCTACTCTTATCAGAAGGCATGATGAGAAAAAGAGGTGCACGAGGAGTGATTACGAGGATAGGCATATAGTAGGGTGCGATCACGCGAGAATCCCCGATCGCCTGCAAAGGGGTTCGTTCACGGTCTTGAATATAGACCTGTGTTAATTGAACAAAAGTTGCACAGAACTATTATGCAGAAAACTAATGCTCACGGCGATGCACAGTGAACAATTTTTGACGAAGCCTAAAACACAGTACATTTACGACAATGAAATTACAGCGCATACCAAGTCAAGAGCCGAAGTTATATAAGTTATTATTCCGAGTTGGAAATCAATAGCCAGAGGTACCGTTTTAAGCTAAGAGTCAGATATGGAGGTCTTAACAGAACATTCCAAACTCAAATTAACGAAAAACTTACAAACGGGCAACGGCTGTTGCCATTAGTACAACGTAAGCAAATACACCAACATTTAATATAAGAGATCGCGTGTTCGAAGTATGTTTCGAAAATCGACACAGTGGTGCAGACACTAGAGCGCGTATCGCGGTGTCTTAAAGTGATGGCCCTGATGGCTCGATTTAGTATGTGTAGAAAAGATGAAACGCGTGAACAGTACGTAGGTCTCCCATCATGAAATAACGCCTAGTTCAAATAGCCATATCACGGCGAGGTATAAGGTGATTAATAGCCATGCACAAAGATTAAGGTGAGCTTCTAAATCACCTTTGTGCCATGGATGTCTTTCTATGCAAATAATTACCACGTAAATGGAGCTAAGTGGTTATCGATTAGGTCCACCAATAGAGAGCAATGATCACTCAGCAAGAGATCACAAGAATTAAGATATGCGGGTGACGTAAGCGAACCTGAAGCTGGTTCCGAGCTCACGGCCCTGAATAAGCTTAAACTTCGCAAACCGTCATTATTACGTCAGAAAGGTCGCGCTTCAATATCGAAACAGATCCCGACATTATTATGAGAGCTTAGTAGAACGACAACTTAGCTTACTTTTAAGAATAACTTAGGGTTGTGTGTGTTAATTTTCATAATCATCTTTGCTCTGTGCTCTATGACATGCTGAGAATAGATCTAGAGCAAATTCTGGGTGTTTTACATAACATGAACCAGCGTTTTTAAAAAGTGTGACTGTGAGCGTGAGCGGCAGGAATTGACCTCTTCTGTAGCGCTAATTAACAAAACGCCGTTCAATGAAAAAGTGTTACTGGGCCTTCGACCGGAGATATCAATGAGGCAAGCCACCAAGGCTCGCTTAAAATAGTTAACACAGGCCTATATTCAAGGCGGCCTTTTCTCAAGATGCTGCCCGTCCTTATTAGTGGCCCTCACTCCCTTATTTTTCCACCTATTCATTTTCTACTTGAGCAGAGTAGCACACAATGGAGCACTCTCTGCGTTTGCTCAATACGTTATCTGCCCCCCCCCCCTTCTCTCTCTCTCTCTCTCTAACCCTCAACAAATCCTCGATTCATATACATTCCAGCAATGGTGTTCTGCATAATTATTTTATGACTACGTGCGGCCTGAAGAACAAACAGGCATAATTCAGTGCAGCTTATCAGTAGCGTCGAGTTGTACAAAATACGTTTGTGTTCTTTTCCTGCAGTTACTGTTCGATTGTGCAAATGATACTGAACCACGGTTCGAACTGATTTGAACCGTATTTTTTTTTTCGCTCCGAAGTTAAACTGGAACTCAACCACTTTGGGCAAACCGAAAGGGAAACAGGAACAAGAAAAAAGTTTGGGTTCGACACTCTGGCTGTCGCGCACCCGTGCTACGCAATGGGACGCACGCGGCGATCATCTCAAAGAGGTAGTTGGCGCTGGCGCAATGCAAGTATACCACGTGCGACGGTGATCGAACTGCTGAGCTGGCAGACCGAGGTTCGATCCCACCATCGGGCGCGCAATTCAAGTTTTAAGTGTGAGCTGTCAAAAAATTAAACTCTGGCGCTTTACGCGCCAAAACCATGGTATGACTATGAGGCACACCGTAGTGGCGGACGCCTGATTAATTCTAAGCACCTGGGGTTCTTTAACGTGCGCCCGATGCACGGTACACGGGGTGCTTTATTTTTTTTTTTTTGTATTTCGCCCCCGTCGAAAACGCTGCCGGCACTGAACCCCGCGCCCCCTCGGGCTCAGCAGCGCTATACGCCATAGCCACTATAAGCCACCGCGGCGCGTGTGCGTGCTTACGAGGGTTCCATATTATGCTGGACGTCGTCGTGGTCGATGCCTCTGTTAACGACGGGCGGGCACGTGCACTTCGCGCCTCGAAAATGTGCAAAAGTGAGAGCCCCGCAGTCCAGACACACAGGTGCCCTGGAAACGTCACTTTAAAACGAGCCTCCCAAGGCACTCCTAAAATGAGCCAGACTATGGACGACAAGCTCGCGAGCTTCAATAGAACGGAGACTAGACGCGCTTGAGGTTTACGGCTACACTACGTAAAAGCAAGGCAAAAGTAGCTGTGCGATCGTCTACCGTCTGTTGTGGCGAACATCGTTGTCATAGGCGAAGAGGCAGCAACACAGCCACGCATTGGCCAATACGAGTTCCAAACGCTTTCAGGCTTTCGCTGCTGCGCGTTGGCGCGACGGCCAGACAATGGCTGCACGATTTCGTCGAATATCATGTTCCCCTAAATACGTGGAAGAAGCTTCGTCAAAAATAAGAAACAGTGACAGCGGCAGTTTGCCAACTCCTCCTTAATTCCCTTCCCCTCCACTCACTTTTTTTTTCTTCACGTCGAACCTCAACAACGTCATCTTTTTTCGTCACCTCTACATGTGTCACTGCGTTTGCGAGACTACAGTATCGTCCGCAAGCCTCAACGCTCTGCACTCGTCGGCATTCAGCTGCAGCCAGACTGAGCTTCAGCCTCAATCTTGTGGTCAACGTATACGCCGACCACCGCAGATCTGCGACGTCCAAGAGCTGGTTGGCTCCGGCGAGGAGAGCAGTACACTTTTGAGACGAATTGTACTAAAATACGTGTTATTCCGTTCGCGAGCCATTTAAATTGCAGAATGGAAGCGCCTGATTTAATTACGATTTCCTCTGCTGATAAAGTCCCGCTTGTTAGAGAAATAAAAGAAATTCCAGAAGAGCAACATGGCGGTTTGAATAGTGGCGCGGAACCATTCGCTACTTCGCCTCCGGCTGCGTGCACGTGCGCATCTATGCGTGCGGAAAATGTTGCACAAAATGAAGTTTTCGCATCGCCCGATGAGTGATCCTCCACGAGTGACGAGGCGCGCGTGCGTTGGAGCAATTGCGCCTGCGCGAACGACATCGAGCGGTACTGAAGACGTTCTAATGCATATGCTTGAATGGTGCGCATTACTGCTGTCGCTCAAAACTTACGTTATTTCTATCTGGCCCGATATCTGCATGTGCAGACAGACAAAGCTAGCGAAGCATGACGTTGTTGAGTAATTACTGAACGAAGAGCATGCTCGGCGCGAATACGGAAGTACACAGTAAGAGAAACACATAAAACAACACAGGTACGCTCCTTCTGTCTTATGTCAACAAGCTATTAACAACAACTTTTTGTCGACAAGCGCACCTGCTATCATGTTTGTTCCTCTCAGTGCATTCGTCCTATATTGTGCTCAACATGCCCCCCATTCAAGACTACGACAAACTAGGTCAATTTGACGTCCGCCTGTGCAGCAAGAGTTGGCCTGAATTCGGCAAAACGCTTAATTCGTTTAGCGTGTTTCTGCACGTCTATAGCGGATACAGCGCAGGTTCCCCGAGGAGAAACCTCTGGAACGCATTTGCCCAACTCATTTACGTCGCTGGGGAAGCGAATTAGATTACCTGATGATGCGTTGCTGGCGTGTGCGCTTCGTAGACGCCTATGGTCCACGCATATTCCCTTACACTGGGCCATCAACTCACTGCTTCCGCACGTCGACAACAAGCCCAATCGGCAACAATGAAGATTATTCATAAAGAAGCTATGACCGTGAGATACCTGTCATCTATGCATACGAGCTCTACGGTGAGCCAGAAATACTTTGCCGCTGCTTAAATTACTCTGAAAAGACTAACAAACATTTGGTAACTAACGTTCTTATTAACTTGAGGGCAGCTGTTTATATGGAGAACTCGTAGAGCGTCGCAATTTATGAAATACCCTTTTTAGAAATAAAAGAAATCACAAGTATTCTGAGATATTCATCATCGAAATTTAGGCCAAATCCAGTCAATATCGAGTCTGGGAGCGTCCCGCTGCGCGCCAGACGACAACGCCCCATGAAAAAAAAGAAGTGCGGGGCGAAGGGTGAACGACAGCATGCCGCAGCAAATCCTGACCCGACACACAACGGCACATGCTTGCCAGGCAAAGCGCACCGTATCAGAAGGTGACGCGACTGGCCGCAATGTTCAGTTTAAACAGAGAGTTATAGCTCTGCGGGTTTACGGGCCAACCGGCCCAGTTGGGACGCCATTGCGCGTGTGCCGTAACGCTGGGGCGGCCAGCGTGTGTTTACAGAGCGGGCCGCTCGCTCGCTGGTCTCGTCTCCCCCCCAGCAGAGCGCGCGCAGCGGACCAGCGTTTTTGAGCAACAAGCATGGCGACCACCCGCAAGAACGGCGGAATGTCGTCAGCGTCGTCTTCAAACGCGGCGTTGGCTCGCCTGCAGGCGAAAAAGCCTTAGAGGTGTTTCACCACTTAAGAGGACTTCTGCATCCTGCGAGAGGTTTCAGCAACGAGGCCGTATCATGACGATTTGAGGTGGATGACCGCGATCGAGTACCTGAAGCGAGCGTGCTGATCTTTTTCACAAAAAGCCCAACCTTGTTCGACAGATGGCGCAGCAAAGTGCTCCGCTTTACTCCGCTTGAATTCGCTCGACCGAGCCAGGAATCGCTGAGCTAAAACGCTTCGCGCGGCGCTCCACTGCCGTCTCCGCTCGCCCGCTGGGCCCGTAAACCCGCTCAGCTATTGAATAGTTGTGGCTCAGCGAGCCAGCGTAGACGCCACTGCGCATGCTGTATCGTGCACGCGCACTGGCGTCTACGCTGGCCCGCTGAGCTACAAAACACCTCGCGTTCGTCGTCACGGGGCGTTTCGCTCTGAAATGTTAGCGCGGCCACCTTCCCTGCGCACCCGCGGCGCTCGGTCTCGATATTGCCTGGATTTACCGTTGAAATTCAATGATAAATTTGCGATCTTCCAGATCCTTAAAAAACGAGCGCACATTGAAACGTGACTGCCTTCAAATTCGCCATTTAAACAATTGCCCCTAAGGCACTAATAGTACTAAGTGAAGTAAGTATGCTTTGTTTCTACAAAACAATATAGTATTATTACGAAGGGAAAGTAGGGACAAAAAGCTATGCTCGTGGTAGCTTGACCAGCTGCTACTGTAGTACTAGTAAAAGAAAAGGAGCTGCAGAGCTGATATACAGTTTTTCTACTTGCTTACAATTCAAGCACCACAACTGACCATGCATAAACATCACAGATTAGAAAAAGCAAAGCGAGATGAAAAAAAAAATCAAGCACAACATTTCAATGCACTTTCTATAAAATTTCGACGGAAGTTCATAAACACTGTCAATATAAATGTAATTAATAAATTCTTGTTAATTAGTATTTTCAGAGTAACTTTAGCAGCGGTGAAGTGTCTCGGCGTCGCCGTAGAGCTGGTGGTGGTGGTGGTGGTGAATTGTAGCAACAGGCGGGTTTAGCCTGGCGAACAAGGCCGGCAATTGCTCCGCCCGAGCGTCTCGCACAGTACCGCTGAAGGGCTTCACCATGTGTCCATCAAACCAGTCTCTCTTAAGAACTCGATGAGGAGACGTGAAGTTTCTTTTCGGGCTATAACTGATCCCGCGGGAAATATAAGGTGGTGCAGGCGCGCATGCGGAAGGTTCTTGCTTTGCAGATTCTTTAGGAGAGTGTCTCTTTCATCTTGGAATTGCTGGCCGTAGAGCTCGTACGCGAGGATGACACACGCCTCACGGTCGTAGCGTTTCTATATATAAAAAAAAATCTGGATTGTGTAAAAAGAAAAAAAAAATCTGGATTGTGTAAAAAGAAAAAAAAACAGCCTGTATAAGTAAATGTTGTGGATGTGTCACGCTCGTTGCAGTGCAACATGCAGGACGTTGCGGTCAAGACAAAAAACGATAAGCGAACTCTAGATTGAAAACTAAATCACACACAAAAAAAAAATCCGCATTTCCACATTCGATGTGCAGTCGAACAAGCAACGCCAGTTCCGGCATCTGGGATAATCAACAACGCTTCACGATGCGTCAGGATGCTGCATCAAACAATGCTTATCGCAGCCAGAACTGGTTCCACGCGCGAGGAGCGCAACACTCACCGAATACGACAGCAGCGGCCTCAAATCAGACGACGCGGCGGCGGGAGGCGCGGGCCCCGCAGGATGCGACCGCCAGGGAGTGGGCTCATTTTGGACGTCCGGCGCTCACACCTGCAAGAGGAAGCGTCTCATCAGCCCCACAGTGCGGCACGTTCCCCGAGCGCGAGCGTAACCCAAGAACAGATCACGTAAAACGAAACACGCTTGCATGCACGCAGCAAGACTATGAGCAGGCAACCTCGGCGAAGCGAGGTAAGCGCAGAACGAGCAGCACAGCCGTTTGATACACGAGCGAACAATCGAAGTAACAATTTGCGAGGACCTGACACATTCTTCACTTTCTAACATATAGTCACATACACAGCTAGTATACGGAAGTGATTGCTTTACTTATGAGAGAAAAAAGCAAGGAAAGGAAATTACTGCTAACCACACTCCTAACTTTCATGACTAGACACATGATCGACTGGCAGTCAGCGGTGGGGGTAGGGGCGGCAAATGCTTGGTAGAAATAATAGAGTGAAAGAATGAAGCTATCTACATGTCGAACAACGCAACTACATCAGAGTGTATCCATAGTGCACTGGTAATGTCCCTTCGTCGAAAGTGTTTGTCAACCGGACCCGCACACCGGAACCGTTCAGTACAAGCGTTCACGTAGGGCAACCGGGTTGCGAGGCCCCGATTGCTCGCAATTATCACAAAGTTAATGGAAAAGGGCTCGCGAACGTAACGTCGCGCGGGCGCGTGCGAGCGCGTGCTTACGACACGGCAACGTCTCCTGAACGTGATGCAAAGTGCCTGCAAGGCGTCCGTCACAGCGTGCCAGATATTGACGGTTCCAAAAGAGATCGCCGATTGGGCACGACACCGCGCTTCAGTTTCTCCACAGTGATTCCCATTCAGGTGTGCCCCGAGTGTGTCTATAGTGTTCACATAACCCACTCGTACGAGACCACTCCCATATGTTCCGTGTGCGCGAACGGCGCGCTCTGCTACCGACAGCGAACTATGCACTCAAGTTTGCTTCAATGACAGCAGCAAAGTTAGGCGAAAGCATCGGCGGTGAAGTATAAACAGAAAGGCAGCAACGCCACGCTGGAACAATCTCTTAATGAACGGTTAAAGAAGGACGTTCGGTCAGAACAGCGTTCTAATTAACACGCGCCGCCACATGAAACAGTTTGCTCTGCGCATTGCAGGATGTAACCCTTTGCGCAGAGGCACGCGAAAGACGTCGCAAGAGAACTCCGCGGCGAAGCGGAAATGTCAAGCGCTGCAAGATGAATTACGTGTTCTGTATAGGAGAGATAGCGACCGCACTGTCAGAAACGTCAACAGTCTCGAGGAGGTCACTAACATTTTCGCGCAAATTAATTCGGCCAACAAGCAGAAGGCAGCGCTCCGGCAAAACCACCAACCGCATGTTACGAAAGTTCAGACGTAATTTGGCCTGTGGATACACTTGAAAACAGGGATAAGTCGAAACATAAGAATGTGGTCATCGCATTAGCTATTTTGCTAGACTTCTGCCTTCAAATATGTCGAAAATAACAAATGTTATGGCGGTTATACTCTGCTAATTGTCTTACGTCCTAATTACTGCAGGCTGCAGATCACCTAGTACCATTACCACCATTAAATACAGTCAAAATTTGATCTACGTACCAACTGTACTTTGTTTACTCAGGGGTCATGTTTCAATATACAAATACATTTTCTATAGCGCATGCGCCCCGTTTTCCACTATCTGAGGCACCGGCTGAAAAGTACGAAGCCCCGCGAGAAAAACAGAAAAAAAAAATCATCTCCACCCCATCCAATCACTTCTTTTGAACCATGCGAAACACTACCCGCACAAGATACGGCGGCCCTTTCACTGCGAGTCCTGCTCTGCGGCTAGCGACAGCGCGAAATGGAGCTGAGCCCCAAAGGAAGAGCGGCAGGGCGCCCGGAGCTAGACTCTCCTCTGTCAAAGCGGCGACTGCGACCGAGTGATCGCTATTACCATAATAAAATATCAGCAACGAAGGAGACAACGGAGAGAGGGCACCGAGTTAACGAATGCGTCCACGCGGAACCAAAGAGGGAAACTTCCGCGAGTTCGTCGGCAGTCTGAACTCTCGACGACAGAACGTGTAATCGGAGATGACACGGCATGCAATCACGACAGCAAAGGCAGGAGATAGCCAGCAACATCCAAGCACTGCCCTCTGTAAAGGGGCTCCAGAACTGGGAAGGAGGGACGGCGTGAAAGTTAGAAGTGAACAAGACGAAGAGCGCCGGGCGCACGGCGGTAACAAGGGAAAATTTGTAGCAGCGAAGCAGCGCCGCCATCTCCCCCTTCACCTCCCTTTTTTGTTCCTCTCTTTATTTCAGAGCAGAATTGTTGGAGCGAGCAGCCCAGCAAAAGGGACTAACTTCTGGCGGGTCGTAATTAATGCGAGGCCGGCAATCAACGGGGCAGGGAGCCAGCAAAGGGCCAGTCCGCAGGACGACAAATGGGATGGCCCGTTCCCAAAGAAAGTTTAAAAATTTCAGAAAGCAAAGCTGAAAACGGCGAGTCCGTACCTCGTAAATGACAATGACAATGATGACAATGATGTTTATTTTTGCATCAGTACATGACGTATAAAGTACATGACATGAAATAGTGCGGCGCTGTGCACTGGAAGACAGCAGCGAAGAGCAGAAGCGACGCCATGTGACGAAGAGCGGTGCAGCGAGCACAGTTGAACTGCCACCCATGGCAAAGCCAACGCTGGGCACAGGCGGCGGCGGTGACCGTAAACGCGCGCAAATGCCCACCAGCGTTGCTATTTTGGACGCTATCAAATTCCGCCATGCTGGAGTTCTGAGCCAATCAGAGAGACCGTACGTAGCAACCCTGTCAGCCAATCAGAGCTGACAAGATATCGAATTTGACAATATCGCGCAATTTGGCAATGTCCAGACAGTATACCCCGGAGAACGGGAGGGACGCGAAAGTCATATATCGAGACAATCGTCACTACGGCACATCATCTGCAGTGCTTCCAAAAACACACGTCACTACGCGGGCCCTTCCATGTCAACAAGTGATCATATCCGAATCCCTGGATCTCGTTCTCGAATGTTAGCATTTCGCAATCGCCAGATCGGCGCGACGCACGATAGCGCAGTTACGGAAAATAATTCTTACACAGCTTCACCCTATACTCTCTTACATCATCACATCCATGTGCAACATCGTCGATATACTGGGTGTTTCAGCGAACACTTCCAACATTTTTATTGCGATGGCAATTATATGGACACTCAAAGCACATTTCTGCCATCGTTGTCGCCGTGATGTTGCGTATAAAGTCCAAACACGATAACACAGTCGCCGCGCGCCGTATACGTGCAAGCTTGTGAGGGTCAGCCTACGATCGCGGCTCAATCTGGCGCGCGCGAGGGAGGAAGGCGGGGTGGATGCGCACCGTCCTCTTCTGCGTGCGAAGCAAGGGGGGTCTATTCCGCCGTATATAACCGCAATAACCCAGCAAGGGGTTATTCTATTAGCCGTATCTTCAAAAAGATCTGCGCTTTCGACAAAGTGCGGGCCCGCGCGGGCCTCATCTTCAAAACGATCTGCGATGTGCACATGTATATATTGGCGGCGAGCTCCACCACTGGAAAAGCTGGCGCCGCCGTCGGCGTGACGTGGCATGAGGAATCACGTGGACACCGCGGCCGCGTCGGAAGCGACGAAGCGAGCTGGAAACGAACGTTTAAAGACCCAGCTGCGCTGCGGTTCTGAATAAGTGGTGTGGCTTTAACGCCCTGGGTGTCTGCTTGACAACATTTGAAAGTACTGTAATAGGTAGTGGCAGCCTTTGGAGGCGTGCAGCATGGTAGGCTCGGTGCCGCTGTGCCGGACGTGCGCAACGGAGCCCGGTGGCAGCCTTATTCACACGTAGCCGCAGGACAAGGAGTTGCGTGAAGCTTGGCTCGCGAAACGTGGATCCAGCAGACAGCCATCGGCTGCAACTCGGGTATGCAGCAAGCACAGCCGCGAGGAAGATTTCTGCTACAGCGCCGGGACTGCGATGTTCGGTGAGTAGCAGAAAACGCGTACTGAGACGCTCGCCCGCGCCCGCTGCCCGGCTAATGTCATGACGGTTTGGTCTATGAACTTGTTGATGCTAGATACTGGCAAGTTCACTGGAACGGAAAGGGAGCGGTAAGACGGACATTAAAAAAAGGCATGGCATATGGTCATGTTTGTGTTATGAATTAATGCACTGGATTAAGAATAAGAAGCAGAGGGAAATCGCACGCTGAGAAGACCGATAAACATACACTGCGGCGCAACTTGGGAAATATTGAAATGTCCAAGAATTTAGAAGACAAAAAAAGATTGAATTCTCGCGACGGCACATCGCAGTTGCCGTAGGCGTCGAAGTCTCTATAACGAAACTATTTTGAACCGTTCTGATAGCGTCCACGCAACAATGGTTGCTAGTGTACTGTCAAATGCTCATATGCTGCGGCCTATAGCTCACGGCACGGTGCGAAAGCGCGTTCACAGCGAAAGCAAAACATTGTGCGCGGACATGCATGCAGACGCGCAGTCGGTCGCTGCGAACTCGTGCGATCACTGCATTGAGGCTTCATTCTGTTACGCTCCATTTCGTTATACAGACAACCCACTATAAGAACATATTTAACATAGTTTCAGCATTTGCCTATCTTTCATGCAAGAAGCCGGTTCGGGAGACTCCATCGCAGCGACCGCGCGCAGTGGCGTTGACTGTATTCGGTAAAGAGATAGCGTCTGTAAACGATTCCGCGCTTCAGTTTGCCCAAGATTATTATGTCGACAGCCAAAACTTCCCTCGTTTTGAGAGTACTTACATGAATGTCCAGGAGGGCTGCCGAGTGGTGTGTTTATTGAACGCCCTAAGTGAAACCTATGAGGAGCGCGCTGCGTGATAATACTACGCAAGGGAGGCGCTTCCGACAGATGGCGACTCCGTAAGTCCTCGCCCCCAATAAAGCATGCGCGAGTGCCTGTAGTTTCGTATGCCCTGTGCATTCGACGCTCAGTTCGCGTTGAAGCGAGAGACACGAAGGCGAATTCGCTCGCGATAGCTATAATTAAGTTAAAACTTAACGAATACTTGTTATTAGTTAATTATGCATTTATTTTATTTTTAAGTAATGTCGGCCTTTTCGCGTAGACCAGCTCATGGACTAAAATTGTGCTATCAGCCACAGGCAAATTTAAAAAGTGTTTGAAAGTGTTCGCTGGAACCCCCAGTATAACGGAATAATCATGTAACTGCAGCGGCAACGAGCGGTTCGCGAGAAAAAGAGGCGCTTTATTTTGCGGAACAACCGAATAGAACTCGTCTATGTGAACGTCGAACATGCACAGATACGAGGAAAGTTCTGTTAAGTAAATGCCGCTTCTTAATGCCAAGTGAACAAGCCTGCTCAGCTACGTTCCAAAAACGAACCGAGTGGCTTATCATAGTACCTGCGTCTTTTGGCGTGCGTGTACGCTACTTTGCGTTTTCGTTATACCAAATCTCACCAGTTTGTGTACAGTGGAGCGGCTGGAAACACGCCAGCGTAGACCTATAAGTGGTTGCTAGAATGTGTAGATAAGAGCGCCGACGAGCTGTAGCGACACCTTGCAATAGTGCGTTTAATCAAAGTACGCAAAGCGTTCATTACTACGAGGGCGAATAAGAAAGTCATTGCCCCTATTTTTTATTAGCAAGAATAAGGTATATGCAAGTAATTAGAGATATACGTACTATTCTACGCACCTTAAACTTTTTCCACATAGTCCCCACACCAGTGCAGACACGTGTCCCATCGCAGCACTAAATTTGTCCAATCGCAGTCGTCAAACAGCAACGCACATCGCTTCCCCGAAAGCTCATTGTCGTGCAAGTCTTCACGGCCTTTTGCGAACTCACGATACCACCACCTCACGCTTCTCAAAGCGAGACACCCTTCCCCATACGTGGGCTGCACTTCCCTGTGGATTTCGATGGGCGCTCGTCCCTTGCACCATAGAAAACGAATCGCACTTCGTTGCTCGTATGCCGAGGACGTGTGACGCACAACCGCCACCTTCGGATGCGTTGGATGGACGTTCCCTTTGGAACGGGGCAGTGGGTTGTGCCACCAAGCTCTTGCTATTATACTGCCTAGCGCCGTGCCGCGGAGCTACCAGTAGATAAGGCCAGGCCGGTCCAAGAAAGGTCCACCGCTGGGAATGGATCATTTACAGTCGTAATTTGGCTAAAAACAAAACAAAAAAGAGGGGCAAAGGCTTTCTGATTCGCCTTGTCATGATCAATTGCGCTCCGCTTAGCTGCTGGCGTAAGACGGAAGCAGAGAGAAACAGAGCAGATGAGGTATTTTCTACCTAGATCCCTCCACAGCAACCCATACATTCAGAGAACGGAATAGAAAAATCGTGCAACACAAAAATGTCTCTAGAGCGTTCCAGTTAATTACACCGTCGCAGAATGTCACCACGAGCGCTGCAGTCATATATATGTCCCTCGGTGCTCTGGTATTAATGGGATTCTGGTGCATAAGCACGTCTCTGCTACGCTAAAGGTCTGTAACAAGCCATTTCCATTTTTCCACTTATCACCGCAAGTGGCTCCGACATGAAGTGAATGCCTGTTGGCCGCCCGTATGCCAGATAATTATCACGGCAAATGCATACTTACTACAATGTGTCGCTTGTTGAAATGTACATGCCATATGGCGTCTGCCATCGACGACTGCGACTGTATACATACGGTGCTGAAACACCGGCTCTGCAGGCCTGGACTCTTACGCAAAAAAACAATGGCGCGATGCATCGAAGGCAAGAAAAGGAGGAGGGGTCAATAGCTAACGAAATTGCCCGCTGCAAAAATATGTTGAAACGAAGGATCTGCAATTTCGATACTGCCCAGCTATAGGGCCAGCATAGCCAGTCAGTTCGCAGAAATCGCTGCCACTGTGCAATGGAGCGGCGAGTCCCTGAAATGCCTTTATCATTCAAAGAGCTTTTTTTTCCTTTTTCGTTTTCGCCATAGATCTTATGATTACAAAACCAACTTTCGCAATGCTGTCAGCTGCCTACGACGTCAACGATACTGTCGCAATTGGGTGAAGAACTAAAAAAGCTCCGGCGCACTATAGCCGCCGGAAACAGCCCGAAGAATGCAAGAACGTTTATACGACTTAAAGGCCAAAAACAAACGTAACACTTTTATATCGAAGGAAGACTTCCGCAGCTGCATTTCAAAGGACATTATATTTCGACGAGAAAATAAGAAGTGGCTGCGACTGCGTATGCGAACACGTCAGTTTCACAGCTTGATATACATATACCGGGTGTTTCTACGGAGACGAAGTAATATTTTAAAATAGCCGCTTTGAAATAATAGGACGGTTCCTTCGGATACATGCTGTCAGGGATTGCTAACATGGGCTGACGGGTGATACGTGGTAATTAGTTGCTAATTAACAAACATTTATTAATTAACTTTTAAAATTTTATTTCAGCGGGCTCATCGTAGGAGGTAAATTGACGCGAGCTCTCCGTATAAGCCATATCAACTTTTGGATCTAGAAAATTGCAATTACCCGCAGAGCTGTGGCACGACGAAATTCGGCTATGAGAGCGCGCGAGACCGAAACTGGGAAGCCGCAGCGAGCGCAAAGCCGTGCCCCACGAGGAGACGCTCTGCTTACGGCTGCTGACGGCTGACGGCCCAATCTGATTGAATACGTGCGTCGTCGGTCTGACAAGTTTGCATTGCTGCGAGTCCACATCTACTCTGTTGTCTTCAACACATTATGTATACGTATACGTTCGTCGTCGCCGCATAGTGCTCTGCACGGCGAATACGACACTTGTAGTAATGCCTAAATACCGCACCCGTCGTTGTATTCACATCCAACGAACTTCAGGAGACCGAACATCGACTTCTGTGAACCTGAACAGAGGCCAGAATGTACCCACACTGAAAGCTGCCACAACGTTTCCGAGTGTACCCATGTTGAGCAACGACTACTAATGGTTTATACCTGTTTAAAAAACGCTTGCTGGTTCTCTGCGCGGTAAACGTCACAGAATTGACGAATGACTGTCACAGCTGCGAAAAACGACCCGCACACAGTTATGTCTGATTAAACGCTGCTAGTATCGCATGCACTGACAAATCGAAGTTCCAGATTGGATAGCACCTCGAAAACTGGCTCAAAAACAACGGAAAGACTTAAGTTCAAATCGGGCAAAAAGAAAAAGATAACCCGGCCAATGTTTATATCCCAAATAGAACGAATAGTACTACAATTATGCATGTACTGTTTTAGCAAGCAAAAGCAGAGTAACGCTATACTTTAAAACTTGGAAATATTTGAAAGGGTAATATTTTGGCGGCCGCGTGGCGCAACCAGAGGTAGTTTTATTTTCTGAGCAACGCTAGGTCGATGAGTTAGTTAACCGTCGATTATCCCATAGCCAAACCAGCTGCCTAACGGACTCACCTAGCCGCCAAATGTATTATACGTAGTATTGCAAATACACGCACGCACACGCGGACACACACGCACAGTAAGGATCCTACCCTAACTCCACCTCCCTAGGCAATAGAGCCATCCTGCGCAATGAAGTTTTACTCACTGACACAGTCAGGAATTAAAACGTGCCATGCCATCATACACGCTTGTGACTCTGGTGCGCATCTATGTGAAGAAGACACACCTATCAAATTGGCGAAGGCTTTCCTACAGAACTCTTTATTAACAGGGACATATTCCGCTTGTACTATATTCCGTGAACTAAGAGAAAATTAGGTCAGGCATGTCCTCCGAGAACGGCAAGATTTCTTGGAAATTAACACAAAAACAGTGATCGCAGCGCATACACTGTAAACGGAAATAACTCCGACGTGGGAGTATAACGCTTGTCCTCTAGCGACCCCCCGGTTCGGAGTTTATTATGCTCCGTATGATCGGAGTAGAATTTTTACTCCGTGCGAGCGGAATTTTCGCGTGGAATTATGGAGGTATTTTTTCTATCTTTTCTTTCTTTTTTGCTTTGCAATGGACGGAGTTTTTTTGAGGTGCAACGGGAGTATAAAAAGAGGCATCGCGTCAGTTTGCGCGAACATCTTTACATACAGAGGCTGCTGGTCAAATTTCGAAATATGCACACGAGACCGCGTCAAATTCGACGAAACAAGTCAATGAAAGCACATATATCATGACATACATAAACATTTCAGAAACGCCCAATGCAGAAACTTGAAAGACATCCCACGTACACGCGATACCCAAGAGGCAACGGTGCCAGTATATATAGCCACGATACTGTGTGCCTCTAAACCGCCTAGGGAGCAGCTGTGCTTCTTTCAGAATTACGACTCCCATGCTCGTTCATACGAGATGTGCCTCTCTGATATTAACAGAATACCTTAATCAACACAAAACTGTTAATTCAGAATAGTGAGAGAAAAAAGTTAATGGCATAAATTTTCACAATTAGCATGCTATTCTGAGTGCTGGTGCGACTTCGCACACTGCCGGCGTTCGCGGCCAAAAAGTAGTGCGTTAGTTACAGTAAGCAAGAAAAATGTAAGTGCGTCTGCTTCATAGCAAAATTAAATTTTTGCGATATAGTGGTAGCGTAGCAACAAATTATTACGTGTGAGCATGACCCGCAGCAGCCGACGTAACACCGAAAAATGCGCAGTCATACATATTATACACCGCACTACTTGCTCCGCGTCCAAGCAATATCTCTCGGTTGTGAAAAGGAGCTACATAGCTGATCTGTCGAGTGAATGCCTAAACTCGGAGCGAGCAGGCATGCGTCTAAATCAGTGTCTCGGATAGAGCGTAATGTTAATGGAATATTGGAAGCAATGACGTGACCAAAACCTATATGCACGATAACAATTCGATGCACATCGCTCAATAAGATGCTTTATTTACAGTACGCACACTTATGTCCTACCGTTTTTCTTCGGGTGAAAATATCCGTTCGCAGATACATAAAAACAGTTGCTTGCACTCCGATCTTTCTCACTGGCAACACAGCACCGCAACGAACTTGGGGTACGTCATACATGTGCGACTAGCACGGACGTCGTCGCTCGAACAGTGGCTGCTGTTGCCATTGCTACGCGGTCCTTTCAAACATTACACCAGACGTTGTCAGCATGTACCCAAAAGGACATAAAAGTCGCATTTCACGTACTGAACAACACAAGCCAGGGTCACGCAGCACGAAAACACAGTCAGAACCTGAGCCGACATCACGAGCCAGTGAGCAGCTTCGAGGTATACCTAAGCCTTTTTCCGCACTTGAAAACGTTGCTCTTGCATTCATCCTTGTCAGCAAAGTGATCAGAGCAAACGTACTTGAAGCTGAGAAACAGCGAGCTTCAGGCGTGCCTATAACACTTTCTGGAAGGAAATACGGGAAACAAATTGACGAAACGCTGTGACGGAACGACACTTCACAGATGTAAACAAACCGTCAGCCATGAGCACTGCCGACTCCGCCGAATGCGCCCGGTCGCTGGTGAGGCGCACAGCCTCATGGGAAGCGCCACGTGACCAAGCTCTTTCGGCGGAGGGGAGTTTTTAAAACTCCCTGTCGGAGTTTCACGGGAGAACAAGATTTTTAAGCGGAGTAAAATCGCGTCATGTCGCCCTAATACTCCCGCAGCCAGCCAGCGGAGTGAAACGAGGGAATGGCGCTGTTTTGCTCCCATACATCGGAGAAAATACTTGAGGAGGGGAGGTTTTAGGGTACATCACCTGTTAAAAACTCCCAGGTGGGTTTATTTTCGTTTACAATGTAGCGTCTGTGTTGTTTTGTTAGATAGGGGGATTGTGAAGAGGAAAAAGGCGCTATTTTCTGCAACCTTTAAGGGAGCACGGTTCAGCATCTGCATGTGTTTTAACTAACTGTATGCGCGTGCCCACTGCCCTACACACAGACAGGCAGACAGACAAAGCTCACCGAAGAGGGAGCCTACGTGCAGCTGAATAAAGAATAACAAAAAAATGTGCTCATTGAACTACAGGCACACACACACACACAAAATATGAACTTGCAGACTTGTCAGCCGTCCTCCAGACAGAACTCGGTGCAGGCTGCGTTGCATTGGCGAACGAGTGACTCGCAAAGCAGGTGTGTACGCTGCCGGTTCTCAGCGCCGAGCGCGAGTCAAAAGAAGCAGAGCAGCTGCGAAAACCCACAAAGGCCGCGTCTTGGACGCAGGGCACTGTTGAAAAAAACCATCAATCCGGAAATGAGCCGAACGAGGGAGATGGCGCAATGGCCACTGCGTATACGGCGCGCACGCACATGATTGCGGATCGAAGCTTCGAGCAGAGAAATGGTGGCAAAAGCTCGCAGCCATGGCGGCGTGCGGCACGCATTAGCGCCGACGTTATGCGTATCGAACACCTTGGCCGCGCGCTCGCCTTTGCGGCTCGACACATGTGCACATACGCCTGGGATGGGTGGCGCCATCGGCCACGCCCGAGAACCCGGTCCGGAAAGAAAGAACGCCCTCTGAGCCGGAAATCTGCAAGTCGTGAATCGTCACCTACTAGATAGACTTGCAAATGCGGCTCGACATTTGCAAGTCCGGCCAGCCCTATATGAACGCACAGGATTTTGAGACACACTGACTGGGCCGAGAGAACAAAGAAACCGAGACCAATTGAGCGCGCTTCGCGAGGTCGCACAAGTGAGCCCAACTTCACTCCTGTGGCGCGCTAGCTTGCTTACGCGCGCGGCCTATACATTCCGCTCGCAGGCGTTAGCGCTAGCGAGTAGCGAATTTCATCGAAGCACCACGTGTTCTGGACAGCGCCACCATCGCTAGTGAAACGTTTTGTGCGCAAAACTGGGCAATCGGAGCGCGTCACCTGCTGCCAATTCAAAGCCCGTTCTTCCGACTCGTCTGAATCACGATGACCAGCACAGCGTTATATCAAGAACTGAATTCTTGATTTTTACGTGCCAAAACCACCATCTGATTACGAGGCGCCGCACGCAGTAGTAGGGCTCTCCGGATTAATTTTGTTAACCTGGGGCACTTCGACGTGCACCTAAATCGAAGTACGCGAACGTTCTTGCACATAGCCCACATCGATATACGCGGCCGCCGCGGCCGGGATTGACCACGCGTGCTTATAGTAGCGCAACGCCACAGCCATATGGGCTACCGCGTCCGGTCTAGTATTTCATTGCTTACTGCGCTGTGTAAGCGAAAAAGTTAAAGTGCACGCGCCAATCTTTTGCGCGTGCATAAAGCTTCGGTCAGTTTAATATCAATGGGATTAACCAGCGTCTACAAAGGAGGCGAAGCGCATATACTTAGATGAAAAGGCACGAAATACAAGACGAAAAAGGGCGGGGGGACAAGGGACTGACTTTAGTAAAAAGAAAGCATAGAAATGAAAAGAATCAGGTTCATTCATCCTTATACATGAGGATTAAAACAGTCTACCCAGCTTACAGCTAAGGCATCAAAGACGGGCACAAAGGACGTCGGCTAGCGCGAAATGACTGCTCGCGAAAGACGGCCTTGCGCAAGATGGTTCAAAAAAAATAATAAACAGGAAACCCTCCATTCACACATCCGATTTGCATGTGGGCACGGGCTGTCTCAATGCTTTATATCAGCGTGAACTCGGCAGCTGACAGCATGAAAACGGTTCAGAGTAAATCGTCACTATGATACAGAAAGCGCTGTATTGAGGCTGACCGAAACTGCCGGCGCCTGCGAGTCGCGGACCCATGCTGAGCGCCCGCGGCCATCAAGCCGGCCACCAACATGCCCGCCGGTTCCGGAAATCACAGACCGGCCCGGAGCGTGCTCTCGCAACCTGATGCGGACGTGCGCACGCAATATCCCACCGGTGTCGACAAGTGCCGACGCCGCAAGCCCCAAGGCAACCGCGGTGGAACAGCTCATCCGAACTCGAAAACTATTGTTTCCACACGACGATCCAAAGAAGCGTCGTCCTCCACGGACAAGTCTAACAGCCAAAAGCGACAATCGTGGCCAGTGTAATGCCGGGCGGAAATCACACGAACGGACGTGGCGAGGGGAGAAGGAAGGGGCGGGTCCGCTATACATCCAGTCGGCAAGGAGAAAACGGAGGAACCGCAGGAGACGTTATAAGGTGCGGACAAACGGAAGATAACTTCTGGCACGTGACTCTACTGTCGTCCGAACAAGGAGACCGCACAGCGGGCCCTCAACAACAAACGTCTATAGTGCGGCGGGGCGCTGCCCACATACTTGCTCAGAGCTGAGCCAATCAAGTGTACGTGCTCGTAGAATGCCAATCACGGGCAGGCGTGACGCCGCGCACCCAACCAGCGGGACCATCGCAGCGGCTACGCGCTTACTAAGCAGCTCGGGGCCTGCGGGCGCTGCAGCACATGCGGAAGGCACGAGAACCTCGGGAGAGCGCGCACGAGCACATACGCACACAAAAAGAGAAGCGCCACGTAAGTCGGCTCACGAACTCTGCGCACAGTCGTCTCTTCTTACCTCGCAGAAACACCGATTTTCAATCAGTGATAAACAATTCAAGACTTGTGCAGAAGAAGCCGTTTTATAACGACGCCATAGCTAATAGCGGACAACATTGCTTTTTCAAGGGTCTATAGCGGCATGCGGCCAAACGTATTCAAAACTTACAGAAACATCCGATGCACACGTCACCTACTATACAGAGGCTGCAGCACGCGAATTAAGACGTTCGTGCTAATGCGCGACCGTCGCTCCGCGATGTAGGCAACTAGCTCCCCCGCACGCACAAGTGCGCTGGGGCGAAGAATGCTTGAGGGGACTGCAGGGGGCCGTTCCCAGTTGGCAATGCTCTACTACGCAACGATGGCGCGAAGGAAGGCCGCCAATGCGTTCGCGAAAGAATATCCGACCAATGCTCAAATGGGTCTACCCTGAACGGCCTCGCGCCGCAAAGAAGTTCGCGCAGGTTTTGACGATCCATGTCGAGCCAGCCTCCTCAATAGTTTGGCAGGGCTTCGTCCCTCCCAACATAGAGCCATTGTAACGTTTAGTGCGGCATGTACCGATGCTAACCCAACATGCTTGTTAGCCCAGCAATACCGTCTATACACACGTCGCATCGTTTCACGACACAATATGAACGTGCCAAGTTCTACGAAGAGCGCAGGTCCTTCGCGAATGCACTTTTGAGATGTCTGGTTTTTGCAAAATTCTCAGTGGTTGTCAAATGTCAAAAAAGGACAGCAGTGAACGTCATAAGTGAGGGGGGGGGGAGGGGATGGATGCCACAGCGCAGCAAGCGCATACTGGGCGTACGCGCCACGGCTCGCTTCGTTAAAAAATAAGGAACCTAAAATAAAGTGGTAATTTTTGCCAACACGGTTTCATAGCAGTAAACAACAGAATGTATGCGGTAATCCCTAGCTACTATCATTAATAAACCAAAATTAACTTTTACTTATGCGGCATGTATACATTGCTGTGCCGCTTAACTTGTTTCCGCACTGCGAAAGAAAGAGGTGTCCAGCGAATAATTATGTTTTACGTACTTCAAGCCTGCACATGCCCACTAAAGTTATACATTAAAGGTTTATCCAATGACAGTATTAACGATTATTAACGTACGATCAGACAGCAAAGAATTCTCTTCCTTTAAGAACTTATAGACAGCTTCGTTGAAACAATGAGCCTATTTCGTCCCCCCGGTTTATCGGTAAGTGATAAGATAGCTTCAACGTAGTATTTTATCGTCTTTGCCCGTAGAGAAGGCGCATTTTCGGCCATGTCGGCGCGGTGTTTCCTTTCTCCTTCCCTAGTTCTCGGTGTCCATGCAGAGGTGGCCACGATATGAGCACATAATTTAGAGTGTTGGAGTAGTCGAGCGAACGTTCTCACCAAAGAAGTTAAACGTGTAGGTAATTTTCAGATGTCATTAAAACTGCATTTTCTTGACTTTCTCCTACGTTTATTACATTCATCACGTGCTTTTCTGGTGTCCTTTACTTGTAATTATGCCGTTTGCATCTTGAAGGTTTTTTGTATTGTATTCCCTCCTTTGATGTAACGTGCTTATTCTTGCTTAGTATACGTGTGTCTGTGCTACTGTATTGCTTTGCTTCCTCTACATAGTTTTATCATGGATCGCAGCTGGTCTAGAGCTAGAGATCCAAATGCATTTCTTCAAGTTTTTCTCTCTATTGTATGCAATAAATGAACTTCAATATATGCGCAAGAGCTGACCAGGAAACATTTTTTTAAATGTAAATCTTGGAGGCATTGTAACCGTTGGAATACGATTACGAAGTAAAATTTCCGAACTGAAGGAGCAGCGCGGGAAGGTAGGGAGAGCTGAATAAGAAACAGAAAAAAAAAATCGACGAAAGGATACGAAACGATACTATGTGCGAAAAAAGTCGACTCATTATGCAGGAGACGCGGAGCTCATCTGCTAGGCCATGTATTAGAGGGAAATAGAAAACCGCACAATTTACGGCTGCGTTTTGACAGGCGCCAAGCGCGAACTGTGGAAAATATGAGTGAATTTCCAGAGACACAGAGGGGCCGGACTTGAAAAAACACGCGGCGCGACAGAGAACAAAGCTGAACCGAGCTCGTCGAATGAAAAAGCCATCAACGATGTTTGAACGGACGCGGGAAACTGAAAAGAAAGAAAAAAACACACACCGTTTTCTGCCCAGAGGTATTACATTTGGAGCGGTTTTCCTTCATCACGTTCTTCCTCAGAATTCGCACTCCCCCCCACTCCCTATCCTTTTCTGCATGAGCACCGTCGCCCAGGCGCTGGCTCATTTTGAAACGTCGTCATCCATAAAGCGATACTTCTCACGCGAACGTGAATTCAGTCTCCCTGGTAAACGAAGCGCTACGCACCGTTTTTCCCATTCGAAACAAATTAGACGCATTAAGAATGAAAAAAAAAACAATGAAGGATGTCTTCACCTACACGAGACCCACCATATAGACAACGGGAGGGAAAAAAATACAAAGCGGGACGCAAAACAATGATAAATTGAAGACGGTAGCCTAAAGACCTGGCGCGCACACACGCACAGCTCCCTGAGGGGACTGCTGCCTCCGCGTTTGTAAAAAAAAAAGAAAGAAAAAAAAACGTCCAGCAGAGCGTAAGTCGACCGCACTCCACGAGAGGGAGGGAACCAGCGCCCGATGCTCGCGCCGCGGCAAAGAACAAACGCTCCTCGTCGCTTAATAAAGGCACGACACTCGGAGCGACCGTCGCTACCCGGGCGCTAGGCTAAGACGATCTCAATGGTTCGTTCTCCAGCAGGACGTGCGCCGAAGAAACATTCAGGTAAAAATAGAGAAGCCCGAGTACGCGTGGCGCTGGCAAAGACGGCAGCTGTTCTGAACGGCCGCGGAGTATCGCCAAAGCACGAGCGCCCAGACAATAGAACGGAGCGGGAGAGGGGACGCGCACCGGAGCTGCCCAAACGGCGCCAGCAGATAGATGCTGATGCCCCCCCAGCACGCACGCACGCACGCACGCACGCACGCACGCACGCACGCACACACGCACACACGCACACACACACACACAATCATTCTCCAAATGACGCATATACGATTTCAGCGGCGGCTATACATTACCCAAAGGGACTAACCCCTGACATGACTTGAGGGAGTACCGGGGCTGAGTAAATTCGAGCGTGTCAGCTTTACCGCAAATTTCTTACTGTTTGCGGTTTACCGGGAAAGGCGTAAGGCAGCAACAACTGGTAGCGACATCTTCTGAAGCAGATATTAATGAGAGCCCTCAAAGCTAATACTGCAGTGGCATACCATGTTGTATACTTCACTGCTAGTGTCCGACGAAAGCACCGGCGTCCCAATTACATTAATAACGAAAATGCTGTTTTATGCATCGAAGCACATCGAAGCACAAGCACACAACTGGAACACCAATGCATTTCGCCGAGTAACTTGAAAATTAATATCTCGAAACTGGTGCAGTCCAGAAAGTTCGTTCCAAAATGGATCCTGCTTGCGAACTTACTAGTTACAATTCGAAGATTAAGATATGTGCCATAAAATGATTAATTAAAAGTTAAGCAGCGCAATTATGCGAATTATTTCATTAAGAATTTCGATTTCTCGTAGAAGCAATGGCCGCCTCACCGAGTAATTTAGATCAAGGGCTAGAATTTTGGTATTTGTCGCAGGCAATCTTGAAAAATTTTATGCAAAAAAAAAAAATGAACACTGTAGTACGTATACACAACCCCCCCCCCCTTCCCTTCTGCAAGTTGTCTTTTTCCACTGCTTTTATTTCCCTTCTCTACACCTTACAGCTTCAAGAACAGTTCATTTCCCCTCTGCTTTCCCCTATTTCATTGCATTCATGTGGTCGTAACCAAAAATTAAGAATAAAAATAAAAGTAAGAGCCCCTTGGTTGCCATCATTCCTCTCGCTTCCTCGTCTGTATACTAGATGTATTTGTTTTATGAATGAACAAACTCAAACTGAAACGAGCCAAGCCGCAACAGGGCGAAAGGATGGGAGCAAGTGAGGGCCCACAGTGGAATCTGGCGGCATCGCGACAACTTCCATGTCCAGCCATTGGTACGCCATACGGTGGTACTCTACGTCCAGTCGCCGAACAGTACACGGTCTTCCGAATTGCGACTCGAACCTTCTACACAGCATCCGCAATGTTGGGCATTTGCCTGGCCGCACGGCAGTGTAACTAAGTGTGTGGCGTTCGGTCAAGAGATGAAGCGAGAAATGCAGCCGTTAGCGTGTGCATTAGTTCGAACAACCCGTGACAACAGAGAAGGAAATCGCGCAACCCCTCGCCTACCTCGCATCGCACAACCACTTAATTAGGGAAGCGTTCGAATACAAATGCGGAGTAAGAAATAATTTGCACGCCCAGTTTTGCTCCCAATATAACATCCAAGCAGGACAGAGCTTAGCAGGAAGATGGGGACATGAATGACCAACAGTGGCGGAAAAAAAAAGCCCTTCGGAGCCCACGTTTGAACAAGAGGATTAGTCCTGACGAACACAAGTCCCCATGTCAAAACAGTGGCTTCAGAGACGTCCCTCGTTCGACCCCTACCGATCATTCAAATAGTTGTCTTATGGGGGGAGGAGGAGGAGGAGGAGGAGGAGGAGGAGGAGGAGGAGGAGGAGGCATTGTTAAAAGAAACAGATTCAGAGAAATGAATGGTGGTACTGCTTGAATGCTTTGCACTGCGAAGGAAGCGTATATTTTCTTTTCTTTGAATTTGTGTCAAACTATGATAAAGCACTCGCCTGCATGTATCTCCTCAATAGGAACAGCAGTGAAGCGCGCAATGCATCGACCGAACAAGGTCGGACGCACCGCGGCCCATATTTCTTTCGTCGGCGAAGTCTCCTATCCGCCTGCCAACAGCGCGTTGGTTATTCCTCCATCTTCCCGTTCGTCGTTTGAGTGCGAAGATGTGGCCACCGCTGCATAGTGCAAGACCATAACGGCGGCAGAAGCAGGGGGGCGGAGGGCGATACCCCCGCGTCCGTTGCTATCCACGAAGCCATACGCGAAGACTTTCACGAGCAGGATCGCCAACGAGCCGACCCAGAACCGCAGATTTTCCTCACACTCTCGCAAAAACCGCCGCCTTCGCGCTAGACGCACGATTATCACCCACCCGTCTTGATTTCGTTTCGGCCGGGTCTCGTCGGTCGGTATAGAGCGCCACAGCATGCACGCATCTGCGCCACTTTAACGCTTCCACGCAGACGCATTTCGGACCCACGTATCCCCATTCATCTGCGTCAAGCACCGATAGTACAACCACGGGTTTTGCTGGATCAATGCGAAGGGTACTCGTATATTATTTATAATTATTTCAGGCAGAATACTACCGTTTGTAGAAGATCGTTCGTGCATTTACGTCTCAGCAGACACTCGGGGAGAAAAAAAATTCCCCAAGATTTGTGCACGTCTTATACGGTGCTTCAGTCACACATGTACAGCGAACGCCATTCCGGGAGGTAAGAAATACTCCTCCCCCCAGACCCCTAAAACGAGAAGTTCATCAATAAGCTATTAAAAGAGCGAAAATCGTAGTCACACAACCTTTAGGCATATTACACTCTAATGACCTTGGGCTGACTGACTAAGCGGGTTGAGCGGCGTAGACAGGCCTTTCATTGACGCTTACGAGTTAGTCTGGATAAGGGTCCTAAATCATGTGCCCTGACGCGTATAGCATAGAAATATTACGCATTCACTATAAAATTAAATTATATATATATATATATATATATATATATATATATATATATATATATATATATATATATATATATATATATATATATATATATATATATATATATATGCGGTGATTATTGGCTAATAACGCCTATAAGCCTTCCGTAAACGTCTTACACTGCTCACGAAAAGCAGTTCCCCAATATTCGTTGTTTCTTCAGCGACGACTGTTTCCATTAAATATATGAGATTTGAACACAAATCGAAAGTTCTGCCGGATTAACGCGGATGCCAAAAGGTGTGCGACAATCGTAAATACGTGCTTTATTTCACCAGTTAAAGTTTAATTATGTTATCGCACCCATTGACACTCAGAAATTGCAGATTGTCGTTGTGGGAAGAAGGACCACACTTAGTATAAGTATGCATTGGGGTTTATACTTCATTATCATCGTCAGCCCATATTTATGTCTACTGCATGATTTAGGTCGGTTCCAGCGATCCAGCCCTTACCGCTGTCTTGCGTTAGCCGATTTCAACATGCGCCTGCGAAATTTCCTAATTTCATCACCCATCTCATTCTCTGCCGTTCTCGACTGCGCTTCCCTTCCCTTGGCACCCATTTTACAACTATAATGATCCAACGGCTATCTGCCCGACGCATAACATGGCCTACCCAGCTCCATTTCCTCCCCTTGATATCAACTAGAATATCAGCCACCCGCGTCGTTTGCTCCCTTAATCCCCATCGAATGTCTCTTAGCGTTGCCCCTCACATTTTTCGTTCCATCGCTCGTTGCGCAGTCCTCAACTTCTTCTCAAGCTTCTTTGTTAACCTCAAAGTTTCTACCCCGTATATTAGTACCGGTAGAAAGCAATGATAGCACACTTCTTTTCAAGGATAGTGGTAAGCTCCCGGTGATGATTTAGTAATGCCTGCTGCATGCGGCAACCTATTTTTATTCTGCTGTACATTTCGTTCTCATGATCAGGGTCCCCTTTAAGTAATGAGCCTAGATAAACATATTCCTGCAGATTCTAGAGGCTGACTGCCGATCATGAATTCTTGTTCTCTTGCCACGCTATTCGAAATTACCTTTTGTCTTCTGCATATTAATCTTCAACCCAACTCTTGCACTTTCTCGGTTGAGATCCTCAATCATCTATTGCAATTCGTCCCAAGTGTTGCTGAACAGGGCAATGTCATCGGCAAACCGAAGGCTGCTGAGATATTCGCCACTGATCCTCACTCCTAAGCTTTCTCAGTCTAATAGCTTGAATACTTCTAAGCATGCAGTGAAAAACATTGGAGCGATTGTGTCTCCTTGACTGATCCCTTTCTTGATAGGTATTCCACTTTTCTTGTGGAGAATTAAAGTATCAGTGTGTAGTCTGTAAATATTTCCCAAAATATTAACGTATGGTTCATGTACTGCTTGATTACGCAAACCCGCCGTGGTTGCTCAGTGGCTATGGTGTTAGGCTGCTGAGCACGAGGTCGCGGGATCGAATCCCGGCCACGGCGGCCGCATTTCGATGGGGGCGAAATGCGAAAACACCCGTGTACTTAGATTTAGGTGCACGTTAAAGAACCCCAGGTGGTAAAAATTCCGGAGTCCCCCACTACGGCGTGCCTCATAATCAGAAAGTGGTTTTGGCACGTAAAACCCCACATATTATTATTGATTACGCAAAGCATCCATCAATGCTGGCATCCTACTAAATAAAATGTCCTTTCATAATTTATTAAAGCCATATATAGCGGTTGGTTGTATTCCGCAGATTTCTCAATTAACTGATTGATGATCAGATGACCATATAGTTATACTTATTTCCCAACATAGCAATCCTTAGGCAATGCGGCACAAAGCTAATTAATTAATTTAATTATGAGGTTTTACGTGCCAAAACCACTTTCTGATTATGAGGCACGCCGTAGTGGAGGACTCCGGAAATTTCAACTACCTGGGGTTCTTTAACGTGCACCTAAATCTAAGTACACGGTGTCAGGATTGGGGGCTCAATCCCATCGTCCGTGGTCCTTTGCCAAGATTGGAGTACGGCATGAATTCGGAGGTAGCTGGCCCATGCCGTCGTCCAACTTATTTACGCTGAGATCGTTGAAGAAGTGAACTGTTTCTCATCGAGAACGAGGAAAAGGGTTTATTTACAGAAATTAAATCAGTCTAACATGACTGCTTGAGAAAAAGAGTATTAGTCCAACAGGACTGCATGAGAGAAGTGACTCAGTCTAACATGACTGCTCAAGAGAAGTGTCCTCAGCATTCGCACAACCACAGTTTTTATACACTCGATCCGCCGGTCCTACGACGCGGCGACTGTTCGTTTACTCATCACCAACGCGCCGCTGCTCTGCAGAACAGTTTACGTACACAAAGGCAACCGCGCTCTGATGCCCGACGACGGCGTTGGCGGGTGCCGTTCCGGGAACTATCGTTGCCGCTCGAGGGTCGCTCGTTGTTCCGTGCCACTCCGAACCGTGAGAAGCACAAAAATACGTCGTTCCCGCGGCAGCTTGTCCATGCGTGTCAAATCAGCTCCGCGTTGGGGAACTCCGGAATCATTGTTCACGCACCGAACTAGTTCCGTCACAATGTCGAAGGGGCTGGAGGAAGGCGGCGGATTCCAACGCAAAGGCCGCTTCTTTGAACGCCTCCCAGCTGCAGCGACGGAGAGGGAGAGGTGCGCGTCTTGCACCCCTTGTCGTAATCGGGTGGCAAGGTGGCAATCTTGCTTAGCGGCTCGCCATTCTTAACAGCGCCTCCATGGCCCGAAAAATCTCGACTGTCTAGCGCTGACAACCGCTAGGCAGGAAGAGAACGGCTGCTGGTCAGGGGGGGATTGATGTCTTGGCTCGCAGCGACCACTTGTGCATTGATGTCACCGCCCCAAAACATCCAACAAGGACAGGCAACTGCAAAATGAACCCCACAACACGGCTCTGCGCCGAGATGGCGTGCATTGGCTATCACTTTAGACTCGCTAGGCTTCAAAAAAAAAAAACAACAACATAAGTGCAGAAGCAAACAAAAAATGCTGCATTTCGCTATGCCAATTTCTGAAGCAAATTCCTGCTGACACATTCAGCAATCATGGAGGGAATCCTGCCAAATGAGAGGGGATCTTCTTCGCTTAATAAAATTAACACTAGTAACCCTAAAATTTAGGCGCGACCCCCAAACGCAGAATTCAAATTAGCCTGCTCAAACCATCCGCATTGCTATGCAACTTTCCCTTCTTATATCTAACGGAGAAGTTGTACTCTTGGAGAGTGAGGCTCCATCGGAGCAAGCGGCCGTTTTTGTGTGACATTTGATTGAGCCACGTCAGAGGACAGTGGTCGGTCTCGAAGATGAACTTCGCTCCGTACAAGTAACACGACAACTTCTGGGCGGCCCAAACCAAACAAGCGCATTCCTTCTCTGAAGCGCTGTAGGCTTCCTCTCTTACATTTAGTTTACGGCTGGCGTAGAGGATAGGATGCTCCTCGTTATCGTCGCCGACCTGACTAAGTACCACGCCCATACCTCTGTCGCTTGCGTCGCATTGAACTATGAATTCCTTTGTGTAGTCTGGCGCGCGAAGCACAGGGCGAGAAACCAATAGCGTTTTCAAACTTTGGAAAGCATTCTCTTTGTCCTTATCCCAGTGTACGTTACTCGGTGCTCCCTTTCGGAGGGCGCCTGTTAATGGACTTGCCAATTGCGAGTAATTCGGAATGTACCGTTGATAGTACCCCACAAGTCCCAAAAATGAACGAAGGTCCGTTTTCGTGCGCCGCTGAGAAAATTCTCCAATCGTAGTTATTTTCAGCTCAGCCGGCCGTCTCATGTCCTGACCGACAACATGGCCCAGATAAGTAACCTGCGAACAACCAAACCTACACTTTTCTGCTTTCATCGTTAAGTCGACTTTAAACGTACGAAGCCTCGCATTCTTGTCGTAATAGACTTTGGCGTTCATTTGAGCTATTGCCATGTTCTTCCCGACTAATTTCTGGGTTGCGCTTAGCCGTTCCAGTAAATTTAGCACGTATTCAACCAATGTTGGACTCTCCCTTCTTTCCTCCCAATTCTCTCTTAACATTCTCAGTGGAGAATGGAGTGTCCTCCCATACACTAGTTCTGCTGGTGAGAACCCTGTTGCCTCATGTGGAACCGTTCGCAAAGCAAACAAAGTTGCCGGCAGACAGTTCTCCCAGTCCTCCTTGTGCTCGTAACAGAGCGCACGCAAAACTCGCTTGAGCACCGAATGCCACCTCTCTGCACTGTTTGACTGAGGGTGATAGACAGAACTGTGTATTAACTTTACCCCGCACTTTTGCAAGAATGTGGAAGTCAGTGCGCTCGTGAATACTGACCCTTGATCTGCCTGAATTTCGGCTGGAAACCCAACTCGTGCAAACACTGTCAAAAGCGCGTCTACTACTTCAGTGGAGCTGAGCTCTTTCAAAGGGATTGCTTCTGGAAACTTGGTAGCCGGACACAGCATGGTAAACAAGTACCTGTAGCCTGATTTTGTTTTTGGAAGAGGCCCTACCGTGTCTATTACAAGCCGTCTGAAAGGCTCTGTTATTAAGGGCACTACCTTCAGTGGAGCTTTCCAAGTCTCTCCTGGTTTACCAGAACGCTGGCAGGCGTCGCATGATCTTACAAAGTTTTCTACATCTTTGAAACAGCCAGGCCAGTAGTATTCCATAAGCAATCTTTCCTTTGATTTGTTTATGCCTAGGTGGCCGGACCACCCATTTCCATGACAAAGACTCAAAAGGTCCTCCCTATACTTAGTAGGTATGACTAACTGATCTAAAATCTTACCCTTTCGATCTCTGTAATGCCGATACAACAATCCTCCTCTCTCATGTATCGTTACGTTGCGCCTAGCAATGCCTTCTTTAGCTGTGTCACGTAATTTAGCTAAGCTCTCATCATTCTTTTGCTCAGCTGCCAGTGACTCTCTATCCACGCGTAAGAGTTGATCAAAGTTCTTTGAGGCCGGTGATAATAACGACCCTGTCTCGCTTGTGAGCGCGTCTGCTTGCTCTTCCTGCAGGCTAGAACTCTGACACTAGTGCTACGCTCTCATTGAGCTGGTCAGCTGGCAGGCTCTCCTCAACTGTTCTTTTGTCCCTCGGGCCTAGCTCGGATTCGGGTATTGAAGTTATCCCCTTTTCTGCTTCCGCTGGAGGAGCTTGAGCATTTTCAGCCGAAAGCGCCGCGATCTTACGAGCTTGGCCTCGGGTCAATGCCTGTACTATGCCCTCTCCCAGTTTGAGCCCTCTGTCACGCAGTAACTGATTCGAACGATTCGAAAAGATGTAGGGATACTGCAGTGACAAAAATTTGGAAACTGCAGCCTCAGTCTCTAGTTCCCCGAATGGTCCACTGATTTTGACTTTGGCCATGGCCAGACACACGCTGTGTTCTTCTACAACCTGTTTTATCCATGCTACTTCTCCGGTGAAGTCATCTACCATCACGTAAGACGGATGTACAATGTCCAGCGTGGCGGCACTGTCTCTTAGCACTCGGCATGGTTTTCCATTAACTTGCAGGTCGTGGAGATATGGACTTAAAAGTTCCATATTCTCATCCTTTTCCTCCACGTAGGAAAAAACTACGCTAGACTTCTCGCAGTTTACAGCTATATGTCCCAGTTTGTGGCATTTGTAACAGCGAATTGGTCTTAAAGATCCGAACTTTCTTTTCTGTTCTTGTGCGGTTTCTCCGTTAAGTTTCTCCTCGCTCTTTTCTGCGGGCTTTTCCGCCATGTCTACAGGCTTCGATCGTCTAGTTTGCGCGCCCTTTTTGAACGGAAATGGTTTCCGCGGTCCATTTCGACCGTCCCAGTTTCCCTCCTCGGCGTTCAACTTTCTACGGGTTGCGTACTCTTCGGCTAATTCAGCCGCCCTTTCCACAGTGTTTACATTACCTCTGTCTTGCACCCACAGTTTCACAGCTTGGGGGATGGTTTTGTAAAACTGCTCTAGACACATGCATTCAATGATCATGTCTCTGCTGTCGTACGCTTCCGCGCTTTTAAGCCACTCGACTAGGTTGGCCTTTAAGCTATACGCAAACTCCGGATAGCCCTCGCTATCTTTCTTGCCTGTGCTCCTAAACCTTTGCCGAAAAGCTTCGGCTGAAAGGCGGTATTTCTTCAGGAGACTAGCCTTAACTTTCGCATAATCATATGCATCCTGCACACTCAATCTGGCGATTACTTCCGCCGCCTCACACGGCAACATAGACAGCAACCGCTGTGGCCATGTACTCGGGCCGAAGTTCATCTTTTCGCAAGTCCTTTCAAAATTGCATAGGAACAAGCCTATGTCGGTCCCGACCTCAAATGGCTTTAATAGCCTGTCCATGCGGTACGATTCTGCCTCACTTGATCGACCCAGAGCGCCTTCACTTCCTTGAGACAACTCCAAACCTCTGTTTTCAAGTTCAAGTTGCATTTTTCTTAACTCGCGATCTTTATCGCGTTCCTCTCTCTCTCTATCCCGTTCCTCTCTCTCTCGTTTTTCTCTGTCCCGTTCTTCTCTTTCTCTTTCCCGTTTCTCTCTCTTTTTGAGAAGTTCCAATCCCATTTCAATATCTTGCTCACTGGCCTGATTGGAAATTAGCTCCAATAATTCCGATTTGAGCATTTCCTTGCGTACATCTAGGCCCAGTTCCTCACCAACAATCAACAACTCGTCTCTCAGCAGTGTCCTTAACTCCATGACTGCTGCTTTACTGCCTTGATTCTGCTCTCTAAATCTAGCTAGGAAAACACAACCTAGCTAACACACAACAATCTAGCTTCCCTACTGTTCTAAACAGAACAACCACAAAATGAAGCCTAGAGAGTCAAAGCAAAAACCAAGCACTCACCGCAGATACAGCACCATGTCGCAAAGTCCATCTCACCGCTGTCAGCCAGTTGTCAGGATTGGGGGCTCAATCCCATCGTCCGTGGTCCTTTGCCAAGATTGGAGTACGGCATGAATTCGGAGGTAGCTGGCCCATGCCGTCGTCCAACTTATTTACGCTGAGATCGTTGAAGAAGTGAAGAACTGTTTCTCATCGAGAACGAGGAAAAGGGTTTATTTACAGAAATTAAATCAGTCTAACATGACTGCTTGAGAAAAAGAGTATTAGTCCAACAGGACTGCATGAGAGAAGTGACTCAGACTAACATGACTGCTCAAGAGAAGTGTCCTCAGCATTCGCACAACCACAGTTTTTATACACTCGATCCGCCGGTCCTACGACGCGGCGACTGTTCGTTTACTCATCACCAACGCGCCGCTGCTCTGCAGAACAGGTTACGTACACAAAGGCAACCGCGCTCTGATGCCCGACGACGGCGTTGGCGGGTGCCGTTCCGGGAACTATCGTTGCCGCTCGAGGGTCGCTCGTTGTTCCGTGCCACTCCGAACCGTGAGAAGCACAAAAATACGTCGTTCCCGCGGCAGCTTGTCCATGCGTGTCAAATCAGCTCCGCGTTGGGGAACTCCGGAATCATTGTTCACGCACCGAACTAGTTCCGTCACAATGTCGAAGGGGCTGGAGGAAGGCGGCGGATTCCAACGCAAAGGCCGCTTCTTTGAATGCCTCCCAGCTGCAGCGACGGAGAGGGAGAGGTGCGCGTCTTGCACCCCTTGTCGTAATCGGGTGGCAAGGTGGCAATCTTGCTTAGCGGCTCGCCATTCTTAACAACGGGTGTTCTCGCATTTCGCCCCCATCGAAATGCGGCCGCCGTGGCCGGGATTCGATCCCGCGACGTCGTGCTCAGCAGCCTAACACCATAGCCACTGAGCAACCACGGCGGGTCGGCACAAAGCTACCTGTTTTACTTAGTATAGGCATACCTCGGCGCTTGACCAGACTCATCTCCGGAACTTGGAAATGTGCGCTCAACTTAATCATTAAAAAATCACTTCACGAAATGTTCTTGATTAAATGTTTTATCGCTGATTATCGCACAGTATTTAATGCCCAGTACGCTTGACTCACCCAAGATATAATCATCTATATAGACGGCTCCCAACCATGTTTGCACGCTCCTTTTCTTCATCCCCAAACACTTTCCCCCACGCCCAAGCTGACGTGTCTGAAACCCACCGCTCGAAACCTTTGGCGACATAAGTATATTAACCTAGCAGACGGACGCTCTCGCGACACATTAATGGGTCGAAGTAAACCGAGGCCTAAAATCAGTGTAGCTGTCCGCCGGTGCTCAGGCGAGCGTGAACTCCCTTCGGCAGGCACTTAATACAGTAACCACAACTGACACTGCGCACCACGCACGGCCCGCAATGTTGACTATACTGGATGTCCACAACAGGGCGTAAGCTGCTGCTGCCGCCGCCGCCAACGGCCCCGCATCATCTCCCCGCTCCTCTGCGCACTCTTCGCAGCTCGAGCAGCGTCGTACACCCGAGCCGTCGATAATTCTCTTCGCGTTTTCATTTCCTCTTTGTCGCCCCTACCTTCGGCTGTCGTTCGCACCACTTCGCTGAATATCGACGCGGCATGAGGAACATGGCGCTCCACGGTGACAGCGTGCGCGTACCCTTGGCGAACGGCGCGGATGGCAGGGCACGGGCGCCTTTGAATACCGCGGCAGCCACATGCCCCAGCAAACCGCCGCAGCCTGGCAGCAGCGAGTTGTTCTGCGCCGATGCTCGGTGTATAGCAGCACGCCTGTACACGCTGCCTCCGCACTACCGAAGCGTCGTGGAAGAAACGAGGAATGGCTGCTCAACAAAATGTGCGCACGTCAAACGACTTGGAAATCTCTACGAAGAGAGTTTTAAAGGAAAAAAAAGAGAGGTCGAGCCACCATCGTGCAGCGTAACTACGGGCTTTAAGCCAAGAGGAGGTCGGAATAAAGCAAAAGCTAAAGGAGACGAGAAGAACCCGGTTATGCAGAACAAGGCGCCAACAAGAGCTCACGATGGTGTGCACCTCCGCACCGAGACAAAACCTAAACCGAAGCGCATTACAACAAAGCGGACGAATACCAGAAAGGGGGAGGGAACCTAATGACCACGACGACGAAAAGAAGCGTGGCTAGCCTAAATTTGAGTGCTCTGCTCTCAATGTCGAGCTGAATGAGAAGTCGTGTATGAAATGATACATCCAAGACGCTCTCCGTCTTCCCTCCCACGTCGCACAACCAACAACGAACGCTGCTCAACCCCAACCGTGCATTGATCCAACGGGTGCGCGCCCCACTGTTCTCGGCGCCTCAGCGGGGAAAGCGTACCGGAGCTCGCTTCACTCTTTCAGCCCCGTGGCCGCCGACGACGAACAGCGCGCTTTTCCAGCACCGCAGGAAAACGCCGTCCCGGCAACAAGAGAGGGCAAAGCGAGCAACCTGCAATGAGCTCCCTCACCGCACCACGTAACTGTTTTCCATCACTCTGGGGGCTAACGCTCCCGACCCCTTAATTCTCTGTCACGGCTGCTCATCCTCGCGTCCATTACCCGACATATACTGAAAAGAATACGCACAGACTCTCGATAAGCAGCCAAAAATCGTGGCGTACGAGCCGAAAACAGATGGAACAGCTCCGGGAAGAGCCAGTCCATTTTCGGCCACAGTGTTCCACGTCCGCGAACAAAGGGTCTCCACCTCCGAGCAAATGGAAGGCTTCCTAATGAAAGACGACGGTCGTGGCTCTCTACGCACGCACACGGCACGGCGCGCCAGAGACGAAAGCCGCGGGCTACAGCGCGCGTTCTTCGCCAAGAACGTGACCGGTCAACCGAGATCGGCTGCTCAAGTTAGGGCATCTGTATACGTCTCCTTGCTCTCCCTTTCTGGCACGCCCGTGAAGCTCGGATGTGACGAGTGGGCTGCGCCTCGCTAGGTTATTCGGCCGCAGAAAGACATTCAACAAAAGCGCAATTCTTGGTGCTACACAATAGTGTCGCGCCCAAGCCGCGAATTCTAACGCGTCCCGTCTGTGACTGCTTCGATGTCAGATGAATAAAGGTCAACGGGCTATCACTGTGCTGTGTTCGGCTGCGAAAAAAAACTATCGGAAGCGAATGCGAAGTGCGTCTTCCGCCGCGGCAACTCCGTGGACTCCGCCGCCACGGTTGCAGACAAGCGTCGGCTTTGAATTGCCAGCATAAACATAAAGCCATTGACGTCATCAGCTGTGTCGCGTTTATGTTCAGAAGATTCTGATTTCAGTAGCGCAGGGCGACGAACTCAGCACGCGTGCTCAAACTCGAAAATATGAATGAAAGAAGCGTATTTGAGTCGACCAACTATAGTGCGAATGAAAGAACTATTTCTTCATGCACGCACATTAAAGTTATTCTGTTCAAATGTGTTCTAAGATTATTGTGCTTCGCAACCAACGTTCTAGTGGAAGTTGAGCGAGGCCGAACATATCATGGAAACACTACGTGCCGACCGAGAAAATAAATGTGTGTTATTTTTCGTTCTGTAAACAAAGCCATGCCACTATTGTGTGCCGGCTGCCCTAGCTAGTTCGGATGGGCTCTCCCCGTGAAGCCGAATTTCGCCGGCAAGCTGCCTGGCCGACGCCGCGCACCACGGGCTGTTTATTACTTCAGAAAATAAAGTTGCTGGTGCAGAGAGTAGTAGTTCGTATCTGAACTCTCTCGTGTCGGCGAGGTGCCCTTGTACAGGCACCACGCGAGACCTAAATGCGCACACTTTTTTAACGCACCGCGTGCGTCTGGTTGGTCGCGGCATATTCGCGGCGATATGCCTGATAGCGGCATCAACCCGTGAGATGCAATTTGTAGCAAGATATAAATTTCTGGCCTCGATGTGTTTAAGATGCCAGTTGGAAGTTTCGGCATTGCTCTGGCCGTTGCATTCGAAAGTGCTTTTTCATTATATATATATATATATATATATATATATATATATATATATATATATATATATACACAGCATGGTGCTGTTTCTTTGTTGCATTCATATAAAAACTTGAATGCAACTGACACCAATAGCTACACTGAACTATAAGGCAGTTTCGACGTGCAGGTAAAAAAAATAATTAAAAACAATTGTGCATCCCAGCATTGCCTGCATTTCTACTAATCCACACTTTGTTCATTAAACCTGGTGATGAGTTAGTAAATTGAGCAAACTTGTTTTCTGCTTCATCTTAACATATCTGAGCTGAAATAAGTATGTTCAAATGCTGCACAAAAAAAAAGTACTTTCTTTTTTCTTCAGGTAAAAAGTACGTTATAAGGAGAGTTACATAAGCAAAGGATAACTAATATTCTAAACAAGTGATTTCGCTTATTGTTCAGTCGGGAAGGTGCGTTATAACATCTGCTGATTGGTTGACAGCTTAAGGGCTGAATACAGCAAAAGTTGGTCATAGAAGAGGTGCTTTTTTTTTTCTTCCGTAAAGCATATTGTATAAACACAATCTCATTCAGAACAAGTGGAAGCAAGGTTAACATATCTAGAGTCTCACGGGTGTCGGTGCTGGCTTAGCAATGTTAGACGAATTCACTGACTCTTTGCTGAATGGAAAACTACCTCATATAAACAAAGGCATAGCAAAAACTAAAACAACTGCGACTACGACGCAACAGCAAGGCTCTGCATATTCGTCGAGAAAGGAATTACAAACACACTCAACATAGATGCTTTTAGATATAGGTGCCCATTTTTTTTTTTCTTAATAGGTCGGCTGAAGAGCAAAAGACTTACAAAACGTTTTGTATTTCTCTCACTTTCAACACCTCTGTATACGGTCCTCTCAGGCCTTAGTATGAAAAGGCCAGAATTGGAATCAGGGGCGGAATCTTATAACGGTTCGGCAAACGAACCGTTCACTTCGCCGCTTACGTGAGTAAATGGGCCACTCCCAAGCCCGAGGTGGAAGAAGGGCGGGTCGCGACCAATAGACGAGAGGGTGCCGCCTTAAAGCATACGTAATCATGTGACGAGCTAATCGAGGATATGCAGAATGTTTCTGCTTGCTAACTGAATATAAAATATAATCTAAATATTATACGGCAAGTTCTAAAGTATAAACGTGCGGTGCCGGGCGTTTACACAATGCTTGAATTCATTGTGTGTGTTCCAATTGGGCCAGCATCAGAGACAGTCTACGTAGACAGCTAAGGACACAGCAGAGACAGCTTCGATGCCAAGTAATGGAACGCGTTTCTAGCCGTCTGGAAGATGTACGGAAAACGTACGGAAGACGCTTCTGCGACGTGACGCCACCTCACGGCACAAGAAAAAGTTGAGAAAAGCACACATTACTTTTTTACTTTAAGTCTTTGCGCCTGCGAACCTACGAAAAACACGATGTAGCGTACATCAAGGGCGTAGGATAGCGCGCCTACGTTTTCTTGTGCACAGACAACCTTCCTGTAGGCTTTCCAAGTGTCCTGCTCAACCGCCATCTTGTTTGGACAGGAAAGCTGCCTGCATCGTTTTTGACTTCGATGCTGTCTTCGGGAAGCTGTCTACTTTGACGTCTTCGTGAGAATTGTAACGCGACTTAAGATGGCCGCTGTCTCCTTAGCCGTCTACTTAGCCGTCTACGGCGAGTATTGGAACACAGCCGTTATTATAATTCTTTTTCATTCTCAGTCGACAGGCGGTATCGCAAGCGTAAATGGCTTGGCAGAGCGCAGCATTATGTCGTCTGCTACCAGGAGCTTGCACGAAGCACGCACCAGGAACCAGGAATGCACTGGCAGCACTTCCTAAGCAGCGAGCGCAACAAAACCACGAAATAGTTCTTAGGGCCACCTTTACTAGCCGATTATATCCATTTTTCTTTTTTCGCCCTTCGTCATCGGCTCAGACATAACTCGCTCGCTGCCGCTATCGCTGCGATCTCTTAACGGCGCGTCGCGTGATAGAAGCAGTGGAACTTGAAATTAAACATTTCGATATACGGGCCCTGCATTGCCTGCGTGAAGTAAAATCGAAGAGCGTATTACTGACGGTACGTGCTGTGCCGTGGAATTGAGGATGAAGGTGCGGCGCTTGCGAACTAGAGCAAAAGGGGCAGCCAAATAAGGGATCACCACAATAGAGGTTTGAGAATAGGGGCCCCAATAGTTTGGGGCCCCAAAAAGCTTTGCGGGTGTTAGCGTTGGGGCACGCAGGAGTGAAGAGTTTTACAATAGGGCTTTGCGTTTGCGGATAGCCTCTTGCGCTGACAGCGCCACTACGGCGTCAAAAAAAGCTATTAGAAATAATTGAATAAAATATACCATCTTATGATAATAGGAATTCTTAGTTTCGTGTTTTCGCATTTAATTACAATATAGAGGTTATTATATTACCCGCAAAAAATTAGTTGCGCTTAGTCTTGAGTAACCAACTTTATCTACCTTCACCAGCCAAGCTAAACCGTGTTAGTCCTACGAGCCATGAAATCCACAATTGAATTCGGAATCAGAGACATCTGATGAATCAATCTTCATAACATACGCTAGTTGAGAGAAAGCGATAACCACTGTCACTTTTCCCAGCTTGCGAACTTCACGCGTTACCACGAATCGAGCTCAGTTTAGTGCTAGGTTAGAGCCGTGGCTTCGATGGCTGCCGCCATGTTTGTTTACGCAAATCATTTGGGGCAGCTTTTGGGGCTCCCGCTAAATCAGTGAAATAGCGCTGTTACAATCTGCCTGCAGGGGCTGGCGATCTTCGTAGAAGCGACCTCCGAACCCTTCCCGGCCCACTGCGACGACTCGCTTTGTAAAGACAACAATGCGCCTCCTCAACAGCCCAAGGGCGTCGGCATGTCTAGTCACGTTCGGCGGACCGAGTATTGTTAGTCGATTCGCTGTCGCCTTCACGGTTTGCTTGGAGCGAGAGAACTCCTGAAAAAGGATGTTTTGCGGTGCTTTCTCACGGGCCCCAGAAGTCGTCACAGTCAATGGACAGACGCGGCGGCTACTGCGGGGTCAGCTCTGGGATCAAGAGGCGCCTGCTTGGGTCAAGACCTGCGTCTACAAGAACCCTCTCACGTAGGTGTGTCCAGTGAAACCAAAGTTCGGATGTGAGTCTGTGAACCTTCCCTTTCAAAGGCGGGTCGACTACGATGACTTTGGACGCTCCCATTGGTCGAAGGTTGAACAGCAGTTTTCCCTCACCTAGGGATCTAGGGAGGACAGTGTTTTTAAGCAGCCGTTGTCGGCTGTTCGGTGTGCATTCTCTTTCAGTCGTGCTAGACTAATGAAATGTAATGTCCTTCACCCTTCATGTAGATATTATAAATAAATCCCATATTCCTCGTCCAAGTCCCTCCCTCGAACAAGTCCCTCCCTTCAACAACGCCCTTAGCGTGGATGAGTCGGACGACGGCATGGGCCAGCTACCATCGATTTCATACCCGACGCCAACTCTTACAGCGTGCCCGACGCACAAACCATACGCAGTTTGCGGTTCACGCATGGGCAGTGGCTTCGACGCTATTTCTTTGGGGTCCCAAACCTTTGTGGCCCGAATTCTAAAACGCTCTAATATCTTCCCGTCCTGACTGTATAGTTTTATTTCTTTAGGTTGAACCCTTCTGATTGCTGAATGGCGATCTGCGAGCTATTCACACTGGTGATAGCACTGGGAATTCGAGCTCACCTTGAAAATAGATCCTTGGCATTGTCTTTGAAACGGAGGTCCCGGGAAAGCTGACCCAGCCCTTCTAGCGGCCAACACAGTAATTGCGAAAGAAACTTCGTGGACAGCGTCGGCAGCCGAGATCTAGGCCATTCCGATGAATGCTTCGCTTCCCACCGACCCCTAGGAGCCGCCGGCCGGTGGTGATCAACCGCTGCGCGAAATTCCTCCCTTTGCGTGGAATGACCACTGGTACGTTTACACCCGAGTCTCCTTCAGTTCGTAGCGTAGCCTGCAAAAGGCGTACTTAGAAAGCCGGCAGGGGCGGTGCAAATAATTATCCGTCATGTCTTCGAACAGGTATCGCGCTTCCGGCCGTAGTCGACACCGAAAGAGCAACGCCATGCAGACAACAAGGGCAAGTGATCGCCTCCGAAGCAACCAACGCACGCGCGCGCGACGCGTCTCCGCGGTCGTGCGACCGGCGCGCGCGGCCAGGGTCTCAAGCCAACAGCCAAGCCACAGCAACAGAAACCAAGGCGGACTACCCCTTCACAGATTCCGCTCTTAGCCAGCGACGGGTTCGCTTCGAACATAATTGACAGATGCGTGACGTGATCATAACTTGCGGTGCCGCTACGCTGTCTCTGACAGCCTCCGACGCAAGCAAAATTTGGCCAATTAGGTGAGGCCAAGCGAACGGTGCCCCTGCCGGACCGTTATAAGATTCGGCCCCATTTAGCAAAGAAGGTTGTAGAGAAACGGCTTTTAAAATTTGTGGTTTCGGCTTCCCCGCCGGCGCCACCGCCGCCAACGGAAAATGGCCGTGCGCCGCCGCCGATGACGACGCCGCCGCCGACTAGAAACTGACACGGCGCACACCTCTGGCGGCATATTGCCTCTGACACGCGCTCCTGTGTTCCTGCTCATATTGCTCACGATAGTACGCTGGTGCGACACAACGCATGGCACACGGAGGCACCTCTAATTGTTGACACCTGATACTTTCACAGAGTTCAAGGCTAGAGATACAATAACACAATCCACGTACGTAACGTATCGACAATGTTCAGATTTGACTCGCCTCCTGTTTCGATCGCGCGCAGAGCTGTGACAGAGCCTCTAGGCTCGTCGCCGTTCAATATCGGGACTACACTCTTTAAAAAAGGGGAGCGGCAAAGGAGGAACGAGCCGTTTTCCTCCTCCACACGCACTTCACATGTCGCGCCCTCTTGTGGCAATTAAAAGGGGAGGAACGTTTCTCCCTTGCGTGCGCATCTTGCGTCGCCGCCGCCGGTGACCCGAACATCGGCTACAATAACTTCTTTTCGACGGAAAGTAATGCTAAGTAGCAAAAAACCTGAGGTCTAAACGTTTCATGACAAGCGACCACCAGTGTCGGACCTCCAGCTCGAACGGGAGCTGCGATACCTATAATTATTATATATATACTATATATTTATAGTATATACTATATTATTTATTACTATAGTACTATTATTTATATATACTATAATAGAATAGTTCCACACAAAGCAGCGCCCTACTGCTGACGCACAGCGAGACAAGCCCGTATTCAGGCATCTCGGGCTGGACACCGCAGATATCAGCCAGCCTTTCTTGTTTTAATGCGTTAAATTAGGACGGGGAGACGATTAAGCAATCTCAAATGTATGCATTTGTTGCCGTTTTGAATCGCCATCCGCGACGCCTTCGAAGCGAAAGCAAAATACGTTTGCTGGCGCCGTCGGCACGTAGCAGGGCGGTGTGAGCGCACCCGCCGCAAGCGACGCCGTCAAATCCACAGCTGGAACACAAACCCTGCCGCAGAGCAAGGAGGCGCTCGAGCGCACCATGCAACCACGTCCCTTGCGTGCCGGTTCGTCTGCGTCTCCGCCCGCCAGCGGCGGCTTCTCCGTGATGCATCGTACAGCGCACATGATACTACAGAGGCAGGAAGCACCGGCGAACAATAGAAAATGTATTTCCTATAAGGCGGGGTACAATCAAACGTACAAAAATGAAGTATCCAGAAAATAAATGTGAAAAAAAGCTTTTACGAATTGCCGACTCGCGCGTTGCAGTTTTGCACATAAAGCTGTCGGCGTTTGTGAAGAAAAGGAGGCACTCTCGAGGATAACATGTAGTGGGACAACTGAAACTACAAAGTACGAAAAGCCTAATGAAAGGCACAAGGGTACGGGGCAAACTGATGTGCCGAGACGTGAACGGGAGGCCAGGCTAACGGGACACACATGGATACAGCAGCGTTGTGCAGTGTTTCGAGTGCCGGCATTCTAGAAAGCTGCAGGGCGCTGTCGAACTCGAACGTCGGTACGAAGCGAAACTACCCTCTCTCTAGCAGTAAGCAGGGCTAGCACGGCGCAGATACAGCTTTGCAGTAGAGGCAGTCGGAGAGAGACGGCATATTCCAAAGTCAGAGCTATCTTTCCCGGTCACTTGTCGCGACGGTTACGCTTCAGCCACTGTATTTACGCTATGGTATAGTAGTGGTATCCTAGTAGACTCCATCGCAACAATCTTCGTTACCACGGCTCTCCTGGAGATGGATATAACACAACAAACAGCAGCAGTTAGCCTTCTGATATCGCCAAGGGTGAGACGGGGCCAGTCACGCCAACCGCGGTTAGTAATCTTTGGTTCTCGTATGAAGTAGTATTCTGACATCACGGCGAGTAACTTGTCCCATAGCCTCCTTAGATGCTACGCTAGTATTTACGTCCGCTCTTCTCCAATATCCTTAAAATCGCACGCAGCCGCTCAGCGTGTAGCAGCGAACGACGTCCTCGACGTAGCCGAATACTTGAAGTCTGTGGACAGGAAGGCAAAACATGATTTCTAAGGCTTGCTAGAAAGCAGTGGCCTCAGCGTCCCGGCAAGCCCGGCCGCCGGCACGTAGCCGCTTTGCAGTGGCGTACGGACGCCGCGTATAGCAGATTGTTTGCCTTTTCTGTATGGAATTAGGCGAGAAAACGTTGAAGCGATCTCAACAGAATCTATTTTGTAAACGTCGGCGGCCCTTGAAGCGCCATCCGCTACGGCTTCCAAGGGAAAGGGCTAGATAGCCGTCGTCACCGTGTTGATAATTGAAAGTCGCTAGTCAAAAGCATTCACTATAGTGCGGTTTCGTATTAACAGGTCTGTGTGGATTTGCTGTGCCTGTCAGGTGACTATACCCACACAAGTATTCTTATCGAAATTTATTGCTGAATTACGTATAACAGAGTCACTCGCTGGTACTGCAATGCAGGTCACAACATCATGGCTATATCAGGAGATTCCAAGGCATATGGATGTAGGGAGCTCGTGCAGTGTTTGTGTATGTGCCGTGTGTTGTGGTTGCTCTGTTGTGCGCAGTTTTCTATGTTGCGTTACTCTGTCGTGACTCGAGCAGTCTGTGTTGTGTTGCTGTGTCGTGACTTCACCGAACGGAAAGTGCAGAATGGTATGGCAGCTTTTTTTTTTTTTTTCGTCAGCTTTTAGCGCTATTTATCGGGCCGCGTAGGAACTATACGGTTTAGTAATTCGAAGCCTCTCCAGGTAGCGCTAAGCGCGTTGTTTACACAAGGTGTGTGTGTGCGTGTGTGTGCGTGCGCGCGCGCACGACGGATTGATGTATGGATATCACTATGTTTAGTAGTCAAGGTTTCGACGAAAATTCGTCTGGGCAGGCATTGAAGTGAAAAAGGTTTGCAGTCACTGACCAAGTCAACGAACGTACCCTAACCCGGTCCTCATGAATACAATTTATCCGAACTGCGGGGTTTCAGTCTATTGTAGTAAGTGTGGGGGTTTGCTCGATTTAGAACACATGCTTTTCCGCTGCTTGGCGTTAGCCGGTGATGGTTCTCGAGGTGAACAGTGGTGGCAGCGGATGCTGCACAGTGAAGTGCTGGCGGACCAACTCAGGGCTGTCCAGAGGGCTCGCGTGACGGCAGAGGGGCTCGGCCTCTCTGTCCCGACGTGGGAGCAGCCCGCATCAGTCCCAGACTGATCCCTCAGGACCTAAATAAAGTTCATGCCATACCATACTGACCAAGTCAAACGAAAAGAAAGAAGTTTCGGAACCCTGGGGTTGTCTACCGGATTCCTTGCGGCAGGTGCAGCCAGGTCTATATCTGGCAAGTTCACACGGCGACTCAAGGAGCACCAGCGTGACGTCAGAAATGAAGACATCGCTTCTAGCGTGCTTGCTGAGCATGCGCATACGTCCGGACATCACACTGATCGTGACAACGCGGCAATTTTATCCAAAGAACGAAATCTGACAACGCGGCTTCTTCTTGAGTCATCCTTCATCCAATCGACAACCGGTACTATGAACCGAGCAGCAGGAAGTATGCCAATCATCTACAATCAGTCATTACGTCACAAACTTAGCCATTAATATGCCACTACTCGTCTTGTCCGCCTCATTATTAACAAGGAACCCGTACGGGTTCCGAAACGTCTTTCTTTTCGTTTGACTTGGTCAGTGACCGCAAACCTTTTTCATATCCCGATGTTTACGTATGTTCAACGCCGCGATATTCTAGCGATGCCATTCCTTTTCGCGCTTGGACAGTGGTTACAGCGACGCTCCGCCCGCGTTATTAACATGATCAGCCGGCCGTCAACGGTGGGTGATAAGCGTGGCAGTCGAACGGAAGGCATCGCTACAAAATCGTATCGTATTTGCACCTGGTTCCTCGTATGCGCCAAAGAAAGCTTAGCGAGAGGTTTTCTTTTTTTTTGTTCTTTTTTGCAAATATCAGAACGTACACTATGCTTACGACGCGAACGTTGTTGTCCAGCTGCGAACTAGCACAGTTCGAAGGCTTAGTCGCATCCATCGCTTCGCTTGCCTGGAGTCGGCCATGTTGGTTTTGGAGAGGGAGGACACGTTGCTCCCATGCATGAGGGAGGAAACTTGCTCCATTTAAAGACGAACGTAGGGGACATCGCTGTTTCTCCCTTAACGGAGCAAGGGCGCTCCTTTTTTTCTTAGAGTGTGCTCAAAGCTTAGTAACATGCTGAAAGTTTCCCAGTCGCAAAAACGTGTTGATATCTCTCAGGAAAATGCGAAAACTCACCACACGTCGTCAACAGCACGTTCGCTGTGCACATTCCGGCGCGATCCCGCGTACCAGCATGGCACCGGGCGATATACGGCGCTGTGATCGTAAAATGGTGGCGTCTTTGATAAAACGGTCCGTATTGGGCGTGACAACGTGCGCGTGCCCCACTCAGCGCGTAAATGAATGAATGAATGAATGAATGAATGAATGAATGAATGAATGAATGAATGAATGAATGAATGAAACCCTTATTTTGAGGACGGGGTCGGCTCTCGGTCGCTGTTGGAGATTAGGTGGTGTAACGTCTCAACACGGCCAAGGGCATTACAGCGAATTCTCACTTGAGTGAACTTCAAGGGACCGAAGGAAATAGTTCACTTAACTGAAAGTTCACTAAACTGAATATTCACTAGACCAACATAAGACATGGCATACAGAGTGAAAAGTTTGAAGTGCAATTCATGGAGCAAAAGACATCGCATCCATAGTGCTAGAAATGTGTGAAATGGAATTTGTACATATCAACAAGTACAAGGTTCATGACAGTTATAATGCTGCCTTTCTCACTTAGAAAAAAAAAATCTGTAATCCTCTTTTGCACTTGTACTTTTAAAGCACAGGAAGTAAGAAAACTGTCCAAAGAGTCAATGTTTTTGTACGCTTCTTCTGGCACAGCTTGCTGTTGAGATACAAATTCTCTGCTTTCCAATGTACCATACAACCTCAGCTAGAGTTATAGGGCTTGAAACTGGCTCGGCAGTTGCCTCTTCTTCGTCTCTTCTTCGCCCCTTCTTCATCTCTTCTTCGTCTTCATCGCCTCTTCTTCATCTCTTCTTCGTCTTCATCGCCTCTTCAGGGGCGCTGTAGCGCCAGCGGCGTTACATTGCCGCTGGAGCGGCAGTTTCATGAGGGCGGGCATCGGTTCTGATCGTAAAAATAAGCCTTGGTCCTCTGAGCGAGTTCGTTAAACTGAAATATTGACTGTTCCGAAATTCGTTTAAGTGAAACATTTTTGCACAGAATCTATAAGAAAACTGCCGGGGATTTTTAAAAAGTTCGTTATTCTGAAATATTCGATAAACCGACGTTCGTACAACTGAGAGTTTACTGTATACGTTTGCCACACGGCAACCCCCACCCATCTATCAACACCTATCCAGAAGTCCACCCAGCGTTGACACCTACTGCTGATGGGTCCACAAAAGGCCCTTCTACCAGCACCTGACAAGTTGAACTAATGGTGAAAAAGGGCCAACGTCGAATGCTACCGTGTACGGCTTCGAGCTCAGATTCCCAGACTGTTACGCGCTTGCTAAATATGCGGGGGCGTATTTAGCAACATCGGAAGCGGATTTCGGCGTTACGGTGCGATATCATGGGCGGCATATTGCGACCGATTCGACGATTGTGATTGGCCACGATACAGCCAGCAGATTCCCCAGTCTAGTCGTCGCTAAAGGAAGACGATAGTATTAAAAGCGGAGACATTTCGTGCAGGGGAGGCTGACGTGTCCTGATGTGAACTCAGACGTTTAATATGCTCCTGCATGGAGTGGGCTTCCGTATCTGGAGCCAGTGCAAATAATAGAAAAAAAACCTTTTTCCTTCATTCCTACTACCGGACGTGCTCGTCGATGGGCTTGGTGGATTTCCTGGCCCAAACGCCACTTCGAGCCGCAACAATGGGACAGATTATTGGCTGAGGTGCACCTTCATCTCGGTCTTTGGTCTTCCGGTTTATGTCGACTCTGGAACTTGCAGGTGCATGTTTAGTTCCGTCGCTCACACATGGGCTGGTCGACCTCTCCTACCCCACTCGAAACAGGCCACTTTATTCGTCATGTGTCGTGATGTCTTTCTATGTATCAGGGTTAGTTTTGTATTCGATTTCTTAGGGTTCTAATTTCTCCGTACAGTAAGTGTTGGATGTTGGATCTCCCTTGTGAAAAAGCTACGTAGCTCCAAATAAGGTGTTGTAAGTCTGCTCTGCATGACTCCTGACAATGTTGCATCGGGTATAAGTGTTCGTAGTTGTAGCTTGTGTGGCTAGCTACCATTTGTCATCTGTATTAAATTAAATTCTGGGGTTTTACGTGCCAAAACTACGATTTAATTATGCGCCACGACATAGTGAGGAGCTCCGGATTAATTCTTACCACATGGGGATCTTTAACGTGCACCGAATGCACGCTACACAAGCGTAATTGCATTTCACCCTCATCGAAATGCGGCCGCCTCAGCCAGTGTGTACGCAGCGTTGGCCATAACCTCGATCAAAAGAACCTCTAGCGTGCGAGTAAACCCGCCCTTGTCGTCAAACACGGGCACTGGAATAGCTCTTATTAGTAGTCTGCGTTTGCTATCTGCTTTCATTTTGGTGCGAATGTAATGCATCAGTGCTCTGCTAGGAGAGCTTTTGGTCGACATCTTTAGCTAGGGATCTCGGTACGCGGAGTTGGGCGAAAAGCAGGGGTGTGGGGTGCTGCCCGCGTAATCAAGCCCACCCGCTTGCATAGCAACTGCGAGTATATATACAAAACCATGCGCTGGCTCTAAGGCCCAATGCGATGCGTCGCGATAGGAATGCCGCGTGTGCAGCGCGCATGGCGTTCTCCGGCGTTTGTAACTCAGAGCTTCGAAGACGACCAGACAAGTAGCGCTTGGAGAAAGGCGGCTAACGAGGCCGCTTGATGGACTCGCTTGGAGATCGTCACCACAAAGGCATGAAGGAACACCGGCGTCGCGTGAAGCAGGGAAGCGCTACACCTATGGCAAGCTCAACCCGCCTTTTTCATGGCGCGTTGGCGCATGCGCCCTGCTCGGACGCGCGCTGCTCCAAACACTCGTGCCATGTTCTGCGCTGAAACCCCACTGGTAGCTTGACGTCGGTGCGGCGTCGAAAACGCGCGGTGCATAAGACTGCAACTCCACTTTAAAACAGAAAGTGGCCAGGGCTTCGTCCGAGTGGGTCGGACTGCATCGTGAGCCAGGTACTTGCCGCCTTTCATTGATGGATGGATGGAAAAATTTTATTGTGATCCGGCCATTAGGTCGCGCTAGTTTCCTGGCCCGAAGCGGACCGCTCCCACGTTGGGACCGAAATGCCAAGTCTTTGGGCCGCCTCGCGGGCCCGTTGGACGGCCCATAGCTGTTCTTCGAACGTGAGACCACAAAGAGCTGCGTCCCAACGCTGCCCAGGGTTGTTCTTGTCACTGCGCAACGCGGAGCAACGCCACAGCATGTGACTAAGATCTATGGTGTTGTAACATTTAGCGCATGTTGTAGGTGTAGAGAACTCCGGAAAGATCTTGTTGATTAGAAGCGGGTTCGGATAGGTTCTTGTTTGCAAGAGCCTTAGCGTAATGGCCTGAGCTCTATTTAGTTTACTGAGCGGAGGAGGGAAGACCCTGAGTCCTAGGTAGAAGTGCTTGGTTAGCTCGCTGTACGTGAGGAGGTGGCCCCTGCAATCTGGAACCTCAGCATATTCTTGCCTTGTGGATGCCCGGTTGGCAAGTCCTCGTGCAGCATTGTGGGCAGATTCGTTGACGTTCGCGGGAGCACCGGTGATATCTCCCATACGAGCAGGAAACCAGATGATCGTGTGGGGTTTGACGACCTTTCCGTCTAGAATCGGCAGGGCCTGTCCCGAGATTACTCCTATGGCAAATGCTCGGACGGCTGCCCTAGAATCGCTGTGGATCCGGATCTCTTTAGGTCTAAATGTGCCAATGCGATAGCTGCCTGTTCTGCAATTTCTGGTTGAGTGGTGTACGTGGAAGCAGAGTTCATGACTTCACCTTAGCCGTTCAGAAGGACCGCTGTGAAGGCTCCTCTATTTGACATGAAAGCCGCGTCGACGAACGAGCATCCTTCAGCCTGATTTTTAGCTTCCTCTAGTAGGGCTTTGGCTCTGGTTTGCCTTCTGCCCACATTATGAATGGGGTGAACATTCCTTGGAACAGGCATGACTGTGATATTCTTCCACAGATTTTTGGGAATTACTCTATGGTTATGTAGCCCTGTAATTGGTATACCAGAATGTGTCTTCCTGATCGCGTGATGGACTGTCTAATGAACCGAGCTCTTTCTTGTGCCTCTGCTATTTCCTCCAGTGTATTGTGCAGCCCTAGTTGCACGTGTCTTTCAGTTTCTGTGTACATAGGTAACCCAAGAGCTACCTTGATTACCTTCCTTAACAATGCACTAAGTTTGTCTCTTTCGGCTCTCCGCCACTCGTGCATGGCTGCTACGTAGGCGAAGTGACACAGCACAAAGGCGTGAACTAGTCTGATGACGTTGCCTTCTCCAAGCCCATGTCGGCGATTAATTACTCTTTTGATGAGCCTGATTGCGTTGTCCACTTTCTTAGCGATACTTAGAATCATTTGATTCTAAGTATTGGACCCGTTGGCTTCTTTCACCAAGCCCAGGACGCAGATGGAATTCACCCTTGGTATGGCGCTTCCGCTCCTGGTATAGAGCGTTATGTCTTTCTCCCCAGGAGGAAGCCATCCACTGGGTTTGTGGCCTCGTTTCTTAGGTCGGTATAGTAGGAGCTCCGATTTCTTGGGTGAGCACCGGAGTCCCATCGGAACGAGGTATTCTTCAATGACGTTTTGTAATCTTCGTTCTCTTTCTCCGTCGCTGCCTCCAGTACACCATACTGTGACGCCATCCGCGTAAATGGTGTATTCTATGCCTTCGACGTCTGAGACTTCTGGCGAGACCTACCATGGATATATGCAAAGAGTGGGCGAGATGACCGCTCCTTGGGGTGTGCCTCGGTTACCTAGCTTCATCGTATGTGATGTTAAGTCCCCAGCCTTGAGCGTGGCCATCCTTCCAATGAGAAAGGCTTCCACATATTGATGAAAGTGACTACCCAGACCGAGGTTCGGAATTGTTTTGAGTATAAAAGTATGGAGGATATTATCAAAGGCTTTCTCCATGTCTAGTCCCAGTAATGCTCTCATGTCCATAGTATTGTGGCTCATTATTTTATTCTTGAATAGGAGTATGGCATCTTGCGTAGATAGAACAGGTCTGAAGCCGATCACGGTGTGAGGGGGTAAACATCGTGCTCTTCCAGGTACCGAGATAATCGATTCAGTATTGCATGTTCAGCAACCTTTCCCACGCACGATGTGAGTGAGATCGGTCGTAAATTCTCGAGGCCAGGAGACTTGCCCGGTTTTGGGATAAAAATGGTGTGGGCAGTCTTCCATTCACCAAGAACGTCACCGCTCTTCCAGATGTTATTAATTAGTTGTGTCAAGTACTCTATGGAGTCGTCATCCAAATTGCGGAGCCTCTTGTTTGTTATCCTGTCGGGACCAGGGGCAGATCTTCCGTTGAGGTCGTCTAAAGCCACCCTGACGTCTCCTACTGTGAACTCAGCATCTAATGTTGGGTTGCTTGTTCCCGTATATTCCAATCGAGGTGGGTGTGGCTGGTGCGTGTGCTCGATGGATAGGCACCTATTCACTAGCTGTGCAATAACTTCTGACTTGGATGAGTCATTCTGTGCCACGTGCAGGATTTTACTTAACGTGTGGCGTTGATTCGATTTTGTTTTGCTGTCGTCTAGTAGGTGCTTCAGTAGATTCCAGGTTCCTCCTTTTCTCATTCGGCCATCTATAGAGTTGCAAACCTCATCCCACTGTCGCTTAGAGAGGGTTTTGCAGTGCTCTTCTATCGCTCGATTGGTTTCGCCAATTTTCTTTCTCAGCCTACGGTTGAGTCTCTGGGCCTTCCATCGGTTCAGTAGAGGTTGTTTAGCTTCTATAAGGTGCGTCTTTTATTGATGGCTAGCAAATTTAACGAAAAACCCGTGTGTTACACTTGGGCGGCACTTAAAAAGATCACGTTGCTGATGAACTCTTGTTGCAGCGTCGGTCCTGACTTGCTGGTGGTGGCAGCGCGTGTCTGACTTCACGTACTCGTTTAAGGCACGGCAACACTGGGCCGATACGAGACCGACAAGACGCACACGTCACCGATTGACCGACTGTTCAGTACAGTGCGTCACTGAAAGCATTTTCATCATACCAGGCCGACAACGACGCAACCGACAGGCGCGGGTTGTCGCACTGCGGCGTGCTTTTTTCTCGACGGCATCGACAAAATCAGTGAGCCGATTATCGTTCGGCCGAACCCTGCGCGATCGGACATCGAATATATAATTAATCGCGCTCAGAGTGAGTCACAACATCCCTACGAAGTTGAAACGCACAAGCATCAACCCTCTGTAGCCGTGCATATGAAGTTTAAGCCAATGTTGATCCTGTTTAGCGAAGGTTAAGTCTGGCGCCGGCGTGTTCGTGCAGCCGCTACCGGCCGACTTGAACTGAAATGTAAGCAGATAGGACGAAGAAAACTGCTTTTACAGTAATGTTCTGTCTTCGGCGATTTCAAATCAACTACACTTCGCGCGACGCGTACACAATAAGCGGAAAGCGGCGACACATCGCTGTGCCAACATCTGTACGTCACCGTAGGCTGCCGGTCGCATTCGCTACGTAGATGGGTGGATCTGTACGTGTTATGCTGACACATCTCTCAATTCCAGAGATGTACTGTTTACCTCTGCGTCAAACAGGAAACAAGAGACGGTGCATACGGTATACAGCAGCATAAACAAACGTCTCGCTCAGTTACACCAACGGTATTAGTGATGGTATACGCGTTTTCGCGAAACAACACGGCCTACAAATGAGCGCTTAATTTATGCCACCACAGTTTTCTCTAATAATGTTTCATGGTACGCGCAAGCTGTAACAGCCCGTAATATGTTATCTGGATCACAGTCGCCGTTGTTTAAGTGGATCGGCAGCTCATATTGACTTGTCTCAGGGTGGAACAACACGGCACATATGCGGATATGTCTGTTTTGCACAGTTTTGACATTATTTCATATCAGCGATGCACCGTTTCCAGAATGTTTGACGCTAACAATGGTCTGTGTCTGTAGATGTCGATGTAAACAAGTGCACCGCTTTGATAGATCCGGCGCGGAAAGTAGCGCTCAAAGACTTCTTAATTATGCGAAACGTCTAAATGCTTAAAAAGAGTACAAAAAGCGAGCTCCAAGTGCAGAAATCAGCGCCAACAAAATCCAAGGCAGCCGTGTCAGCAGAGGGAACTCAGCGTGCCTTTATCGGCCGCACTGTTTGCACAATAGTGCACTCAGGCCTGCTCATTCAGTAGTCATTGAGTGTTTCATGCCTTCCAGGAACGACATTCTGCACCGGAGAAGCCATTAATAACGATTCACGATCCACGAAATACGCAGCTGACACGCACTCAACATGCGCGCAGGTACACAAATCAAGCGGCGAAAGCCTCGGCACCCTTCCAAAACGTTTCCAGCAGCGTGCGGCAGAGGGCGGCACAGGAAAATGGAAAAAGGCGGATTGCGGTCCGTGCAGGCACCAGCCTTTCGAAACTGTGCAAATGAGCGAACAAGCATTAAGTATAAACCCCCATGCAAGCGATCTTTCACGCGACAGCGACAAGCGACGCGATGGATATGGCTGTCGCGTTCGCTCGTCGCCTACAAGTCGTACCCCATGCGAGCGATGACTTCGAGCGAGGTCTCCGCAGTGTCGCCGGTAGCAATATAGGCGCCGAAAGTAGCGTGACGCGTGATTTATTAACTTAAATTGATGTGTTTTACTGTAAAAAGCAGCATAAAATATTTCTGAAAGTCTTCCAGTAGGTTCTTATCCTTGCACGTATAAAAATTCAATCGTTTGCTCGTTCCGTGCGACAATCGGAAGCACATGAGTTATGTACATCCAGTTCCGGCTTCGCGCTATTGGCTAGTCGCTCATAGCACTTCCGGGCGACGAGCGACTAATTCTAGATTTGCAGAACCGGGCGATCGCGCGACAAGACCGAGCAATCTGTTCAAGCGACGGCCCGATCCGCCGCTCGAAGCCGTCGCGCACAAAATCGCGCTCATGGGGTTTAGCCTTTACATTTATCGTCGCAGCGGCAGCATAGCTCGGAACAGCTGCAACTTGACTGCGCTAGTTGCGCCGACCGCTTACCGTATATACTCGTGTAATGGCCGCACCCGTGTAAATGCCGCACGCAGAACTCCTTAAAATCCTTCCCCCCTCCAAAAAATATATTACAAAATCACCCGTGCGCAAGCTGCACCCTTGATTTTTTTAGAAGGTTGGCAATGTTATCTGTTGTGTGGTGCGAGTATTGCGAAGTTTTTTTTCTTTCTTTTTTTTTAATCGGTGGCAACAGGGCGGCCTAGCCGAGTTGTCGGCGCCTCCAGATAGCAAGAGCACAGCCTCCGAGATTTAGCAGCTGGTTCCGAGACGTTGCCGTAGGTGGCGTGTGAGGCGTCACCATTTTTTCAGAAAATTGAAATTAAATTATGAGGTTTTACGTGTCACGATCTGATTATGAGGCACGCCGAAGTAGTTACTCTGGAAATTCGGACGTGCGCCTGAATCTAAGTACATGGGTCTTTTTGGATTTCACCCCCATCGAAATTCGGCCGCCGTGGCCAGGATTCGATCCCACGACCTTGTGCTTAGCAGCGCAACACCAACGCCACTAAGCAACCACGGCGGGTCACCATTTATTCCAGCGGGCAGGTGACGCGCTACGGGAATAGCCAACAATAGCCAGAGCCAATATAAACAAGTACTGTAGTTAAATAAAGGTATAGTGAGCTATATTCTAGCGCACTCTAATAAAGGCAAGTACCACCGATAATATTTACAAAAATAATGTGCCTATCCCCATGTAATGACCGCACCGCCGATTTTCACCCCAAATCTCGGAAACACACCTGCGGCCATTACACGAGTATAGACGCTATTTCGGACGCAACGACCACAGAAATCCAGGCGTTAGTACCACAATCTGCGCAATGGATAGACGCAGATTAAGCAGCGACAACAGGTAACACAGGAACATGCTAACAAAACTCGTCGGGAGGTTTGTGTACGACCCGTCTTTATGCCATGAAATTTCCTACCGATTCACAAAACTGAATTGCAGTGAACTATAATAGCTATTGACCCTTTTCGCGGCAATCGCGTGGGCGCTGCCATGTTTGATCACGTGGTGAAGCGGCCATTGCTTTCCTCAACTGCCTCCGTTGCCTCCGCGTTTACAATGTGTGAGTATGACGCCGGTGCGGCTGAGCAAACCTGTTTCGGAAGAGATCTAAGCGGTGACTAGGTGGACAACACAAAGCTTTGGCCACAGCTTCAGAGAACAATGCAAAAGCTCTTTGGAAGCTGGTTATTAAGCTATGTCCAAACGGCGCGAGCAGCGTATATATGGTCCTTGCTTTAAAAGCGAGGCTAAATATGTATATTCCAAGCTATCCAAACTTTCCGCTGATGAATTCAATCAGGATTAGTGTGTTTTGCTCTTCGTTCTACATTTGGCAAATATTTTGAAGCAGCGGCTTCTCAATTTCCTTGGTGCGGTCACCGTCTGATTATTTCTGCCTAAACGCTCGCGGGTGTGCTCCATTCCGATAGATTTGTTATTGCTGCGTGCAAGGCTTGAAACGTAGCCATTTTGTACATTGCAATACCTTGTAGCACAGATGAATTATCGCTAGTAACTCCCTTACTCTTGCAGACAGTCACGAAACGTTCAGCTTCGAGCATTCATGCGCTATCGTTGTAGTCCGTCATTTATTATGCGTATATGGTGTCCATATATTCAAGTGTGCGCCCATTCACTTATTGATACGTTGGCGATAGAGTGGGCGTAAGATTTTGTGCCAGTTGGGGTAGATGTGTGTAGATACTATGCGCGAAACGTGCTATGACAGGAAGTGGCACTACTCCCTTTGTCATTGTTTAACGAACGGCACTCCATCTTGCCGACGTTCCGGCGCTGAAGCACTTTCTTTGAAGGTTAGCGATACAACGCTGTTGGATGAGCAAATTTCTGTATCCCCGAAGAAAGCCGTACGGACAGTTGCAGCAACGGTCCGCTCACTTGGCTACACAGATTCATTCGATTCCTTAATATGCCAGTCACTATCTTTGCAGCCAACTACTGCACACGTCTTCAATCCACATGATTCAATCCGGCATGATTGGAGCACAGTGAGTTGGAGAAAACTCAGTTGCATTTCCGACAGCTTATCGCACAGAAGCAAGGTGGAAGCGGTTATGGTTTCGTATTCGCGCGCTCTCGCTGAGGCGACGTGCGGCGCGCGCCGCCGAAACCGCCATCTCGTTTCTCTAGAACAAACTGCCCCGCGAAAACGGCGACCGGTGCCGCGCCATAGACTGCGCAGTCAACACTTAATTTTACGCATGTTTAACATGCCGACTTTTTACGCAGCTTTGGGGCGAAGTTTTCGCATTAGAGTCCCTAAAGCGCAACTTACGTGCGCCCTAACAGTTCGACGAATAAAAAAAAATTAATAAGAAAAAGCGTAGTGTATCACAAATTAACGCAATTCGCAACAGAAATTATACACAATGTCGTGAAACTTGGCCACGTTAAGTGCGAAAAAACGAGGAAGATTCCAGCGCGAAGTTTCATTTTAAAAACGTGCGCAGCTTGCACTAGTGGTGCAAGCTGCGCGTAACAGCGGAGCTTGGGATCACGTAGCTTTTACGTGGCTTGCCTAAGTTGCTTGTAGGTTTTGCGAGGTTATGCTAGGTTTTGCTAAGTTGTCTCGGCGGGCTCGACGCTGGAAGTTTTCGAGCAGTCGCAGGGCGGGATCGCTTTCTCGGCGACGTCGAGCGTTCAGGCGCCGACTCTCGCGTACCCTGGACTGAAACTCGGGATCCTCGACTCGGCGTCGCCTCTTCTTAGGCAGCTTCAACGCATGTTACGGAACAGCTTGGCGGCGATGCATCGCTGCTCGCTTGGCAGTACGGCGCTCTTCCTGGTAAGCCGCTTCTCCTTCGGGGATTCTTCGGTCTTCCCATGGCGGCAGCACATACGCAAGGAGTAGAGGAGGCGAGAGGTGTCGCCACGCCGGCTGTTCGGAGCTTTTCTGTTCGGAGCCTGTGACGTCACGACTCCGCCTTAAGCGCGTGAGGTGCGAGGAGGTTACGTGGCTTCGCATTCGCGCAGGTGGTTGCTAGGCAACGTGAGGCGGCGCACAGCTGGGCTGAGTTTTCTGGTAACTCTCCACGGCGGAAACAAAAGGTTCAACTGCTACGCGGTTAAAAAAAAGCAAGCAGTTTCGCTCGAAGCCAGATCAAATCATTCAAAGCAATATGAAGGTTTAATGTTGCGCTTGAATTCCTCGGACGGTGTTCTAACTACACGGGCGTGTTACATGTTGGCAAGATGCAGCACGTGAGGCAACTGATGCTGGACACAAGGCAGAGCGCCTTAGCCGCTACCAAGCGTCTCACAAGGCCGGCCTGATGAGCGCTGTCAGTGGCGTCGGAGGCGTCCCACCTCGATGGTGCACGAGATAAGATCGACGGCTGTAGTCAGCGCCCAGTGAAACATTAGATGACGTTAGCTTAAAAGTTTACTCTCCATTACGCTAAGGCCAGTGCGTACACAAAGCAGCCCAGCAGCAACGCTAGCGTGCGCACAACGACCACGCCAGCAGCGGAAGACAGCACGCTGTCCTGGCTGCGCCACCGAGCCGACTGAGCGCAGCGTTGACGGTGAGCGCACCGTCAACGTCACTACGCCTCGTCTTTTTGCATCCAAACCGACTCCACGTATCTGAAAAGCCTCTGACCAAACTCGCTCAGTGCGCAAGCCGTTGTGCTCCGTTGCGCCTTGCGGGTGGCTGGGCGGACGTCTCGAAAAAAATGTACGCAACTTTTCGATACACGTACCTGCTCATCTCTTATTGCCTGACCCAAAATGGTTGTGGTGTGATGTCTACACGCCAAACATGGCGCTTGCTCGAAGCGAAGCGGGGGAGCGCGGCCCAAGCAGCAGCCGCATCAAAAACAGTTTATTTTAACGCGGTTTTTACTAGTTATCCAATTCACACGGAGATAGTCATCTTGGCGACTTTAGCCGACGCCGAGAAGGCTAGCGTCGCCTGCAGGCTGTGTGAGGGATTAAAGGGGGCTGTGTGGCGGATGAAAGGCAAATGGAAAGCTATTGTTGAGCAGCTCAAAGGGGCACTGAAGGTGAAGCGAGAGCGGAGGATGGAGCTCGAAACTCAAATCAGCGAGTTGCTTCAGGGAGGGGGCTAAGGCCAACCTGCTAGAGCTTGTAGTTGGCGAGCCTAAAGGGACACTAAAGGCAAATACTAAGTCGACGTGGACTGTTTAAATACCATTCCAGAGACATCGCAACGCTTGTTTCGTGCCAAGAAAGGACTTAGTTTACGAGAAAATTGCATTTGAAGGGTCGAATACCTTTTCCGAAATTCAAATCTCCCGCCACCCAACCGGGGGAGTGGTGACGTTGCATACGCCATCACCGCTCTTTGCTGGCGTCGGTGAGTAAAACGGCGCCCGACAGACGGCGGCACCAAGCTATGGTGGCTAGAAGTTATCAACGTAACCCAGCCAAGATAGAGCGGCGGATTCGCCGCTGCAACTGCTTTTTGGTCAAGTGGCGTAGACCGTTCGGGCATTCCGCGACATCACATGGAAATTTAATTCTCTGCTACTAGAAGTTTGTGCGAGTTTCGCGAGCCAGCAAAACCAGCGCAGCACTACGCGATCAGGAAAGTATTGAAATGCGAAATCGTGGGCAGCGCAGAGACGAGCGAAAACGAAACCTTTCGATCACCCGCGTCATTGTCAATGGAAATTTCAATGAGTTCTTTTTTCTAAACATGAAATGGGACTAGAGAAGTAGCAATTTATTTCAATTCATAATACAATATGATGCTTTTTTTGCAAGTGAGTGCTAGTGACAGAATTTAACTCAGGAGTGCTTTCGTCATCGGGTAAGTGCTTGAATGTCCCGGGGGAGTTTCTAATGATGTTGTGCATTTACCTCAATTTCTAGATTATTAAGGCTCTGTTCGCGATAATATTGACGCCGTACAGATTCTCGAGCACTAATCTATAACTTTAGCGTGGCTTAGTATTTGCCTTTAGTGTACCTTTAAAGATGAACGGGAAAAGTGGGCGAGCCGGAAGATCGGGTGTAGTCTATATCGGCGCAGGCGGCGCGTAATCCCGGTTCGGAGCAGCGTCAGGTGGAGGGGCGAGGCAGCGCGGAGTCTCTGGCAGAGACAAATTTATGATAACGAAGAGACAGGCAGGAAGCTAGGGACACCTAGAGGCCGTAGAAATGCAGCTGGCGCCAGCACGGGGGCTCCACAACGCTACGACGATGTAGCGCAGCAGGCTTCGGGTGGGCCGGGACGAGATGGAGCGGGAGTGGACTCGTTGCCGCGCGACAGTTGCTGGTGGAGGGCCAGCTAGCGCGAACCAGAGAACCGCAATCGCAGGCTGTAGGCGAACGATTTGACGCTAATCGTGTCATTAGGGGTCTGAATTGACGACTTGTGTACGGCGTAATGGAGGCAAACTGGGGACATGTACGAGCCCTGCTCCCAGGCCTTTTGCACAGGATGGCATTCACTACAGTGGTGCAACGGGCAAGAGGGCAGATAATAGGATGAGCCACAAAGCAACGGCTTTTTGGGAGGGAACCCCGAGGCCACCGGTGTAAACAAAGATGCACCAGGAGAGGCACCAAGGCTCTAGAAACGTAGAGCCTGAAGGAGAAGAAATAGACATAAGCACCAGTACCAAGTTAATTCAGACATAGGGTATATTAACATGCAAGCTGGTAGGAATGGGCTGAAGCGAGAGGAAATAGAAGAGCGGCTAAGGCAGGAGGAACTGATGGTATACGGGTTTATGGAGACATCTTAGGAACATGGAGTAACCACCCTGTAATCCTGACTATGCATGTGAATATTAGAATAGAACAGAGGGGAGCAGAAAGGGGGGTGGCATTGAGGCATTCATTCATAAAGTTATGGATTGGCAAAGGGTAAAACAGGTATGTAAGGAACATTTATGGCTAAAAGGGAAAGTGGCAGGGGAGCAGACGCTCCTTGGCTTTGTGTACCTGTGGACAGGAACAAATGTCAAGGAAAAAAGTGGGAGAATGCATAACAAATGACATTAATGAGCTAGGAGGTGGGTGCGAGATAATTATACTAGGAGACATGAATGCACACATTTAATATATGGAAAGGTACAAAGATTCAACAGTCAACATGCTGCTAGGTATGTGTGAAAGGCATGACTTAGTTGTATGTAACAGTACTGAGAAGTGTGAAGGGCACATAACATGGGATGTAGGGAGCCTGCAGTTGACGATAGATTATGCACTAATGTCACATAGGCTGTATGATAGGCTAGTGATCACAAACTTATCAAGCTGACCTTAGAAGAGAAACGAAAGTAAGAAGGAAGCAAGATGAACAACCAGGTGGGATTTTTTACTCAGAAAAGCTACTCGAAATAGCAACCCAACGAATCGAGGAAGTAATTTCTGGGGATTCTAAAACAGAATGAACATACGCAAACATAACATGACTATTTCAGCTAGAGCTTGCTGAGGTACAAGTTGGGCCCAAAGGGAAACCCAATAGCTGGTAGGATGAGGAAGTTAGGAAGGCCACAGAGAAACGTCAAGAAGCCTCTAGGGAACACAGATATTCCAAACAGAGGGGTGACCAAGAAACTGATGTAGACAGTAAATGGGATAGCTTCTTAAACTGTAGAAAGGAAGCATCCGATTTGATCGATGAGAAGATTAGACAATGATGATGTGTAGTGTTTAATGGTGCAAGGGCCAGCTACAGCCAAAGAGTGCTATGACATATGGTGATGGGTTATAACAATGTATTAGGAATGGCATGAACAGTCAATTGCAAATAGTAGATATGTGGCTGTAAAGAGGCCTAAAGCAAGTTGCTGTAAATTGCATAAAATAGATGATTATCAAAATAATGACAGTGACTCATGATGTGGGCTATGAATAGCAATGTTCAGTTATGAAGAGATGATATAATAGAAAGCATGCAAAAGCACTAGTGCCTCAAGAGGGTTCTTGAGGCCAAGGGCTGAGAGGCACGTGCAGTGAAAATGTTTGCAGTGCAGCTGCAGCCTGCAAGGCGAGGCTGCGCTACAAATAGCCTGGCCAGACAACTTTTACGGTGCTTACGTCTGCTAAAAACTTTAAGACTGTTCTAAAATCAGAGAATGCTGAAAGAATGCTGGGTGAAGAGGGATGTGCTCCCGATATGCTGGATAAAAGTACTTTTTACACTGTGCTTCTATTTCAGCACATTCAATAAAAACATGGAGGACTGTAAGAATGTCGCAACACCTATCACGTAGCGGAGGATCACTTTCTGTAAAGAGGTAAGACTGCGTTCCATAGGTATGTCCAATCCTTAGCCTGCAAAGAAGCACTTTCTTGTGTCTTGTTGTTTTCTGAGATATCCATTTCCCAATTCTTGGTTTGATCATATGTAGCTTATTTGACACTTCATTATACCACTGCCTCTGCCAAGATTTCCACAACTCATGGTGTAAGAAAGGCTTTAGGTCTGTGGCAAGGATGGCTATGTTTGTGTTTGTACATTCAAAAGCTACTGACGTGGCACTTTCATCTGCAGCTATGCTGCCTTTAATGCTTCTATGGCCAGGTACCCAGCATACTATGACAACTTGATGGTCCTTGTAAGCTGAGCATAGCAAGCTGTACAGTTAATTATAAATTAAATTCTTGTGCTTTTGCAGACTCACTAGAGCTCTAGCGACACTCAATAAGCCTGTGGACACGACTGTTCTTGTAATGTTCATTTGCTTTACGAGTTTAACTGCCGAGAGGATTGCATATGCTTCCACTGTAAAAATACATGCATGCGGATTTAGTGCACCACACGTTGAAAAATAGAGTCCCAGAGCTGCGTAAGTAACACCAGTAAATTATTTGGAAGCGTCCGCATAAAATTCAATACACAAATACTTCTCCCAAAGTTCAAGAAAATGCGAATGTAAATGTATGTGCCCCAGGTGCTCGTTTTGATATTTCTACGAAAGAGATGTCATATTGTATGGTCTGCCATTCCCAAGACAGTTGAAGCCTAGTAGGAGCCATTAGGACATTCTGTAGAATGGGGATGCCCATTTCTTCTGACAGTGCTTCCAATCGGAGGGACAGAGGAGGCCTAGTGGCTGGGCGGTTACAAAAGAGCCTGGCCATGGAAAAGTTGTGAAGAATTGAATGACATGGATGATTTACGGCCGATTTTACCTTCAAGGCATAGGAAAAGCTTAAATATGTCCTTTGGGAGTACAGAGACTATTAGTTAGATTCGACGCATAGGCTTTGCACAGGACTAGTCTTGAAGGTGCCTGTAGCAAGGCAGATGCCTAAGTGGTGGATAGGATCGCACTACGCCTTGCAGAATTATAGACTATTGCTCCATAGTCAAGACCTGATAATATTAAATCTTTTGTACAAGCTTATAAGGCATCTTTTGTCGCTTCCCCAGGATGTGTGTGACAAGAGCTGCAGCAGATTCATAGCCTTGAGACGCTTTGCTTTAAGATGGTACTTCAGTTGCAGGACAAAAGTTAACTTGCACTCTAAAATTATACCTAAAAATTTGTGTTTACGGCTCGCATATAGTCGTTCTCCGTTAAAATCTATTACAGGGTCCGGCAGTATACCTCTTTTCAAAGAAGTGGACGCACGTATCTTTTGAGGTTTTAGTTAAAACCGTCCTCGTCCGCCCACTTAGGCAATTTATTTAAAGCAAGCTGTACGTGTCACTTGCAGATACTTAGATTACATGATTTGTAACATATCTGATTGCCATCCACATATACAGCATAAAACATTGTACATGGTATGACAGTGTGCAGAGAGTTCATTTTGACAATAAAAAGAGTGCAGCTCAGTACACCACCTAGTGGAACCCCAACCTCCTGCATAAAAGGACAAGACAGAATGTTACAACCTCTAACATGAAACAAGTAATAGGAGAGGTAACTCTGAATCACATTCAGTAAGTTGTCTCGAACTCCCACTCCAGACAGATCACAAAGGATTTCAAAGCGCCAAATTGTGTCGTATGCTTTCTCCATATCTAAAAATACTGACAAGAAAAGCTGTTTGTGCACAAAGGCATCGTGGATATTTGTCTCGATGCAGGCAAGGTGATCCGTTGTGGATCTACCTTCCCTAAAACCGCACTGCAAGGGATGGAGTATTCTGTTGCATTCAAGAAAAGGGATGAGGCACCGGTTAATCATTTTCTCAGAGTTTTCATAGACAACTTGTCAGAGCTATTGGCCTATAACTACTGGGTGAGGAAGGGTCCTTGCCCTCTTTGAGAATAGGAATTATGATTGTTTCTTTCCAGGCAGATGGAATGTAGAGAGCAGAAAACATGGAGTTAAAGAGTGGCAGTGGTCTGTGTGTTCCAGGGTGCAAGTGTTTGATAATTTCATACATTATTCTGTCACTTCCTGGAGTGGACTTGTTACAACAATTTAGTGAGGCCTGGAATACTGCCATGCTAAATGGACGATAGTATACTACAATGGATGTGCTTTTCCGATCCAGAGCCAGTCTCTCTGCTTGTTGCTGGTATTTTACAAATGTATCTGTGTAATTGGATGTACTGGAGGCGTACTCGAAATGTGCTCCTAGACAATCAGCCTGGTCCTCAAGAGTGTCTACTTGTGTATTCACTAATGGTAGAGGATGAGTTTCACGGCCTTTTATTTTGTTCACCCAGTTCCAGGCTTTTCATTTGTCCGTATGATAATTGATGCTACTTATGTATCTTTCCCAACTTTCCTGTTTAGTACAGCGGCATGTTCATCTGCCTTGTGACTTAATCACCTTGAAGTTAATTAGGTTGTCTGTGGTTGGAGAGGTAAATGAGAAGATTAGAAGAAAGGGGACCCAATGATTATCACAAGTAAACAAAAAAGGATAGAAAAGCAGCTAACAAATTTTGAAAAAATATCAACGCCTTGAGTAATAAGACTAGCCTATAACAAGAGCAGAGGCTTATAGTTACAGCTCAAGGTGTTTGGCTAGGGATGAGGCAACGGAACATATAAGAACAATGATGACAGAAAAATTTAGAGAATAAAGAAATGTTGCATGTATTTTTTTTAAGATGAAGATAGACCAATTAGTGCAGTGGCTCCACTTGAACGACAGTGGGAAAGGGCAGAGAAGAGGGTTCCTCGTAGCACATCAACAGGTCCTGATGGCATCTCAATTACGTTAATATAGACATTGCGCCCAAAATCTAAGCAAACAAGAACAGAAATAGTGGAAAAAAAACGATAACAGATGGTAAAGCCCCCAAAGGGTGGAAACTAAGCAGGATGAGCATTATATATAAGGGAAAGGGGGACAAAGCCGACATAAACAACTACCGTCCCATAACAGCGATTCCAGTGGTTTACAGGGTGGTGATGCAGATTATAAAGGACCGACTGCAGGCATGGGTGGAGAGTGAGGAAGTGCTGGGGGAACTAGAAACTGGGTCCCGGAAACAAAAGAGGTTAGAGGCCACTCTATTCTGATTGACACAATGTATTGAAGTAGCAGCAATAGAAAACAGGCCCCTATGGCTGGCATTTCTGGTTATAAATGGAGCTTATGACAGTGTAATCCAAGAGAATTTGTGGGACATACTGGGCACATTAGATGTGGAAGATGGAGTAATTCATCTTTTAAATGATATCTAGAAAAGTAACAAGGTGCTTATAAAATGGGGAAAAACCGTATCTGAGCCTATAGCGATACAGGAAGGGCTTAGGCAAGGGTGCCCTCTGTCACCTTTGTGTTTCATGTTGTATCTACAAGGGTTAGAGACCAAATGAGAGAGGAACGGACTTGGCTTCAACCTTTCTTTTTCAAGCAAGGAGAAGGGATTGAACAGTTGTTACCAGAACTGATGTAGGGGGATGATATAGTACTTACGGCTGACAACAAGGAAGATTTACAGGGCTTGATGGACATCTGCGGTAAAGAGGGATATAAATTAGGTTTTAAGTCGGGTAACGAAAAATCGGCAGTCATGATTTTTAATCATAATGGGGGTGGCGAGCATGGGATGCAGGAGGTTACGCTGGAGGTAGTGGGCAAGTACAAATATCTTGGCGTGTGGATAAACAATAGGGCAGAGTACCTAACGGAACATGAAAAATATGTCACAACTAAAGGTAGCAGGAATGCAGCTGTGATGAAAAATAGGGCACTGTGGAATTACAATAGGTATGAAGTGGCAAGATGGATTTGGAAAGGAGAGTCAAGAATCATCACTTAAGGAAAAGGTTAAAGAAACAGAGAGGGGCCAGTGCAAAATAAGGATGCAGACGAAATCAGCACTTGGAACACACAGAACTTTCAAGCAGGAAATTGCCAAAGAAAATATCTGCAACAATTCTAGGGGAAGCTCTTTGTTATTTGATGCCACAACGGGATTGATGCCACAACGGGAATATTGAGGACTAAGACGTACAGTCAAGTATGAAGGGATAGACATTATGCCGTGCATGTGGAGAGGAGGAGGAAATGGCTGAACACCTTATACTATTCTGTAAAGGGCTTCACCCTGCAGTTGAAGGCAACGGGGCTAATCTTTTCAAAGCATTGAGGTTTCGAGACAGTGAAGGAAATGTAGTCTTTAAATGGGTAGAAATAACCAAACGGAGTTTAACTGATTGGTGGCGAAAATCAAGGCAAGAGTGAAATTTCACCCTCCACTAAGTACAAAACACACTGCTAGTCACGGCTAGATGCCGTGTTCCGCCACCCAATTTAAAGGGTTCAGCCTTATCCATCCATCCATCCAGCACTGTCTTGGCAGCAGCTTGCATCCTCATAAATAAAGGCAATTTCACATTTTTTTTTTCTGAAAAAGCAGGCCATTACCTCTGCCAAGTGTTATACTCAATGACGTAGAATCCAAAATCTGATCCTTCTGCAAAATTTTAACAAGAGCAGTGTAGCAATAAGCGCAAAACTTCTCAAACATTTTACACGAAATATGCACATCCCCCTATGTGTTATGTATGCGGTTTGTTGCCACGAAGTGGTGAATGCCCAACAACTTTCACAAGTGACAATTCAATCAACAGTAAATAAAATTTAATGACTCATTATCGCTGTCATTTCTGCGCTACAGCGTGAAACCTGTATGGCTGGCTGCGCTGTACCGTGGTGGCTGCGACATCCAAGTATCTCATGTTCGTGCTGTTATGAAGTGTGTACAGAAGATACAAATCATTATATATATATATGTCACGCGGTGCTATGCATGAAAGTGCTCGTTTTATGTGATGTGCATGTGCTCAGAAGTAAACCATGCATAAGCGTTGCCGATCGTGTTTTCTTATGACCGACAGAGAAGCCCCGTCAAACTGGCTTTCTTTTTTTCTTCCTACATGTATTGTTTGTTTCAAAAGTTGTTACTGCCCTTTTAAGGATACTGCTATCGGTGGGAAGAGTCTAGTGTACATCTTAAGGGTTACATGTATTAAGACATACAGTGCTGTCATGAAATGTGGAAGCACCTGAGAGTACTAATGTAATTAATGCTAATATCAGGTGGCCTTCACTTTTACCATATGGGCATTGGTGTGAAGATCAGGAACTTGCAGATTGCATGAAGTAAATACCTCCATATCTTGAGATGCAATTGGCTTGCATATCCAAGAATCTGAACTGCTTGGTTTTTGCAGGTGCCCAAGCACAGGCTGTTTCAGCAGACACCAGTATGGCATGGCAGATGAACATATTATGGATCAGAACTGGATGCTTCCTTTTGACTCTGTACAAATTTGCGTTTCTTGATGGAACCAATATACATGTAAAAATAGACAAGTGAGACTGACCAAAGATAAGGTCGATATAGGATATTCTGCTGGCAGCCGGCAGGATCACATGAAAGAAGTTTTGCCAACAGTTACACACTGGCTAGGTATAGTTATGTTACTAATGAAGGCAGAGTCAGCCAAAGGAAATATTGCCGTTACTTCGTAGATCCACCAGAGTTCATTCTGTGGTTCACGTCATTTGTTTTGTTCACAAGCCTTCAGTTTAATATGAACAAAATTTATTACTGGTACCAGCATAATATGTCTGGGAAGTGCATTAGGTTCTATCCTCTGAGTTCGCCGACAGTCAGGGCTGAATAATGTACCTTAAACTGACTTATGCCTGAAAAGTATGGCCATGAAGTATTTTGCCAGTGCTCTTTCGTGGGTGCTGGATGGTTAAAGTGGCTATCCCATTTATCTTTACTTTTGAAAAAAAACATCCACTTTCAGCTGTGCTGCCAGATTATAGAAAGTGTTGCCTTGCATATTCTCATTCATTGGCATGCCCATGGCCACGGTGCTTTGCACCTGAGAAATTGACTGCTATAACACTATTAAGGGTGCCTATTCGCTGTAATTACAATACTCTGAACACAAGTTCTCATAAATATGTCAGCCTTAGTAATGTGATCGAAAGCTAGCCAATGAGGATGAATTGATGACATTTTTTAGTGACTCTGTTGGCAGAATATCTCCTCCGCAGGTTATATTAGCCGCGTGGTTTTGGTCAATGTGCTACTTTTTTTTTTACGCAAGTTTACCGCCCAGCTAGACGAGATATCGTCAAACCATCAATTTTAGAGACATACACATAGGCACATTTTTGTTTTATTTTGTCGTATTATAAACAGGAAATGATACATCAACCCAGCTTAGAATAACAACATTAGCTTAACTTATGCACACAGTTAGCTTGCAACATATGAGAAAAAGATATTGTTGCATAACCAATATGAACCAGTCCTGTAAAAAATATAATACATATTTATGTCTTGAGTGTATAAGTTCAGCTGCTCATTTGACACACACAGGAACACGTAAACACAAAATGTATGTGTATGTAAACAAAACAGTACAACTTACCCCATTAAAACATGCCATATGAACTCGCCCCTATCGAAGATGTTGTAATACAGTATTCTGCTGGCCTCATTTAAATTTTATCCACATGGTGTAGTTACAATATTTTATACCTGTACATAAACCAGTTTATGAACTGTATCCCCTGTATGTGAAAAGCGTATTTTAGACCAATGATAGTGTCTGAGGGAGCAGTTATTTTTTATTTAACCTTTTACACTGCTTATTAAAGTGGTCAAATGCTCTTGTTGATTATGTCACCTAAACAACTCATCTTGTGTTTAAGTATACCAGCACTGAAATACTGAATGCAGCTACACTACTTTTGTGCACTAGTGAGATAAATTTCACTGCTCATCATTCTGTCACATGTTGCTCTTCAATCATACATGGCGACTGCATTTGGTGTCACGATTTGTAGAGCTCATTTTCACTTGGACCTTTCAGTCAAGTGAGCAAGTAAAATCTCTCTGTTGGACAATCAATTTGGTGGAAAACCACCATTGAACCAATAGCTCGAAAATATTTCTTGCCCACTGTTGGTCAAGCCTAATGTATATGGAATACATCACTTCAGGTACACCAATAACCACACAGCTTAACTCATACATAAGTAGCTGACAGACAGAGAAAGATGTTGCACGTATGCAACTATCACACATCCCTTGATACGTGAATTACCCAAACGTTCAAGAGCAAATCACTCACAACCGTGCAAGTGGGAACTGAGCTTTAGAGTAGTTCCAATATCTGAGCAGGTTCATCACGGTGCTGCTGTCTGCAGGCTTCTTGTCTACATATAATAGGCTCTTTCTATTTCATGCATATGAAGGTAAAAATACACGGAAAAAAAGTTTATCATTAAAACATACACAAGTGCCAATACATGCATATTCACAATCTGTATACAGTAAGTACCAGGTGCAGAAAATGGAGATGTGTGAAGCAGAAAACCTTTCAAATGCCGATTTCTTTTGAATATTGACATAAATATTCTAGTCTGGATTTTGTCATCTGTGTCAGAGGGTAGAATATCAAAGGAGCGCCGCAAAACAGATGTTGTATGTAGTTGCCCATTATGAGTGTGCTAAACCAGTTGCACCAAACATAGCCATCAGGGTGCAAAGCACTGGACCAGTAAACAAGTTACACATATGAATGCACCTGACACATTCAAAATCTTTTGCACTGATCATTTTGAGTTCTACTGTTTCATATTCATACTGTTGGCATACAAATAGTCCACACACACAGACACACACACATATATATATATTAAAATTATGGGGTTTTACATGCCAAAACCACGATCTGATTATGAGGCATGCTGATTAATTTTGACCACATGGGGTTCTTTAACATGCACTTGTATGCACTTGCACTTAACATGCCCTTGTACACGGGTGTGTTTGCATTTCGCCCATATCGAAATGGGACCGCTATGGCCGGTATCTGATCCCGCGACCTCGTGCTTAGCAGCGTAACATCAATGCCAGTAAACAACCATTGTGTGTGTGTGTGTGTGTGTGTGTGTGTGTGACCTGCAGCAAAAAGAGCTGATGTAATCAAAAAAGTGTGTGTCTGAGTACTATGTTGCTTTTCATGGTATCTCAGTTTACTTAAAGTAGTTCATACTTTACAGACTTCTTCGCATGTTTATGGCCGAAAACCACAGATATGGTTGCCTATTCAAAACTAATAAAAAAAAAGTGTGACATCAATATTAATACAAAACTTAAGTAGTGGATACAGGTGTATTTAAGTAACAGGAAGCAATTTGTGGAAATAGTGGCTAAGCGGTCCCCTTCCCTTCCTGTGTTGTCAGGAGTGCTGCAGCGATCAGTATTAGGACCGCTCTTCTTTCTACTGCATATAAATGATAGCCGCCGTGGCAGGAATTATTAGATCCCCCGACCTCGTGCTCAGTAGCCCAACACCACAGACACCGCGCAACCACGGCGGGTCAAACTTGGTTCCACCTCTCGAACATTAGGCTAGGGTCCTACAAAAGTAGATGACCGTTTCAACCTTATTAAAAGTGCTCGGCAAAAATTTCGATTAGTCAATTAGAGGCTAAAATAATGAATGAATTGTTAATCAAATAAAGAAATAGACCATCCCTACTCAGCAGATGTGCGATTGTTCGCGCAAGATTGTTTTGTTTTGTCATGCGAAGCAAATGACCAAATGACCATGAATGATTCTTTGCTAGCAATTTATTTTTGGTGCGATAAGTCGAATATTCAAATAAATTTTGATGAATCAGTTTTATGAGCGTTTCCAACAAAAAGAATTCGTAAATTGTTCCATTAAGGCAAGTAACAACATCATAAAACGCTGTAATAAAAGCAAGTATCTAGGTGTGACGATTATAGAGAGAGAGAGAGGAAGGAAGGAAAGGCAGGGAGGTTAACCAGACTGAGTCCACTTTGCTACCCTACACGTGGGGAGGGGAGTGACGATTACAGGTAACCTTAATTTAATTGACCACACTGAAAACATCTGGATCAGTACAGAAGAAACGTGGCCTTTTAAGGTGGTAATTGAAAGCTGCCCCTTACGATGTAAAACAAAACATATATAAAACACTCATGTGACTCATGTTGGTAGATGCAACTGTAACTGTTATATTTATTTCCAGTTTGTGTATAATCAATTCCAGTCCGTGACCAACTTGCATATCAGGGCTGGCCTTCCAACATTGCCTGCTCAAAGTAAAATAGCCAGACAAACTTTATCAACTATACCCCAATAAGCTAGCTTGGGTTATGCAGTTTACTTGAGACCACCAGGTCAGACATCATCACCACAAACTAATCATAAATATGCTGTTTTGCCTTATGTATGATGAATTGATGTTTAAATATGCATTTTTACCAAGAAGCATTGTTAATTGGAACAACCTTGACTCTTGAGGCTTACAGTATTGAAAATTAAAATAATAACACAGAAAAACCACAGAAAGCTACCCGCATTGTGGTTGGGAGCTCACAATGCAAGTATTTGTACTGTGCCCTTCCTGCCCTTCTCTGTGGTCTTGCACTATAAATGTAAAGTGTCTCACATGCAAGGCTGAGCTTTTAGGCATATGCTGACAGCAAATATGCACCACTGTTATTTCAGAGTGACAGAAAGGGATGCTTGTGCATAGCCATGCTGTTCTAGCATGCATTCAGGAACACAGCAGTACCAAGGATTGAACAAGTAGTGAAGAAAGCAGCTGAAACTAAGCTGCCCTACATCTAGGAGCATATTACCTAAGCCACATGCAAAGTTGCTTTCAATGTACTGAATTACCACAGCTTTGATTTGTCAGGTTATTTTACTCCACACACACAGTGCTGCAATGAAGTCTGTAGAATGGTGAGCAATGCAGGAAGGAACGAAAGATTACTTGTGATGAGTTGACTTGAATGGCACGTGTGAATGTTTTCTTGTGGCACAATTTTAGGTTTGGTACAGAGGCTGTGCCACTGTAGCCTCTTGACTGCGCATTTCTTTGCTCTCTTTCAGTGCTCATGGGGGCACAATTTGTTTGGTTAATCGTGTAGTCACTAGATGATAATATAACGCACAAGTGTTGCAAATTTACACACAACACATTGTACACTGGCCAAAAAGTGGCACCCAGGGCACTATCCATTGATTTGTTACGAAAATAAAAAGTGACAACAAATGTTGCCTCACTTTCTTGTGCTACCCTGCCTTGCACCATTTGGGCCTGCAACTTATTTTATTGTCATGTGCCTGTTAAAGCAGCTACTAATTAACAAGGGCAATCACCAAACTACTTATTAAATCAACTTTTTCACAAACATGGGACCCTTTACTCAAAGTGAAACTTAATCACTTGATCTTGGTTTGCTTTTGATAAAATACAGGTACTGGCCACCTGTTTATGTTATGCTACACACTTTCCTTTTTTTTATGTGGCTCTGTATTCTAGGTTGTTACACTAGCCAGCCCATGCGTAACTCAAATAACTTGAGCTGAGCTTACAATAGTTCACTGATGTTTTTGCATACTGTGCAAGCTTGTTTTTCATATAGGGGATAAGAATGAAAAGAGAATGCATATTGGATGATGCTGACTGCATTAAACAGCCTCAAGTCGATCATCCTTGATTGTCTCCATGGCTGAGAAAGGAAGCATGCCTGTCATGGTACTGCTTAATTTTTGGGCACTTTAGTAATGTGCTTTACATCGTTTAAGTGATGAACGAGGTGTGGCTAAGTAGTTAAGGGGAAGCAGAGTGGCCAGCCAGGCCAGCAAGAAAGAACGTAATTATGTGGTTTCACTGAAAACACGTCTTGTCAGCAGCAATACAAGCTAACATTTGCTTTCATATAAGTATTCTCCTCTTGACATCTCATGAGTATCTCAGCATAAGGTGGCCATAATATGTGCATATTGCTTTTGCGCCAGTCATAATGAATTGTACATTCACATTGAATAACCTTCACTTCCTTGTGACATCAAGTTAGCCTCTTATACAACACATTTTTACACATGGTAAGAACTTCATCCATGGCTGAGTGTATCTTTCATTTTTCTGCTTCAGTTAAGGCTCTATTTTGTCTGGAAAGCCTACAAGAAGGCAAACTTTAAATTCCTAAAAGGCCTGTTTTATGCCTCACTTCCTCTATGGCGGTTTACCATACGAAAACAAAAAAAAAAATGGCGTTCCATGCATCAAAGTATTTTAGGCACACTCTTACAATTCAGAGTAAATAATAAAATGCAAGCAATAACGTGCTAACTTGGGCTGCTCGGTACATGTTTGAAGAAAACAAGTAACAGCGCTGAACAAAGGGACGTGACAGACGAAGCGTCTGTCTCAGTCACGTCCTGTTATTCAGTGCTGTTACTTGCTTGCTTTCCACAAATGCAAGCAAATCAGCAAACTGTACGCATAGCATCACACGAGTGCACAGCGATAAAGAGGGGTGACTTGTCGACCTACGCAGCTGTCGGGCGTCCTTCCTACAACAACCACACACAATTCTGCAGACACGGTAGCTTTGTTTACATAAACTCGACGTGAACCGAGATGGCCCAAACCAATCCCCTCGCTTCTAGATGGGCACATTTTGCAAAAAGTAAAAGGACCAGTAAACCAATCCCTGAAAACCGGGATGCGACGAATCCGTCCTGACGCGCCCCTCGGCCCTTTGCCATTAGCTAGCGTGCCTTCACATGAACCTGGTAACCGGATTTCGGTCAGACAAGCAGACTCCACCCAATTTTGTCAGGTTCATGCAAACGCAGGCGGCGGCGCGGTTGCTCACTGTAACGGAGAGGAGTCATGAAGTCAGTGGGTGCAGGCACAGGGCGAGCCTGAAATGAATACATCAAAACGAGGGACGCCATGCGGCGCAGGAAGAGGGGCCACCAGGGAGCAATGGGGCAACTCTCGGTACCGCGGGGTGCCAGCCGCAATATCAGCTCCAGCACTTCCTGATCGCCTTATTCCCCAAATGGCCGTCCGCTGCGAGAACAAAGCGCGCCGCATCAGTGCCAGGGGAACAGAAGCGCGAAAAGAGAAACTGCAAGGGAGTCATGCGCAAGGCCTTTCCTTCAGTTTGAGCACCCTGGTTGCGCACCGATTTTCTTCTCTGAGCCGTCCATTTCGCCCGAGCCCGCTCCCCACGGGGGCTCGAGAACGACCACGACGCCCACAAGAAGAAAACGAAACAGGGGCCACACACTGTTCGCTCCATCTTCTCAAAATGCAGCACGAGATCGTAACTGGAAAGAGAGAGGGGGTTCCCGAAGCGAAACGGGTGGCTCGGCCGACGCGCGCAAAGCTCCTTCCAATCCCGCAGTAGAGAGTGTGGGTCCGAACACACACACACACACACACACACACACACACACACACACACACACACACACACACACACACACACACACACACACACACGCACGCGCACGCACGCACGCACGCACGCACGCACACACGCACGCACACACGCACGCACACACGCACGCACACACACGCGTACACACACACACGTACACACACACACGTACACACACACACACACACACACACACACACACACACACACACACACACACACACACACACTGAATCGAACCTTTAGCCGCCAAAGCCTGCGCGCAGTTCAGCAGGGTGTAGGTAAAAACGTGATGTCCCCGAATATTTTAGGAGCGCTGCGCACCTGTAGGCGCAGCTGACGACGGTATCACTGCGTTCGCGGGAACCTTCGGCGAAGCGGCGTCCGTGAAAACAGCAGAACCCCTCCTAGTTGCTTCCCAGGAAGCGCTTCGCGAAGGCCCAGAACTACACGCTGCACAGGAAAGCCCGTAACAGTGTTTGACATGTCCAAGAACGTTTATTTTAAAAAATGCAGAAGAAAGAAAGACACATACAAGCGAAAACAGAAGCAGCAGAAGCTTGATGTGGGCGAGTTGGTTTAACATGAAGCGCCTGTCCGTCGTACATGTTCTTTTAGTCCGCGTCTTTGTGGCGGTGTATTTTCTTAAAGCGAAAAAGCATACCTCGCGCTTGCCAACAAGGGTTTCAGCACCCAACGCTATACATTCGTCGATACTATAGTATACAGAATCAAAAGAAAGCTCCCCTCCCCCATAGAGCACCCCTTTTCTGCCGCAAGGCCTGGCCTATTAAACGCAGAAATAAAGACGTATTAAAAGAAAACTAAGAACGTTACCTCAGAAACAAATTTCCGGTGCTCCGAAAACTGGGGAGAAAAGAATAAATGTTTTCTCATATGCACCCTAACTCAACGTTTATGTGTTGTCATTTCCCCCACTCTATTCCACTACGCGTTCGCGCTGCATCAAAAACGAGAATGAGTACAAAACGCGTATACTCTCCTGACTATATACACAAAAGTTCGTAGAAAGCGTAAAACAGAAAACTCTAGTACGCCAAATAGCAAGACGACATAGAAGGCAAAGTATTTAGGTTGGGAGGATCAATAAAAGAAAAAAAAATTCAAGGCCATTCCACCCTGCGAAGGTAGATGACCAGCGGAGCTGCAAGTGTCGCGGTAAGAAAACTTGCTGTAAAGACATTAGTGCACCACTCATTGTCATAGTAACGACGGCCACAGTGGCTTTGTGGTCGCTATGATACACACTGATCGGCATACTCGCAACTGCACACATTATCTGCGAACACACACAATTGGTAATTGCAGCGGTTGAGCCTGTCAAGGTGGCCAAATTCTAACGCGCCAAGTGTCTCAACGCACTGACTTGCCCGCGCGTTCGTGGCGTAACGGTTTCAATGTCGAGCTGCTCTGCTAGAGGTACTGTGTTCGAATCCTGCAGTCGGACAGTTTTAATAATGTTTAATTATTTATTACACAGTACTTTGATGAAAATGAGGAGTTGCAAAATCACGAAGCCGCTTGCAGCCAGAAGGACGAAGTTTAGGCCATGTATTTCCCATGATGGCTGAACCGCACCGAATGCAGCTGCCGTAGACACTAGCGCCAGAGTAGAGTTCCCAATAGTAATTATTGTATGAAACTATGATATTGGGTGGTCTCTTCGCTTGCTACGCCAGGTGTCAGCCCCATACCCTACTGGTTTAAGGTCCCTCAAAACTATTGAGGGCCTTTATACTAATTTGTTTCGCCTCCTCCTAAAGGGCGCGGGAGCTTTGAGGCATGGATATCGCAAAATTTATGGGAGGGTAGACATATACAGCTCCACTGTAAAAAGAACACGAAAGAAACAAGCTTGCAACAAGTCAAAATGCAAGACAAGATGCTCCCTTGCACTTGTAGCAGGGCGCAGAGCACAATACGCCCGTCGTCGCTCGCGGTGGATTATGAGAACTTGAAAATTAAGGTGCTCCCTTTCGCGGAGAAACCGCCTCCTTCGCCAGAAACGCATTCGGGTGCCAACAGCGAACAACGTTCGCATACGACGGCGGGCACCAAAAAACAGGGAAGCAAGTTTGAAGCGGGAAGTAATTTTGAGGCACAGCTATACCACGCGAGCTGGACAAACATGGATGGCTCCGCCCTGGAATGCGCAGAACGAGCTCAGCGACCATTCGTCCCAAACGGCCGACCATCACCCGTCGGCAGGGAGACTGTCCCGGCGCTGCAAGCCACGCATCTCCTCGACGCCAGATACCGACACAACGACAGCGCCTAAGGATTGCTTCCGACACGCGATCGGACACGCGCTAGAGCGGCCACGGCACTTCTATTTAATCAAAAGGCCTCCGAAGGAAAACCAAGTAATAAGAGGCAGTACGACATGGGTAGAAGGGGAAAAAAAGGAAAAAAAACTTGTGCTTTATTCACTTTGTAAGGGGAGCTCGCTTACAAGTGCGGCAGAAAAACTGCCAGATGTGCCACACGAGCGCGTAAGGACATTCTCCTCGACGCCTCAGCAGTCGCTGTCGGTGTCCAAGTCGTAGTAGTCCGTCATAAACGCAGAGCTGGCTCCGGCAGGTGGAGGAGGCGCCGACCTAGCCTGTACGTCCTCCTCAAGGTCGGTAGCGAACCGCACCCTCTTGGGCGCCGGCGAATTCTCGCGAGCTGCTTTCTCCATGGTCCGAGCATTCTTGGCCTTGTCCGGCGCATTGAAGCCTTTCTTGGCATCGGCTGCCCTTTCACGCTGCGAACCCGCTGATGCACTTGGAAACTGATGGTCCAGAAGAGAAGAAGCCGCTGTCGGTCTGTTATGACGCGAAGAAGCAGCAGTCGACGTGTCGTCGCCAGCGCCGTTCGAGCACCTCGGACAGTCACTGTGCTGATGCGGGTCATGATGGAACCAGCAGTGAATCATCTTGCCAAGCATACCCTGAGGGGGCCTGGCCGCCACCGGTCGGCCGCCGTCGCCGGAAGCACGTTCATCAGCGACGCGAGGTTGCTTGGCACCGCCTGTGGTCCAGAATCCACGGCGTGCTCCAATGTTAGGCACCGCAGACGAGGCAGAAGTCGACGGCGTGGATTCCGTGTTCCTGGACGACGTCTCTCCGGAGTGCTCACTGGAGGAGTCATTCGGTTCATCGGAGTCGTCAATACCAAGCAGGTTTGCAAAGAATGCGTCCAGGTCTACTACGCTGGTGTTTTCGAATGACACGCTTCGCAGAGCAGCCACCTGAGCCTTCGCATCGTTCCTCTCCTCTAACAGGGCGTCCCTGCGCTCGCGAGTCAAACTCCGCAACGGCATCTCCAGCAGGTAGTCATACACGGTGAGACCATGCAGGTCCGCTTCCACAGCCGTTTCGTCATCTTCTTCCTGAAGCCGGCCCCGTCGTAGGAGGGCAATGCTCTCCTTTTCCCACACTAAAATCGGGTCTGGATCGTATCCAAGCTCCCGAAGAGTTTCCACCAACTCCATCTGTGGGCAGTTCTCGATCTGGATGTCACCACTGATCTTTTCCGTGATGAAGCGCACCTGATTCTCGAGCCGCTTCGCCTCGGCCGCTAGAAGCCCCGTAACGACGCTCTTTTTCGTGCCGCTGTCGATCGTACGCGAAGAGAAGTTCCTCAGCGGACTAAAAGATCGGCGACCAGCCCTGGATGAAGAGGATCTGCGAAGAGTGGCCAACTTCAACGAGGCGCGCAACTTGAATTCCTTGCGGACACCGCATCCGACATCGACCTCATCCTCCGCTACAGTGACCTTGAACCGAGACACACATTCTGAGCCATGGGCGTCCGTGAAGAACGACGTTACTTCATTGGCGGTACGATGCATGATCAGTCTCTGGCAGGAACTCAGGCCGCGTTCGCACTAGCGTTCGGCTCAACGATAGCCGAGCTCAGCTGACCCACTCACGAACTGTTGCGCCGTCCTCGTATCCGCAAGAGATCTGGAGCTAGGCCGAACGAGGGCTAGCGGTCTGCCGCTGGTTAGAACACCGTGGTCGGAGAACGCAGTGCACGCGCAATGTGCTCGAGCACAGGTCTTGCGCCCTGTCTGATGATGATGATCGCGACTACGGAAAATACCCAATAAGCGGGAATGGCCTAGAAGCAGGCGGTTAAAAAAGATAAATATGCATAAATAAAAGGCGATAAAAGAGATAAAACAAAAAATCAATAATGTAAGATTGCTTGAAAATTAATGAAATCAAACTCGGAATTTGCAATGAGAATTTCAAAGAAAAAAAATATTCGGGTAGGGACGTAGCCACCATAACGTAGCCGCAGTGGGGCACGTGAAACGTCTCGTGCGTGCTGCTGCAAAGCATGGAGTTTCCTACAATATCAATAGAGCCCTGGACTAAGGGCTACCCGCCGTGGTTGCTCAGTGGCTATGGTGTTGGGCTGCTGAGCACGAGGTCGCGGGATCGAATCCCGGCCACGGCGGCCGCATTTCGATGGAGGCGAAATGCGAAAACGCCCGTGTACTTAGATTTAGGTGCATGTTAAAGAACCCCAGGTGGTCAGAATTTCCGGAGTCCTCCACTACGGCGTGCCTCAGAATCAGAAAGTGGTTTTGGCACGTAAAGCCCCATAACTTAACTTAATTTTGGACTAGGGGCTCCACCCACTCGCTTTCTACACTTTTATTTTCTTTGTTAATAAACGTTTTGATATAGATATATTCCTAAAACCACAGAGTTTCATACAATTAATTACCAGAGGGAACTCTGGCGTTAGTGTCTACGGGAGCTGCAATGAAAGCGGTTGTAGCGGTACACTCTAAAAGAAATTGGAGGCTTATCAAAGTTAAGCCCAGTGGATGAGCGTATCCTTAGCGTTTGGAGGCATCTTGACCGCATACACGCCCGGCGCAAAGACGCTGGCGCGGTTGCGGGCACAGAGACTGACGCGACGGCGGGCGCGCGCCGCTTCATCCCTGGCGTGACGTCACATATCACGTGATGCAGCGATGGTGGCGCCGCCGCCGCGTCGCGCACGACGGCGCGAACCGAAGCGTGGAGGCCACCGCCGGGAGGCGACCGACGGCGCGATATGAGGCCCCATCTGCAGCCGGTGTGACGTCATGTCACGTGACCTACTTGAAGGTCACTTGAAGGTCAATGGTGGCCACCGCCGGGAGGCGACCGACGGCGCGATATGAGGCCCCATCTGCAGCCTGTGTGACGTCACGTGGTGGAGGCCTCCGCCGGGCGACGTCCGACGGCGCGATATGAGGCCCCATCTGCAGCCGGTGTGACGTCATCACGTGACGTCACATCATGTGATCTCACTTCAGGGTCAATGGTGGCCACCGCCGGGAGGCGACCGACGGCGCGATATGAGGCCCCATCAGCAGCCGGTGTGACGTCATCACGTGACGTCATGTCACGTGACCTACTTGAAGGTCACTTGAAGGTCAATGGTGGCCACCGCCGGGAGGCGACCGACGGCGCGATATGAGGCCCCACCTGCAGCCTGTGTGACGTCATCACGTGACGTCATGTCACGTGACCCCACTTCAGGGTCAATGGTGGCCACCGCCGGGCGTCGCGCGAAGGCCCGAAACCTACGTTAATATGCTTCGCATAAAACAGTTTGCACCCTTTGGGGTGTATATTTATCCCACAATGATAATCGTCATCTGTCTTGCTTGAGTTTCCTTCCTTGAAAACTCGGCGCTCGCTACTTTCCTGTCGAGAATGCTGCGTCGCACTGATAACGCGCATGCCGTTCGTGACTAGGAAGTACCGGGCTCGCGGCGTTAAAAAAAGGAAACGCGGACAATACAGATGACGATTATCGTTGTGGGACAAAAATACACCACAAAGGATGCAACTGTTTTAGAGTGTGCACTCTTAGAAAAATTTACACCCTTTGGGGCGTATCTTGTCCCACAACGATAATCGTCATCCGTGCTGCCCGCGTTTCCTTCATTTAACGCTGCGAGCCCGGTACTTTCCAGTCACGAACGGCATGCGCCTTATCAGTGTGACGCAGCATTCTCGACAGGAAAGTAGCGAGCGCCGAGTTTTCAGGAAAGGAAACGCAAGCAAGGCAGATGATTATTGTTGTGGGACAAATATACACCCCAAGGGTGTAACCGTTTTAAGAGTGTATGGGAATTATGGGAAGTACAGGGAGTTGCCTAAACTTCGTCCTTTTGGCTTCAAACGGCTTTGTGACTTCGTAAACGCGTCATTTTCAACAATGTACTGCGTAACAAATAGTAAATGAACATCATTAAAACTGTCCAGCGGCAGGATTCCAACACAGAAACTCTAGCACAGAAGCCTGATATTGAAACGATTAAGTCACGCACGTATGACGTCAAAAACGTCACTCGGGAACAGGCAGTTTCTCACTACATTACCTCGAAGGAAATCTGGCGCTGCTGCGCTGTGGTATGCATGGGAATGCCGGTATATTGTGGATTCGGATTGGCATCGTTCTCGTAAAGACAGGACACCTTGAAGACGCGCTTGGCAAGTACCGTTCTGTCTGTCACAATGATTCATTTGCTACTAAAACAGCACATGAAAAGCTGCTTTAGCTTTATTATTACGCGAAAACATGTTTTGTTTAACTATGAGGACTTGTTATTGTGTGTACCACTACATGTTACGTAAAAAGTATCAGCGGGCCGCTAAAGTTGGAGGACAGACGACAAGGTTCGCGCTCGCTTTGCAACAGTTCGTCTGTTCTTGCTTTTCTTCGCTTGGTCATGCATCGTGGGTGAGTAAAGATGTAATATGCGTGAATGGAAACATTTTATCAAGATTTTACTTTGAGAACGCGTTATTTGCGTAGCCATATCCACGTTTTAGACGAAGCCTCTTACAACACCAGTCAACACGAGCCTCGCAGACACATATACCGTCATTCCCATGACGGCACGGTGCCCCCTTAAGAAACTCCCATAGACGGTGGCGCCAGATTACCCTCTAGGTGTTATAGTGAGAAACTCTATGGGAACAGGGCGTTGCGTGACGACGCGCAGAGATTTTGTCAGCTGCGGATGCTAGAAGTTCGCCGACGGGATGGCCGACGGGCTTTAGCTGACGCGTGGTGACCAATCAGAGACTGCGATGCGTCGCCGGCGTCAACCAATCGGCGGCTGCTATGCCTATGATGGCCGCCAATATGCGAAGACGCCGACACCGTGCGCCGACACCAACAATCGTGCGAGTTCTTCGAGTGTTGTGATAGTAGACCGACAACGACACGACCGCCGACCGTGGGTTGTGGCAGTGCGACGTGGACCCGAACCGATATCGAACGAAGCCGAGAAGTCCAACTTGCCCACTGGATTCCGCCGGTCTCAGTGCGATCGTCTGCTAAAACATCCAACGAAATCATGATCGCCGCAACGTCTGTGCTTGGTGTATGTGTATTTTGTCGTGCTCGAAATGAATGGAAACACGCCTCTTAACTCCGCAGTCTGGATAATCAGCACTCGTCTACCGCCGATGTTGTTTACATTACGCGCAGGCCTAGCGCGTCCATCGAATTCGTAACCGGCGAGTGAACGAGCCCAGCTGAAAAACTCTGTCAAAGGAAATGAATTTTCAGTTCCGTCTGGCGCTGCAGCGATTTAAGATATGGCACTCCTGACTTCGTGTGGTGCGTGATGTGGTAAATGAACCGTGTGGAACTTCGGGTGGTGAACCGCAGCGTGTTTTGTGTGGTCTCGGGGGACTCAAGTTTAACGGGCGAGCTCTGTGCTGTTCCAGAGGCAAAGATAACTTACGAAAGCGAAAGACACTAGTAGCCGAACAATGGGAAGTACGTACGTCATCAGCCACGCCGTCCGTTTCAGCTGACGGTGCGCTATTCCATTCCGCATGTGAATCCAGTTCAGTACATGTTCACAGTACTCCTTCACTCACTTTTTTGAAGTGCATGGGCTAGTTGGGGATAAATCGCTCGTGCAGCACTCAAGAACGCTGACGCACTGAAGGAAACATGACACCGCGCGATCATGTTTGAGTCAGTGTGTCCTTATACTTGAGCACGGCAAAAAGAAATATGTTTGCAATACATGCACCATGTGCAATGCATAGGAGGACCTCCATCAATGCAAGAACTATGCATGCAGCCGCGTATACCAGGATTGCTTCTATGACTGCTTGAGAAGCAGCACATGCTGAGTCAATGGAACTGTAATTGGCTTTTAATCTCTCTCTCTTTTTTTTTTCTTTAAATGGAGAGAGCAGATGGTACGAGTGCATTGCGGGGAAAGTGAAGAGGTGTCATCAGTGCTTTCTGCAGTCGGTATGCATAAACTGACCAAATCTATTCAGCTTCCACTCAAATGTTTCTCGCTGTGATACTATAAACTGTAGTCAGGAAAAACATCAACTTAAAACCAAGTTGCTAATGCATCTTTGCAGAATGTGTTTGATTAACAAGTTAACACTTCCACTGCAACATCATGCCAGTGAACAGCATACACGCTGTATTCTGGGTGTAACATTCAGCCTTTCTCTCAACTTTTCTGACTATGTCACCAGGCACTGTATCTAGGGGTCGTCACATTCTTGGGTTTGTGTCTCGTGTCTCCCTTCCCTGTGGACCTGAGGTTTTCCAAGCACTCTACACTTCTATCATTCTTCTACAGCTTGAGTACTGCTCACCAGTATAGTCCCTGTACCAAAGTCACATCACTGACAAACTTGATTTTGTTCAGCACTCAAGTGGCACACCCTGCAGTACCACATTGCACGAGTCTGTCTATTCTGCAGGGTGCTTGACGGCTCTCTGAACAGCACTCATCTTTCTTCTTCAGTTCGTCTGAACAAGCGGTCAGCCAAGCCTGAACTCCATCACGGCTGTATGGCCCGACACCACAACTCCATGCTTATATCTAGCATACAAAACTTTCTCTACCTCCCCCCGGCCATTCGGACTCCCCTTTCTTGCGACCAGACTGAATTGGTACTCCTGCATGTTGTGCACCCATCGACTGTGTGCGTGTGTGCAGTGCTCTGCAATTGAGCAAATGTGTGCGTGTGTGCAGTGCTCTGCACAATTGAGCAAATGTGTGCATGTGTGCAGTGCTCTGCACAATTGAGCAAATGTGTGCGTGTGTGCAGTGCTCTGCAAATGTGTGTGTGTGTGTGGGGGGGGGGTCTTCTGCACTCTGCAAATTCCTGCTCTGGATGGCTGGCTTTCAGACGCTCTACAGGCACCAGCCTTTTTTTTAGCCTTCAGAGCTGTTTATGGTGCCGTATCACCACTACGGTTATTATTATTATTATTATTATTATTATTATTATTATTATTATTATTATTATTATTATTATTATTATCACTATGACCACATTGAATGTGTTGAAAGCCAGCATGGCACGTAATTCAAAATATTTCTGGAGCTTCATGGGCCCTCACTCTTCTAAAGAATGATATATGCCTTCTTGATGAAAATTATGATGTCTAGAACACTGCTGATGGATTTGCAGAACATTTATGTTCTGTATATGGTGTAAAAGATCAAGTAACCTTCCTTCTGTCTGGCACGGTGTGTACGCTATCAGTCAAGGAAGACCTTGTCAAATGTATGAAGCGCCTCAGACCTTCCCTCTCTCACGCCAGGAAGGTAAAAGCGCAAGCGAGGACTTATAGGCCTATAGTGAATGAAGTTCTACATGCAGTTTCAGCTCTTGAGAGCTATTGATTATCGCACCGCACACAATAGAGAGGAAACTCGTGATTCTCATACGATGTCCGAGCTCACAACGGCCAGCTCCCACTAATGAAGGAGCACAGCAGAAACAATCACCAACCTCAGCAACGAAACCCAGGTTGCCAAAACAACATTTATTACACATTGTATTCAGGAAATAGGACTTCTTCTCAACACAAATCATAGAAAAATTGCTAAACGCTGCTCGCGACCAGACCAGCCCAGTGCGGCGGGCGCTCCCGCGCATTGCACTACGGAGAGCAGCACCATCTACTCAAGACATGAATCAGAGGAGTGGCGCTCGCAGTCCGTTTACATCACCTAACAACTTCTAGCCACCATAGTCGCGTGTTCCAGGGACGAGCAACACGCGGGCGCAATCCCTGAAATGCTGCTTTGTGCAGCTGCCAGCAGGCGACAACAAGATTATGCTAGCACCATCGTGGCAGCAGCTCGTGTCTCCATAAATGCAGGAAAATTTGCACTTTTTTTCTTCAAGAACAGGCAATCAACTGTGCCAAGTGTTACACTAAACGACGTAGACTCCAAAATGCTATCTTTCTGCACAGTTTTAGCAAGAACAGTGCAGCGGTTAGCGCAAAACCTTTTTTAAAATGTATGCGGTGAAATAGGCAGGACTCTGTATGTACGATGTGTTGCAGTGGTACCAGGCGTAAAAGTTCTAGTTTCATGCGATGTGCGCGTTCTCAGAAGTGAACTGCGCATAAGTGTTGCCGATAGAGTTTTCTTATTTTAGTACCCCGATAGAGAAAGCCCTATCAGATCGGCCTTTTTAGCTTTGTACATGTATCGTTTGTTCCAAAAGTTGTTACTACACTTTTGAAGATGCTTATATCGGTGAGGCGAATTTAGAGAACATCTTAAAAGTTACATACTTCAAGACATACGGCACTGTCGTGAAATGTGGCACTCTGTGGTGCTCTGAGAGCACTAAAGTCATGAATGAGAATTTCGGGCAGCCATCATTTTTATCATGTGGAAATTGATGTGAATAGCAGGAATTTCTAGATTGCACTAAATAGCTTTATGTTTCGTGATGCAAGCAGTTGCATACCCAAGAATCGTAACTGCTTAGTTTTTGCTGGTGATCATGCACAAAGTCTATTTGCGCAGACACCAGTAGCATGGTAGATGAATATATTACAGGTAAGAACTGGATGCTTCCTTCCGATTCCGTACAAATTTACATTTTATGACAAAAAATATACGCATGTAAAAATAAACAAGACTGAATAAAGGTATAGTGAGCCAGCAGAATCGCATGAAAGAAATTTTGCTGACAGTTATTCTCGACTGGCTAGCCATGGTCACATTACTAATGCAGGCAGATCATAAGAAGCCAACAAGCACTGACACCAAGGACAACATAGGGGAAATTACTTGTGCTTAAAGATTAAAGAAACGATAAATTGATGGAAATGAAAGTGGATGAAAAAACTTGCCGCAGGTGGTGAACGATCCCACAACCTTCGTGGGATCGTTCCCCACCTGCAGCAAGTTATTTTTTCATCCACTTTCATTTCCAGTAATTTATCCTTCCTTTAATTCAGTTAGTAAGTACAAGTAATTTCCACTATGTTGTCCTTGGTGTCAGTGTTTGTTGGCTTCTTATGACATGACGAATAAAAATCGGGCCCCTCAGTTAACCCCCTTTTTCTTGTTTAATGCAGCCACAGTAAGCCAAAGGAAAGCTTGCCGTTGCTTTGTAGATCCACCCTAGTTCACTATGTCATTCGTGTCACCCATTTTGTCACGTGCCTTCAGTTTAATGCAAACAAAATTTATTAATAGTACCAGCATAACCTGCCTAGGAGGTTCTAGCTTTAGGTTCTATCCTCTTGTTGATTCCACGAACAGTCAGCGTCGAATAATAAGCCTTAAACTGATTGTGCCAGCAAAATATACCTGCTATGTGTTTTTCCAGTACCCTTTCATCTAGCTGTAAACATAATACCACCAATCATTCCTGGGTGTAGGATACTGGATGCTTTAAGAGGCCATTTCACAGATCTTCATTGAACTGACCACAGTTCCACTCATCAACTGAACCATTTTCAGCTATGCTGCCACATTATGGAAAGAGGCGTCTCATCTCTTCTCATTCTTTAGCATGTTCATGGCCACAGTGCATTGCGCTTGAGAATTCAGCTGCTATGACAACATAAAGGTGCCTATTGGCTGTCGTGAGAATATTCTACAGACAAATTCTCACAAATATGTCAGCATTAGTTATGTGATCGAAGCCACCCAATGAGGACAAACTGCTGGCAAAAATTTTCAGTTGACTCAGCTGGCAGAACATCTGCTCCCTATATTAGCCTACTGTCTTGGTCAGTGTGCTACATTTTTATTTTGGCATAAATTTACTACCCATTCAGATAAGATATTGTCAAACCATCCAGTTTAGAACCATACACATGGACACTTCTTTATTTTATCATATTCTGGAAATGATACCCAAGTCCAGCTTAGATTAACATGAGCTTATGTTGGCAATTGACTTGCTGCATGTGAAAAAAATTAATTGTGTAACTAATAGGAATGAGTCCTGTACAATATATAATACATATGTCTTGATTGTATAAGTTGTGCTGGTCATCTGAAGCACACAGTAACGTGTAAATACAAAATGAATGCAGACTTCGCATTTACATGCATGTGTGTGTAAATAAAACAGCACTTCTACCAAGACATGTCGCAATAACTAGACCCCATCAAAAAATATTCTATAGAGTATTCAGCTGGTCTTATTTAAATTTTATCATGTGGGCTAGTTACAATAGTATGCAAAGCAATTTATGGACTGTATCCGCTGCATGTGAGAATGCATATTTAGAAAAGACCAATGACAGTATCTGAGGCAGCAGCTTTTTATTTAGCCCTCGTCATAACTTATTGGAATGGTCTTGTTGATTATGCGATCTAAACAGCTCAAAGTGTTGTGTTTAGGATACCAGCATTGAAATGCTGAATGCAGCTACACACTTTGTATACTAGTGAGATTAATTCCACTGCTCATCATTCTGCCACGTGTTGTTCTTCAGTCATACATGGTGAATGCATTTGGTCCCATGAGTTCTAGGCTCATTCTCACGTGGGCTTTTTGATCAAGTGAAATCTCCCTCAACAGTCAATTTAGTGGAAAGCCACCACTGAACCGATAATTCTAAGACTGATTCTTGCACGCTGTTGGCCAATCAGATTACGTGCTGGAGCTGTGTGTTATACATCACTTCAGCTACACCAATAATCGCACAGCTTAACCCGCCGCATGTACTTAAGTCACTGACAGAGGCAGATGAAGATGTTTCACTTATGCAACCGTCACTCATCACTCGAAATGTGAATGACCCAAACCTTCGTGAGCATATCAGTCACAACCATTCAACAGTACAGGGGGAACTAAGCTTTAGAATACTGGTTTGTCGCGAAGCTCTCGCCTGCATGTTCCTTGTCTACATGTAATAGGCTTCCTATTTCATGAATTCACAGCACTCGCAACATTTACTGCACTAATAAAGGCACAGCACACATGCCACTACTGAAAGCGGTACCTGTACATGTAGAGCAGAGAGAACTTATGGGTAAGTTAAAAATATACAGGTAAAAATGTGTTGAACAAAGTATTTTCACATAAGAAGATATACCACTGGCAATATATGTACATTCAGAACATGCCATGAGTACCATGTGTAAAAAATGGAGACGTGTGGTGCCGAAAACCTGCTTGCCTTTTGATTAATGACGTAAAGAAATATTCCAGTCCAGACTTTTGTCTTCTGTGTCAGAGGGTAGGACATCAAAGGAAAGGTACAAAATGGATGTTGCATCTAATAGTCCATTATTAATGTGCTACTCAAGTTGCAATAAGCATAGCTATCAGTATGCAAAGGACTGGACTAGTAACCATTAGACCAGTAACTATATGTATGCCTGGCACTTTAGAAATCTTTCACACTGATCATTCTAAGGTATAAATGAGAAATACATGCTGTTTTCAGCTATAAATTGTGCATACATATATTTGAGCTGCAGCACAAAGACCTGATGTAACAAAAAAATAGGTACACCTGATAGTTATGTTGCTTTTCATGGTGTCTCTGTTTACTTAAAACAGTTTCGAATTTACAGATTTCTGCACATGTTTATAGCTAAAAACCACATAGGGAACCATAGAATATTACCCGCATTGCAACTGGGAGGTCACAACACAAGTATTTGTGTTGTCCTTCCTATCCATCGATGTGGTCTTGCACTGTAAGTGTAAAATGTCACACCAGCAAAGCTGAGCACCAACCCTTACATTTCAAAGGCTTTTTTGAATGCTAAGCAGTTATGGTTATAATCATATTCTCACAGCAAATGTGCACCACCTTCATTTCGTAGTGATGGAAAGAGATTTTTGTGCATAGCCAAGCTGTTCTAGCACAGGGTTCGCACAGGTCCTTGAAAACCTTGAAAACCCTTGAATTTGAAAATGTGATTTTCAAGGCCTTGAAAACCTTGAAATATTTGGTGGTGCCAGAAAAACCCTTGAATTTCGTGATGATAGTCATTGGCGCCGTTCAGCGTTTGCCCGTTGATCAACTGGCCACATTGAAAGCGAGGGTTGCCTCCCGATCCAAGCCAAGAAAATCCAGTCCAGTTCGGGCGTTCGTTCGTCCTCCATGTCGTTATGTTTTTTTTTGTTCGCTACGGTCGCTTCATTATGCAAAATAGAAGTGAGGCGTGCAGACAGGACACAAGAGTAGAGAAGTGGAGAACACGAACGCCGACTATCAACTGAAGGGAGCACTCAGGCGAAAACTAGCACTAATCCTTACCAACTAGCACTAACACTTCTATTTTGCATAATGAATCCTTACCAACTAGCTCAGCTTTCTGTCGTTCTACGCTACGGTCGCGCAGTTTTTATAGTTGCCGTCCTCATACCGCTTGTTAATCGCCTCCTGTTGGCTTATTCAGAGCACGTGTATAGCAGCACACGCTGGACGTGGACGTAATTGTGTGTGCGCGCAATGCCCGGGAAGTGCAATTTCCAGCGATTGTGGCTTAGCCATGACGCGTACAAAGACTGGATTGCGCCGGACACCACGAGTTTGCATCGTACTAGATGCAGACCGTGCGGAAAAGTGTTTGACATCTCGACGATGGGAGAGTCTGCGCTGAAGAGCCACAAGAGGAGTTCAAAAGACAGCGCGAGCATGAAGAATGCAGCAGGTAGCTCCATGTTGATCTACGTGACATCACGTGAGTGTGGTGAATCCGTTTGTGTGGTCGAAACGCAGTCCTCGAATTTGAATTCCGCAAGCAAGGCTCACGATTTAATGACAGAAGCGGAAATATTGTGGGCTTTGAAAGTTGTCATGTGTCATTACTCGTACAGCTCATCTGCCCACACAAGCGATCTGTTCCAAGAGAATGTTTCCCGATAGCGAAGTAGCGAAGGTCTTCACATGTGGAGAAAAAGTGCGCGTACCTGGCATGTCATGGTCTTGGACCATTCTTTCTATCATCCATTCACCGGGCGATAGATAAGTGCGACTATTACATCGTTCTGTTTGATGAATCCGCAAATGATTACCTCCATTAGAAGCAGATGGATATACACGTCAGGTACTGGGATGCATCTCAAAAAATAACAACAAGACACTTCACATACGTTTTTATGGGCCACGCGACGGCAGATGACATCGAGGATAAATTGTTGAAGGCACTGGAGCTATTACCACTTGTTAAGATCCTACAAGTGTCCATGGACGGACCGAATGTCAACTTGAAATTTTTCAGAAGCTTTCAGGAGCACCTGCAAAAAAACTATCAAGTACAATGCCTAGATTTAGGCACTTGCGGTCTGCACGTTGTGCACAACGCCTACAGGGCGGGTGTAACTGCCAGCATGTGGGGAGTGGACATTCTGTTGTCTAGTCTATGTTTGTTTGAAGATTCCCCGGCGAGGCAAGAGGACTTTGTAGCAGTGACTGGTCAGGCTGCATTTCCCCTTAAGTACGTTGCCCATCGCTGGGTTGAAAACGTTCCGGTAATTGAACGAGCCCTTTCACTGTGGCCTGGTGTGAGAATTTACATTGAGTCTGCAAGAAAGAAAGAAGTGAACCAGCTGAAATGTGCCTCCTTTCAAAACTTGCTCAGTTTCTCCAGTGACCCACTAGTCCCAGCAAAACTTAACTTTGCCCTTGGAATTGCGCTAATTCTGAAACCTTTCCTGACGGACTATCAGGCAAACCAACCACTTGTGTTTCTTCTGGCAAGGGACCTCGAAACAATTGTCAGGAAGCTTCTCACAAAGTTTGTGAAGTGTTCAGTTCTCTCTGCGTCAGTTGGGACTGCAGGCCTGTTGAAAATCAACATTGAAGACGTGAACAGTCACACACCACTTGAGAAAGTGGACATTGGTTATGCAGCTCAACAAATTTTGAAGAATTCCAAGGTCAGTGCAAAAAATGCGTTTGCACTTAAAATGGAATGCAAGCAGTTCCTTGTTAGTGTGTGTAAAAAGGTTCTTGAGAAGAGTCCTTTAAGATTCCCTTTGGTTAGAGGCCTTTCCTCATTGGATCCCCGTCAAATGTGCACCAAGCCAAACCAGTGCATAGCAGGACTCAAGAATGTTTTGAATGCCCTCATCGCTGCAATAAGGTTGAGCGATCACCAACGAGACTCTTTTCTCTCTGAGTACGCCGAAATGCTGCAGATGGAGAAGCACAAGCTGCGATTGTTTGAAAAAAGCTCTGACAGGCTAGACATTTTTTTCTTAGAACTCCTAAAGTTGAACCCATCCTACGCTGAGCTGTGGACAGTAGTCCAACATTTGCTTGTGCTCAGCCACGGCCAGGCAACTGTGGAAAGAGGATTTAGTGTCAACCGGCAGGTCTGTGTGGAAAACCTGAAAAGTCTGTCATATGTCTCGCAACGCGTTATATGTGACGCCGTTGATAAGGCAGGTGGCATCCTTAACATTCCTGTAACAAAGGAGTTGAGGACCTCTGTTTCAGCTGCAAGGCATCGTTATCATGCATATCTGGAGGCACAGAAGAAGGAGCAACTTGAAGAAGCAACGGAGTCAAAGAGGCGCCTTGTTGAGGAAGAAATTGATACCTTAAAGTGAAAGAAAGCAAGACTTGAAGCAACCGTTGCTGATATTACAGCTTCAGCAGACAACTTGGCTGAGGAAGCAGAAGAGACAGGCGACGTCGTGCACATTGCGAAGTCAAATTGCCTTAGGAAGACGGCAAAAAGCAAGACGGAAGAACTTCTAAACATCAAGCAAGAAATAATCACAAAGCTTCAGGAGCTTTCATGAACGCGTGTTACGACCTGCCTTAGTTTACTATTAAACTAGTCTAGTCTGTAAGTGCGTCTGTTTCTTGGTGTTCAAAAATAAATTTGTTGCAGCGTGTTTTAAAAAAGTTGTGTTACTATAAAGGGTACTAAATTGAGTATTGAAATGAGTCCTTGAAAAAAACTTTTTGGGGCCATGAAAGTCCTTAAAAACCCTTGAATTTGTGCCTTCAACGCCTGTACAAACCCTGTAGCATGCCTGCAGGAGTACAGCAGTGCCTGGTGGCACCATATAGTTCAGGTCTAACAGCGAACAAGTAGTAAAGAAAGTAGCTGATACTTGGGTGACCCATATGTAGGAGGATTACATCATCTAAGCCGCATGCAAAGTTGATTTCAATGTACTGAATTACCACACTCTTGATTTGTCAGGTTATATTACTGTGTGTGTGGGTTACATACCCACACCCACAGTGCTGCAATAAAGTCGGTACAATTGTGATCAATGCGGGAAGGAATTAGATATTATTTGTGATGTGCGGATTTGAATAGTAAATGTGAATGTGTACCCAATTTACCACAATGCATGTTTTCTTGTGGAACAATTTTACCTTTGGCACAGAGGCTCAGCCACTGTGGCCCCTTCATTGCACATTTCTGTGCTCTCTTTCACAGTGTTCATGGGGCTGCCATTTATTTGACTACTTGAGTAGTGACTAGATAATAGAGCACACCAATTTTGTGGATTTACGCAGAACACATTGCACATTAGTCACCAGTAAGTGTCTGTTCATCTCCTTCACACATAAATGAAATGCATACCTGTTTGATTATACATTAGATACTGTACAGCTATCATGAGTAAGTGAATATAAGTATCTTGGAGTTTATTTTTCATCCGCCCTAACTTGGACTAAGCAGCTTGAATACATAACAGTGAGAGTTTGCGAAATGCTGAATTTATTCAAACGTAACTGCACAGACAGCGGCTCCCACAATTAGAGAACTACTTTACTAATGTAAGATCCACATTAGAGTATGTCTGTCCGGTATTGAACCCGCAAACTAAAAACGTTTCCAGTATGCTTGAACTCGTTCAAAACCACGCAGCTCAGTTTCTTTCTAATAATCATAACTTATAGTGTAAGGATGGGCTAGGATGGCAATTCTTAAGCCAGCACAGGAAAAAACATCCGATTAGAGATGCTTTTCAAAATTTATTGTAGCGTGGTTAAACTAGACAGGGAAACATATCTTTTTCCCCCTCATTTTACATCTTGAAGACATGATCATCAGTGGAAAATAGGAGAAATTAATTGTAGAATGAATATCTTTCATAGCTCATTTTTTCCATACATCGTCAGTCAATGGAATCAACTGCCACAACAAAGTATTGAATGCCAAACTGAAGTGTTGTTTTGAGCTTTGTTGTTGGATGTATAACGGCATGCGCAGTTTCAAATAAAATACAGGCACTGCCAACTGTTTATGTTATGCTATGCATTTTTTCATTTTCTTCAAATACAGCTGTGTATTAGCTAGCTAGGTTGTTACTACATAACATGCAACGCATGCCCAATTCGCTCAAATAACCTGAATAGAGCTTACAATAGTTCACTGATCCTGTGCGACCTTATTTTTATATAGAGAAGAAAATGAATCAAAATAGAACACGCATGTATGATGCTGACATCATCAAACGGTCCCAAGTCGATCATCCTTGTTTGCTGTCATGGCTGAGAGAAGGAGCATGCCTGTTATGATACTGATTAATTTTTGTGCACTTTAGTAATGTGTCATACATTGTTTAAATGCTTTTCTAAGTAGTAAAAAGGCAACATTTTGGCCACCCAGGCTGGCGAGAAAGAATAATTATTTGATTTCCCTCGAAATAAGGTTTCTTATCAGTAATATAGATTATTATTTTCTCTCATATAAATACTCTCCTTCAAAAGATTTGATGAGTATATATCTGCATAATTAAACCATTACACATGCATACTGCTTTCATGGCAGTCATAATGAATTGTACGCTCACTGCTTGACTTTCACTTTCTTGCTTTTGTTAACCGCTTATGCACGACATATTTACACACGGTAAGAACTCCAATCATGGTTGAGCACACCTTTTATTTTTCTGCTTCAGTTAAGGTTCTATTTTGTTTAGAAAGTTTACAAGCAGTAAGCTCTCAATTTCAAAAAGGCTTGTTTTATGTCATGCTTCGTCTTTGATAGTTTTATATATATGCAAAAAAAAGGAAAAGACATTAGGAGAGTAAAAGAAAAAGCATGAACAAGCAAATATAGGAAAATCAGAAAGCTGTGCTCGAAGCCACACACACGTGCTCAGTCATGCGTGTGCTGCGTGTTCTTGCAAGCTGTCACTAGCACAACTACAGAAACTGCACCATCGTGCCGAACACAACCGAGTGTAGATAGCAATATATGGTGATTCTCGGACAAATGACTTTTGGCGATACTATCACTTTTGTCCGACGTAGAACATGGCACGTTAGATGATGCGATAGGTTTTGCTTAACCAGCCAATGCAGCGCGCACTGGAAGTGGTCATCCGAGGATGCATGCCATGTTGTGACATGATGCGACTAGAATATATTTTTAAAAGGTGGCACAGATAACATGACTGTGCAGTGTTTTGAACAAGGATGACCGCGCCAACGCAGCACATGCGGCTGCAGAACAAAAAGCAACAGCCTAGAGTTGCATTTTCACCACGACGTGGAAACTAGAACTCACATCTACAAAAATATGCCAGTGTCATCTGCTGTGAAAGGTATTTGCCAACCTTGAACACCTTTTGCTCAGCTGAATGGTTGCCAGCTGTCAACACACCGTGTCGCCCAATCCGAGTGCGTGTGCTATTCGCTCGTACGGATTCAGCTACAGTACACTGTAAATCATACGTTTCATTTTTTGGCCTTCACTGAGACCTGGTACTCATGTGCGTTCGATGTAGTATTTTTCGAAGGATACAAACATGAAGGTGTGTATAGACCGAATCGCCGGGGTGGTGGAGTGTCACTATATATCAAAGAAGGTATCTTATATGAGGTGGTTCCTGAATTTTGTTGTGTTAGCGCACATTATGAATATGTTGCTCTTCGTTGTGTAACATCTCCGATTGCCTCAGTGTATCGCCCCCCATCAGAAGATACTCAAGATTTTTTTGAATTTATAACAACAGTTTTTGAATATTCGTCCTTAAGAAATTTGTGTATTGTCCTTGTTGGTGATTTTAATATTGATCTGCTATTACTTAGCCCACATAGTAGACAATTTTTAGATGTCATTGAGTCATTCTTGTGCACAAACTTAATAGGATTACCTACCAGAATAACAACTGTAAGTGAAACTCTACTAGACCTATGTATAACTAACCATGATAGAAATGTCGTCAATGCTGGTGTGCTAACAACTGACCTGAGCGATCATTTATCAGTGTTTTATTTTTTCCCTACAACAAAAAAAAGAAAAAGATGATAACGATGCTCCTGTAGCATATCGCTCCTTCAATACCGATGCCATGTCGACATTTCATGCTAGTATTGAAAATATTGACTGGAGTGATGTGTACAGTGACCAACATGCTAACGTATCGTATGAACTGTTCCTACAACATGTAAAGAACTGCTATGATGCTGCCTTCCCACTGCAACACTACAAAAGGCACAGCAAGTCCAGGAAACCATGGATTAACAGAGATCTTTATAATAGAATTAGAGAATGAGATAAACTATACCATAACTTCATTAGACTAAAAGACATATCTCTATTACATGAGTACAAAAAAGTTCGCAACAAATTAAACTCAGATTTGAAGAGAGCTCGCATTCAATATTATCAGGCAAGGTTTGCTGGTGTCTGCTGTAACACCAGGAAAGCTTGGAACTCGGCACGTCTGCTCATAGGGAAAACAAAGGCTAGCCTTCCTATGAAAAAAAATGGGGTTTTACGTGCCAAAACCACTTTCTGATTATGAGGCACGCCGTAGTGGAGGACTCCGGAAATTTCGACCACCTGGGGTTCTTTAACGTGCGCCTAAATCTAAGTACATGGGTGTTTTCGCATTTCGCCCCCATTGAAATGCGGTCGCCGTGGCCGGGATTCGATCCCGCGACCTCGTGCTCAGCAGCCCAACACCATAGCCACTGAGCAACCACGGCGGGTAGCCTTCCTATGACACTAACCATTGACGGCGTTGAGTTCACTGAAGCCGACCTAGCGGACAAATTCAATAGTCATTTTCTAACTTCTGGTGCAGCAGGTCAGGCAAATAATACAACAAATGACTGTGAACAATACATTTATTCTTCCTGCGCGCAATCTATTTTCTTGACTCCATGTAGTGAATTAGAAATAATTACATATCTGATATTGTTAAATAAAAATACTGCTGCTGGCTATGACGACATTAAGGCTGACCTAATTAAACATGTTGCTGAATTACTGTGTGGCCCACTTCAGCACATCTGCAATCAAGCTTGCACCACGGGTACTTTTCCTGAAGGCATGAAGATAGCCAGAGTGGTAGTAATTCACAAAGGTGGCTCCCATAATGACTTCAATAACTATCGGCCTATATCTGCGTTACCTTTATTTTCTAAAGTTTTAGAATATACATTAAAATCACGATTAATGAAGTTTATTGGCGACCACCACATGCTTTCCAAGCAGCAATTTGGCTTCCGTGAAAAGAAATCAACCAAAACGGCGCTCTTAGATATTAAAGAACAATTAGTTAATAATATTTATAATAAGCAATTCATTCTTGGTTTATTTCTCAACTTTAATAAGGCGTTCGATTCTATTAAGCATCCCATTTTGTTTCGCAATCTCCCACACTACGGTGTTAGAGGTTTGGTATTAAATCTGATACGCAGTTATCTATCCAACAGGGTGCAATTCACGAGCCTGAATGGTTACCATTCCCAATTACAGCCGATAAAATATGGCGTACCGCAAGGCTCTATCCTTGGACCATTATTTTTTATTCTTTATGTAAATGATCTTGTGAACATACCGCAAACCCCTGACATAGTTCTCTATGCAGACGACACAAGTATTTTTTTTACAGGTAAACACTTATTTGATCTTGAAAAGGCAGCTAATACATGGTTAAATAATTTATCGAACTGGTTGCCTTGTAATCAACTTAAACTAAATGTAACACCACATGTAAACAAGATACATGCAAATATGTGCAGGTCAATTTCTATATTGTATAATACCAGAACCTTGGTGCCAAAATGGTTAAAACTACAGCTATACTATGCCCTTGTTCATTCACATATACACTATTGTCTACTAATCTGGGGTACAACTACTAAGACAAATTTAAATAGGCTAATAATCCTACAAAAAAGCTGTGCTTTGCATAGAAAACCTTCAACTTAGTGACCACACTGCACCATACTTTTCCAAGCTAAACATACTCACAATAGATTCTCTATTCCAATTAAGGCTTGCTATGTATACACATAGGGAAATTCTGCATGACCCAAATACCCTGTCCACATTTTTGTCATCCGACAACTCGCAATATCACCTTAGGCATAACAGACTTAGAACACCTATGTTTAGAACCAAATATGGTACTCAGACACTCGCCTACATAATACCTAATTTCCTCAATAATAATTCAGAAATCGCTAGTATGATTCAGGAATGTAGATCTGCTTATAGTCTAAAGAAAAAGGTTAGGAATTATCTTATGCTAAGTTCCTAATGGTACTTAACTGTCCTTACGGTCTCGATAACTTTTCTTTTTATTTTAGTCGTTTTTTCTCTTACATTTTTTCTCCTATTTGCTATATAATGTTTTGTAACACACATACGTATTATTTGCTTGTTTAAATATTTCCATGTTCTCGCGCATTACTGATGATATATTGTGTATAAAGTGTAACAATCTTACTTCTTTGTATACTTGATTGCTTGCCGCATACATTTTGTTCTTTTTCTTGTTTCTACATTGTTCCACTGTATATTCATGATGTTCCACCCCTTGAGCATTGTACAGGTAGGGGGGCCTTTGTCAGGCAGTTGCATCTGCCTTTAGCCCCTACATCCCAGACAATGTATTGTCTAAATAAAGCATTCATTCATTCATTCATTCATTCAGCGTACACCAAATTTTGCGACAAGATCTGCCCTGCAGGCGTCCGCCCCAGTCCGCATGTAGGCGGGCGGTTTGAGAATGTTTTGGCCATTAAATGTGTAGGGACTGTGATGTATTGCGCAGGCACCACTATGCAACCACTAAAGAGTGGCGCCATTGAAATAAAACTAATTAACTAAATAAATAAAGTCAAAGAAACTAGCAGGAAACGAGAAATGGTGCTTAGCCTCGCCGTCCAACGAATCTATCTTTCACGATGTTTTTTTCTTTTTCTTTTTTAAAAGCAGGGTATTACGCAGTACGTGCTCCGTCACGAAAATGTGGAAGTGCGCGTGTGGCTGCACGCACAGAAGATATGCTTTGTTCCGAAGCTCCAGTTCAAAAATAAAAATAAAATAAAATAAATGCTGCCAAAAGTAATCTATTAGCTTACATTGTTTCTTAGGCAGCCTATAAATTACTTTCCTCGCACTGCCCTTTAGCATGTAAACGGGGGAATTTAGCTAAGTGTTTTCGTCAATCTACAGTAAGCCTGTCAGCATGAGGAAAGTTGCTTAGAAGTGGCCCAACGCAAGCTTGAGGGTTTCCTAGACCAACGCACGCCCCTCTGCCATCAAGTGTGTAAAAACGACTCCGCTTTCTTAGTGAAGACAGTAAATTTATAGGGACGTTCAATGTAAATGCTGAAGACTACAGGAACATCCGTCTTTGCTGCTGTAAAGTGGTTTAATTAAAAAACACTTAGTGAATGTGCAGCTGCCTTTGAAATGAAGTCGCGGACCGAATTTAACCATTGTTCAAATTTTAACCTGTGAAAAATGTGGTTTTGCTCTGCCTGAAACGTGAGAAAAAATAGCGACACATCGGTGACTTGCGCTCGGTTTCTGATATTAGAAATCGGTCGTTTCCAAACGGCCAAGTGAAGAGCGCATCTTAATTGACGGCTGAATGTGCTGTTACTCTTGAAAATGCAAAAACGTGTCGCATGCCGATTTGTGAAGTCATGGCACAAAAACTTGTGTTTCCGCACCAACTCGTTATGCAAATATAGTTTAGACGATCGCAGGTAATGCGAACATAATGTGACGATATATGCTTCTACGCAAGCATGACTAGAAGGCAAACACGCTCAGAAAGCGCGTGTCTGAGGTGTTCACGAGCGGTGACGAGACAGCGGCTTTTCCTTTTCGCGCTCGATTCCCGACGTCTCATTTTTCCGCTGTCAACCACGCTGCGACTGCACGTAGGTGCTGATGGTTAAATAGACAACAAACTGCAAGCCGGAGCTGGAAACTGCAAATGCGGAGCGGGGAGGTGCGGAACACGGCGAAATGCCCCGTCGCCCCGCAGGTTGGCACCTTTGGCAGCACAGAAGCGACAAGAGAGCGGGCTCAGCTGAGAGAGAGGCCAACGAGCGCACCTCGTGGAAAATTTCTCTTTTGCATCTTCACGAAAATTTTTAACTGGTCGCGACAACAGACTTCGTTCGCTTTCTGGGTGTACCTTTTGCGCATGCGCGAGTCGCCCTTCCACGGGCTGTAAACTACTACTTCGGGAGGCCGAAAGTGCCTCCGCTCATAAGGAGCCGAGGAAGGCCACTTGATTTATTATTCACGGCGGTCGATAAAGGCACGCAAGCCCGGAGCAATTGGGTAACCTCGGTCTCGCTCTCCTCCCACGCAGGCACACGCCGCGGCCGCCGAGCATTCTTCCGCAAACGTTCGAAATCCAATTAGGCGCGAAAGAAGGCGCCCGCGGCGCGTAACAGCAGGCCTCGCGCCTCCGGAGGTGCGCGCTTCCACGCCACGGAACCACAACGCGTACACCACGGTTCCTTGACCGGCCGCCCCTCATCGACGTCGAGCGGCGCTTCTTCCTCGGGCGAAGTAGCCTGCGTCCGCCTGAGCACACCGCGCCAGCGTCGCCAGCGCGACGCGCTCGAGAGATCACACGCACTGACGGAGGCCTTGCGCCCATTTATTGGAGCGGACAGTGGTGCCGGCGGGCCTGCACTCCCGACGGCGGCCGCACTGATGTGGGAACCGGGCCGCTTCAGCTTCGAGCAGAGCTGCAGATTAGCGGACGCAAGAGGCGTGCGTTACGCTTGCGTACGCAAGCCGCTTGGCTCCCTTAATCTAAATCCCTTTAAGAACGTCCGGCCGCGCCCCTATCGAGCGAAGTTTGGTCAGCGTTCCTGGGTCACAAGTCCGAAAAATGGCACCTATGGCGAGCTTGAAGGCCTGCCTATAAGGTGTTTCAGCAAACACTTTCAAATTTTTTTAGAGGTTGCCTGTGGCAGATAGCTCAATTCTCGTTCATGAGCCGGTCTAATTGAAGCGGCGAACACTACTTGCACAGAAAATTGAAATGCAAGATCAGCTAACTAACAATTCACTAATTAGCTTTTTAGCTAATTACTTATGACCCATATTGCAATTTACAAATTCTAGCAGTTGACTTCGCAAGGCGGATCCACTCGGACGAATTCTCAGGACGACACCAGTTTCGATATATAAATTCCCGAACTTCGCGGAGAAATGCATTAGCGTTCCAGTTACCCCAGTTGAAAAAGACAACAGGAATTCCTGTCGCAACTACAGAAATTTCTGTTGTACAACAGGATTTTTCTGTAGTAACTACAGATTCCTGATGGAGCGACAGACTTTTCAGATGTACAACAGACATTTGTTGTTGCTACTACAGAAGTACAGTCTGTCGTATGTCTGTTGTTACAACAGAAAGCTGAAGCTCTACAACAGATTTTTGTAGTACTACAGAAAGATTTGTCATCACTACAGGCACCCTGTTGTCCCAACAGAAATACTCCTGAAGTAACCCGAAAAACTTCTGTAGTGCTACAGAGAGCTGTTGAAATACTACAGAAACCTATTGTGGCAACAGGCCCCCAATTGTCACAACAGAAGTGTTCCTGATGTAATGCGACCAACTTCTGTTGTACTACAGAGAACTGTTCCACAACGGAAACCTATCGCCGCAACATATACCCAATGATGACAACAGAAGTGCACTGAAATTGTGTGATGCGACAAGCTTCTGTAGTGCCCGGTTCAAAAAGACAAAAGGAATTCCTGTCGCAACTACAGAAATTCTGTTGTACGACAGAAGTTGTTGACATTTCTTAATTGGGAGACATTTCTGACGTTACGACAGAAATTCTGATTTCGCAACAGAATCATTCTGTCGCGACAACAAGAGTTCTGAAGTCGGAACAACAGCTTTATATCCTGACAGCGACTCCGACGTTACGACACCAATTCTGACGTCGCAGCAGAAACATTCGGTCGCGACGGCCAAGAGTTCCGAAGTCGCAACAGAAGCGCTTCCCGTCGCGGTCCTTTAAAATTGTATGTTTTTGCATCGGTAGTGTACACTGTACTTTTCTCCTGCGCGGTATTCAGTCGCGCTTCTCTGAAGCCGGCAATGCTGACACCGATGGCACCGACACCGGTATTAAAGTCGACGTGGCGAATAGTTATAATTGTGCCGTGACGACGCGGCACCAGCAACGCCCTACCGGCCTCCTCAAAATCGGCCGCTGATCAAAATCATACCATCTGCGGGAATGGCTGCGTATCCGTTTTTTTTTTGGTAAGATGTGGCACACAGGCCTGTGGACTTACATGTGCTGTTACACTGACACATTAGTTAATTTCCCAGGAATATTTCACAAGCTTATGCGAAGCGGAAAAGAAGATTTCGGTTGTTCCACAAAGTTGCGTGAAAAGCTGTCTCGCTCGGGTCTCATTAATCTGATACAGTGCTGCCGTGAGAAGCCAGTATGCTGTCAGAAAGAACTCTCATCCACGAATGTTTATGTAGCTATTTTGCATTGAACACACGAATTATATGCGCGCTCAAAAGTGTAAAGAACGAGAGACAACTGTCGAAACTAGCAGTAATAACCCTAAAAGTCAACGTTGTCTATTTCTGAATTTCTTATTTAATATGGATATCGTACATCAAAATCGATGTTCTAGCACTGCACGATGTACTTGTCGATGGTACGAACACTCTTGCTCTTCTAGAGATGCGGCACTTGACGCGGTGGAGTGATAGCGGATCTTGGCTCTCAAAATGCAAATGTAAACATCAGTGCATCAGCACGTCGTACTATTCACATGGCCAAAACGTACACTCGAAGAGCATGTCAGGGGTGGTGCAGTGGTAAGATGCTGGGCTAGGAATCGAGAGGTCGCATGTTCGAATCCTGGGCAAAGACGTTTTTTTTAAATTTTTTTTTACTCTTATGTTTTTCTTTTTTGTGCTAACAAATTTACATAATCTTACGGACATCTCTGTCAATTTTTATTTAAATATTGATCAAGAACTACAGAACTTTCTACTACAGGACGTCACACTACAGGCAACAGAACTACAGGCAACAGAACTACAGACAACAGAACTACAGACAACAGAACTACAGAAACAACGTCCCAAAATACAACAGACTGGTAAAATTTCCTGTTGTGTTTTTCAACTGGGACTTGTGTGCTACAGTGCACGAAACGAAGTTTTGTTAACGAATTAACTGGAACGCCGACCGATTCCTCGGCAACGTTCGGGAATTTATATCTAGAAACTGGTGCAATCTTGAAAATTCGTTCCAAGTGGATCCCCGCCTCGCGAACTCCACGGCTAGAATTTGTCAATTGCAATATGGGCCATAGTATAACTAGTTGAACACTTAATTCGTGAATTTTTATCAATTAGTTCATTTTGGATCTAAATTTTTTGCGCAAGTATAGTACGCCGCTTCGAGTAGACCAGCTCATGAAGTAGAATTGTGACATCTGCCACAGGCAACCTTTAACGACTTTTGAAAGTGTTCGCTGAAACACCCTGTATACACACTTCGTTACTCTCTGTACACTGACAACTTGTAGGTCATACTAATGCAAATGGCACACTGTCGCGTTATTAGAATTACATATAGTTCATGCCCCCCTTACAGTACCCATGACGGATTATCCGTTACTGTCAGCGCATTTTGTTCAGCGACTATTCCCACACTATAGTGTGTTGCATTTGGAGGCGATCCCACCGCTAGCAACCAGTTGTAGGAGTTGAGGAGGACGTCGGGATGAAAAACTTGGGAGGTTTATTTACATTATTTACAGTGAGAGTCAATTAACAGTCTTAGAGTCATTACGGGCCGGCAGCAACTCGGACGCTGCGGCCCGTCGCAAGAAGTTCGAAAGAGATGAATCAAGGAATGCTCTAGGAATGCTCTCGATCGGTCTGCGTCTTTTAAGCCCTTCAGTGTCTCGATGACACGTCACGTTCGGCCAATGGGAGAGCCTGCTCAGGTGACGCCACCTTCGGCCAATCGGCGAGGGCTTACTTCTCCCTGCGGTCTTGCCTTGCTGACTTGCAATGCGCCGTCACAACAGATGGATGGGGGCGACGCTGCCAGGTTTTCACGGCGCATTACAGCCGTCTTGCTTCGGGACCCACTTTACCCGCAACAGTGCCAGGCTCTCGCTTCACTTTCGGGAAGAGTCAAGCAGTGAATAGCTCCACCGGCGGCACACGATGTGGGGGCCGCCAACTTGCTTGCACGTGCCGCGCCTCAGGAATGTGGTATCCGTGCTTCTGCGCTCCTTAATTAGCTGTGGTGCGATTCGATGTGGTCTGGTGAACTCGAAGTAGGCTCAGGAAACGGTCCCGTATCTAACAAGTGGCAACCAAAAGAAAACAGGTAACGTCCGCACTTACCAAGTTGTTCTAACGAGTCCCCAAGCTGTTCATGCCCTGTCTCATTATACTTGTAGGATTAGGAAACATCTTTTTCTTTTATCGTGGGCACGATGACATACGTTATGCATAATGTCACGCGTAAACACTTTAAAGTAACACACGTAAAACTAACACGACTACACGAAGGCATATTTCGCTTCTACATGTGAGGAACCAGATGACCTTACGCATCGGATCCGCGCATCCCAAGCGTTGACCACACTTACAAGCGAATACCAGCACAACATAGAAACCCAGCGTGGCATGTTCTCGCGTTACCACTCCCTGAAAGAAATATGCGTCGAGCTGAAGCACTCTTACGGCTACGGCAGCGTTCCTCGGCCCATCGCGCCTAAATATGCGGGCAGTTTGTGGCGAACGCTCAGAATAACAGCGGAGTAAACTGCCAACGACTCAAGGAGTGTCCAACCCTTGCGAAGCAAATTAATAAACACAACGCGTAACGACTGGAACGGGCCATTACGTTTGAGGAGCAAGCATAGCAGCACCGCGGGTTTTGGTTCTCCCACACTCCAAGTGAGCCAGACAGCGATGGCTAGACTACCGCGGTGTCCAAAACACTGGAACGGAACACCGAGTTTAATCTCTCTCGTGCCACTGCAGGCAAACGCCGAGGTGCACAGCTGCCGCGGGGCCGGCTGTTTATGTAACATTTGACCGCGACGCGCGCTGTTAGATATGGAGCTGTTTCCTGCGATTACTTCGAGTTCCCCAAACCACTTTGAAACGCAGCACAGCTAATTGAGGAATGCAGAAGCAGGAAAGCACATTCCAGAGGAGCGGCCGAGCAAACAAGTTTAAGGCAACAAGTTCACGTGCCAACAAGTTCGTGCGCCGCCGGGATTAGCAGGTGGGCCTCCGACAATGGAGCATGAGCAGCCCTCCCCTTCTCCTCGTTAGAAGTGCATTGCCAGTCTGCGAGGCAAGACCACAGAGAGCCGCCAGGTGTGATACCGCGACACGGGCGCCTACCATTGGCTGAAAGTGGCGTCATTGGAGCGGACTCTCCCATTGGTCAAACATGACGTGACTTACAGTGCTCGAAGGGTTTATAAGAAGCCTTCCAGAGAGACCTGAGGATTCTGGAACATTCCCTGATTCCCTGATTCACCTCTCTCGAACTTCTTGCCGCGGGCCGCAGCGTCCGAGTTGCTGCCGGCCCGTAATGTCTGTACGAATGTTACTTGTCGCTCACCTCCTTGTACATAATGTAGAATAAACCTCCTCCCAAGTTGTGGTTTCCATCCCGGAGTCCGTCCCTCAACCCCTACATCTGGTTGGCAGCGGTAGGATCGCCTCCGAATGCATCAGCTGGTGGCAGCGCTACGGATAAACCTTCGTCGAGAGAGATCCTAAGGAACCGGGAAGACCGAAGAAGAGAGAGCCTTCGTCGAAAGAGGTCCGAAGAAACTGGGAGTAGCGAAGAAGGAGCGAGCCTTCGACCCAGGGAGTCCGGAGGAGCCGGGAACAGCGGACGAATGAACCGGATGGCAGGGTGCTGCAACCGTAAGTGAGCGCGTGGTTTTTTTCCTTATGATTCGCCAGACTCAAAGGTTGTGTGTTCAATTATGATAGTTCTGGGAATCGGGAGTTTGATGCACTGTGTATTTGCACAAATTAATTAAGGAAAACAGTTTTAACCACCTGTCGGGGCAGCTGCCATGGATCTTAGAAGGTTGACGAGGTTAGACTTGTTGTTGGTGTGCGACGATTTGGGAGTTGAGGCGGACGAACGGATGAAAACGCCAGCTATCATAAAGGCGATTAACGATAGTGGCAATGATGACAAAAGCATTGAGCTTGCTTGGGAGGTGATACAGGAGCCACGGGAGCGTGTGCGTCGTGTACGTTTGCGAGAGCGCCGTGAACTTAGGAGTGAGCGTCAGCGTGAAGAACGCGAGAATGAACGGAAGCATGAGCTTCAAGAACTTACTCTTAGGTGTGAGCGTCACGGACGTGAGAATGAACGCGAACGTGAGCGAGAGGAAAAGTATGAGAGAGAGAAGGCAGCACTGATCAAAGAGATACAGTATTGTGACCAGTTATTGGCACAGAGACAACGGCTGTCTGAGAATTCTGTAGGTAGTACAGAGCGAAAGAATGAGGAAGCATCTAGCAGATTTTCGCCAGAAGCCGACGAAAAGTGTAGTGCCTGTGAGATTAGCTGCAGATTCATAAGTGAAGGGGAAAGGCTAGCCGCTAACGATGCCTTAGTGGCAACAGAGGCCGTTAAAGGCCGCAAGGAGAGCGACGAGGTGCTTTGCCAACAGATGACTGTAGAGACAGCTAGGCCAGCTGCGAACAAATTGGCACAGTTACCGAGCGTGTGCGTCGCTGGTAATGTTAGCGAGGTTGCTAGCGAAGAAAAGGGTACTGTTGACGCGACAGACGCGAGCACCCATGTAGAGCCAGATCTGCGTGCAGAAGTGAAGTGCGAGCTGGACGATGCAGTTGAGAGTAGTTCTCGGGATGGCGAGCTCCGTAGCTCACGAGAGAACAACTGCATTGTTCAGGGATCGGTGCGGCTCTCCGCCAGTCTAGATGGCCTAGATAGGGATGATTCAGTTAATCATTCGGACTGTGCGCGTGAGACAGCGATCGATACCGACGGGCTGTGTGCCGATGCACAGCGTGAGCTGGGCAATGTAGTAGAGGGCAGTTCGCAAGAGTGCGAGTTGTCTTACTCGAGTAAAGCCTGCTGCATTGTGCCAGAGTCGGTTGAGCTGTCCGCCAGTCGAGGCAGAGAGAGTGTTGATTTAAGTGAGAATCACTCAGACTGTGCGGGTAAGAGACCGATCCGGGCCGACGAAATGTGTACCGGCCAGCACGAGGCACGAGAAGGCGACATGAAGGCGAGTGCAAAGAGAAAGCGCCGTAAAATGAAGCGCGGTAAAGACCGAAAGTCGGTAATTAATGTAGCGCCGCCAAAAATGGCGAGAAACCCAAAAGGGCAGGGCGCAAGGAAGAAGGTGCGGTCGTCTAGGACGATGTTGACGCATCCAGAACGTTCGAGCCACCGGTCAAAGGGGGACCGCGAAGAATGTTCTGCACGGACGCGGACAGAGGGCACGAGGCTGTTAAACTCCTCGTCGTTCCGTAGTTCTTTTCATAGCTCAGCGTGCAGTTCGAAGAAACGCAAGGTGGTAGGACGAGACCAGGTGGGGAGTAGCGACGCGGTCAGTCGAGGTCCTGTTGAAAGCGGGACGGGAGGACGCAAATTGGCAGGAGACTGTAACGTCTCGGGGGAGCTGATAGTGAATCAGCCCTTTTGTTGTCTCTCGGCAGCCAGAGTAGCTTTCAGACCACGCCCACCGCGGGTACGACTCAAAAGTGAGTCAGACATAAGCGTTTGGAAAGGGAGGCCAAGAGAGCTTCCGTAGAAGTAAAACGTGTTATTTTGTTTTTATTTTGAGCATCGGAAAGTTTTTCGCGAATTGAGACTAGGATTTCTTTCAATATGTAAAGGTATGAGCTTTGTGTTTTCGTTCGAGAAGCTCGAGATTTGAAAGATGCGTTTTAAGTAAACATGTAGTCTCGCGAGATGTTTATTAATAAGTATATAGACTTTCTTTTGTGTGTGTGAGTAACCTGAGGGTCAAGGTTATTGATGAGAGGCCTATCGTAACGCGCGTGTGTTTTATTTAACCTTCTTTCTTTTTAAGTGTTGAATTTTCTAAGGTTAAGCGCGTAGATTTTCAGTGAGTGCATGAGTTGCACTGAGAGGCGTTCTTAGTTCCTTTAGCGCGTGTCCTGTGTGGACGGAAGGAAGCAGATTTATGACTGGGTTGCTAGTGTGTGTTGATGGCAGCCGTATTCTGACTTCTTTAGTGAACGTGCGTGGAAAGAGTTAGTAGAAGACGCATCATTTTAAGAGTTCTGCGGAGTGTGTAAGTCCCGCAAGTTTAATTGTTCGTTTACGTCACGTGTCCTGTAGGACTTTCAGGAAAGAAACGTGAGTAAGCGTAATGAAGAGTTTGCCTACAACACAAGTACGCGTTTTGTTTAATGACCACAAGGCTAGTGCGCTTGTGATTACGTACTTGTGAGGTTGACCAGATTGTTCAGTGGCACCATTACGTGCGATAAGTACGCCACTGAGATAGATTGGAAACACGCTGTTCGTGTAGTTAGGCCACTTAAGTTATGTTCGGCTGTTTTCATTTGTTGTTTGCATCGTCAACGACCCTTTTTGTTTTGCAACAACAATAGTACTCTGGTCTTGTCGGCAATCGAGGAGAAATGGATAGCTGTTTGGAAGGGTGGTTGGAACTGTTTTGTCAAAATTGGGGAAATAAGAGATCAGGGTTGATTTTGACTCAGTAATAGCCTGGCGAGTCAGGGGTGAAGAGCCTGCGCTTACACGTGGGGCAGCGCTGTGTTGTTTGGTTTGTTTGACGTCTGTTCTCCAGGGCCAAGGATCCCGAAGTTCGTCAAACGAGGCTCGACCCCAGTACCCTGCAGCTTCTATCAGCGTTCCTCATGGCCAGCGAATTGAGTTCACCGGCCATTCAGAACTACCGGGGCGAGGACGAGCTGTTAGATATGGAGCTGTTTCCTGCGATTACTTCGAGTTCCCCAAACCACTTTGAAACGCAGCACAGCTAATTGAGGAATGCAGAAGCAGGAAAGCACATTGCAGAGGAGCGGCCGAGCAAACAAGTTTAAGGCAACAAGTTCACGTGCCAACAAGTTCGTGCGCCGCCGGGATTAGCAGGTGGGCCTCCGACAATGGAGCATGAGCAGCCCTCCCCTTCTCTTCGTTAGAAGTGCATTGCCAGTCTGCGAGGCAAGACCACAGAGAGCCGCCAGGTGTGATACCGCGACACGGGCGCCTACCATTGGCTGAAAGTGGCGTCATTGGAGCGGACTCTCCCATTGGTCAAACATGACGTGACTTACAGTGCTCGAAGGGTTTATAAGAAGCCTTCCAGAGAGACCTGAGGATTCTGGAACATTCCCTGATTCCCTGATTCACCTCTCTCGAACTTCTTGCCGCGGGCCGCAGCGTCCGAGTTGCTGCCGGCCCGTAATGTCTGTACGAATGTTACTTGTCGCTCACCTCCTTGTACATAATGTAGAATAAATCCTCCCAAGTTTGTGGTTTTCATCCCGAAGTCCGTCCCTTCAACCCCTACAGCGCCTCCGTGGGCCGCAACAATATTTCTGCAAGCCGCCGGCGCGCGCTGGGAGCGGCGCTAATGGGCGAGGAAAGAACAGGGGTGGAGCAGGAGGGAAGAGGGGCAACAATCTTGGCACAGCGCCCGCCTCCCGGGTGCGCGCCCACGACGCAGCCACCCGGGCTGCCTGTTTTCCGGCAGCGCGGGGTTCCGCACGGCGGCCGCAGACGGCCCGAACAGGGCGGGGAAGGCGGTGTACGCGGGTGTGGCGCAGTAACCGAGATGAGAAAACGCTTCCGTGTGTACTGTGTATACGACACTGGGTTCCCAGACAGGCGAAACGCGCATGCGAGTGCCAGAACAAAGGCTGCAAGCGCGCGCGCACAATACTCGGATAATTACCAGCGCGATCAAGCCGTCGTCCCCACAATCTCCCGCATCTGGTGCGCATCTCTGCACTCCCGCCGTGACCGACAGCTCCGCACAACTACATGCTTACTCCAGTTTAGGAAACCGTCCACAAATGCTAGCAATGAGTAAAGCAACACCGGATACGTCGCGATTTTAATGGTGACTCAATACGTCTACTTAACGTGCTCGTCGCAATCACTACATTGAAAATAAGAGAGATTACACGTTGCTGCTCTGCAACTTCTGTTCCCGTTCACAATAAATTACGCGCCAGCAAAGCATAATTCGGCTCTTACACGTACCTGACATTTATTTTTATTTTCGCGTAGTCAAGAAGACAATTACACCAATCCTGGTCCTTAGATTGGTAGTTTATACAGCAATGAAAAACGGAGAACTATATCGATCATATGGAACAACGGCAAGCATGGAATATACGAGAGAGAGAGAGAAAGGCACGTTATGTGGCCTTATGCGAATATGTACGGGTAACAAGAAACTCGAAATAAACGGAGAGAAAATATACCCATCCCGCTTTACAAGACGAAGCGCGCCTTTCGGTAGAGCTATATGGCAGAAGGCAGTGCCAAGGCATTCAGGTTGCCTGGAAGACCCCGTGAAATAACGTCTCAAACTGCACCAAAGTATAGCAAGGCTTTCTCGTTCAGGAACAACGCAAACACACAGATACGGAGAGTAGCGCACTTCCGGTCGATGTGCCCCGTTAGCACATACGAGCCCCCGCTTGTCCTGACGGTGCAATCGTATCTGAGCGCATCGCCATCGCCTCAACACCGATGTGATCCGGTTCACACGTACGTGCGTGCGTGCGTATGTATTTAATTGCCACTAGCAGCTGACATGAAAACGTTTTCGTCTACGCGCATAAATACCCAGAATAAGCAGGCTATATCAATCGTACAGTTCCTTGCAATATTGAGGGAAATATATGGCGCCACCGTCTATGTCATTGCTAGTTTCCTATACGCGTGGCACTGTGCCACATTGGGAGTGCCGGCATGTGGGTGTATGAGGTTTTGCATTGTCATGGATGATTAATTAAAGGCACCTTCAAATCTTCATAGAATGTTTTTCATTCACCCGCCACCACATCTTTAAATAGAGCTTACTGTCTTACAGTGCATAAGCCAACAAGGGGGGGAGGGGGGGAGAGAGAAAGAAATGTCCGACGATTATACGATACTCCCTAATGCGAAATTTGAGCGCTGCCCGATGCGTGTTTTCATATCGCGATATATTGAGGCAAATGATTTTAGACCGAAATCACCGAACCGACTGGCCACTGCCGTCAGTGCCTCCGCAGAGGGAGGGGCGCTATATGGGAACGCTGGCATGATGAGCGGCATCGGTGCCAGCTGCGGAAGACGACGAGCGCGATTGCGCCGAGGGACGCCGGTCGACGCTAAACCGCTCAAGAGCTGCATTCCAAATACTACAGACGACAAACTGCCGTATAGCGAGCACAGACCTTGTCGTGTCCTCCAGCTTTAGCCGCCCGGCAGGACTTCTTACATTTCATATATAATTGCACACCCAAGCACTAGTCTTCGTGATTAAAGAAAATGCTTTTGTGTAATAATCTTACAGAAAAAAAATATATTTACGAGCTGTTTCAGTAGAGAATGAACCATTGTGACATGCGCAAGGGTGCTAGCCAGGCGCGTCCTGACGGTTTCCTGGCCCTGCGAGAACTGTTTCGACCCGAATCTATACCACATCCTGGCAATCCACGCATACATACCAGCCGCGGCGCAGCTCCACTTTTCCCTCTATAGGCATTGTAAGCGAGGCTTTCCTTTGCGAACCTCGCAGGGCTTCCGTGACCGTGGGCGCTGCGTGGCTGTTATCTGGCCGAACAGGCCAGCCAGTCACAGCGGAGGACGCGCGCGACATCACAGTGCGAGTCCTTGTGCCACCACCAAATGGCGCTCGCCTCCGCGCTCAGCACATCCTAATGGAACGCGAAGGGATTCACCCTGTGAGAACCATAGGTAACGTATACACCTTCCAGAAGCGCTTGGGTTTAAAGCGGCCGGAAGTGTCAACCGGTCAGCAGCCGTTTAGAATATTCGTGTAAAAGAAGAACAGAAGACAGAGAAGACACGACCGCATCCGTTACGGGCATAGCTGGCAATACAAGGTAGATTTTGAAAGGGGAAAAAAGATTAAGGAGATGTATACAAAATATGTTAGACAGAAAACGCGTATAGTATACCTGATTAAATCAAGCAGGCTAGGTGACTATTTGTCACCGCCCCGTTTTAAAGGGTATGTCATTAAATCATCATCAATCATCACCGCGGCCGTGCGGAAAAAAAAAAAAACCAGAAAGCTCGCCTGCGCGCACCCGCGGCATTGCGTTAGCTTCCCTACGTTGCCTGAGTAAAGCCTTCGGTGCCACATTGTGCAGACATTCAATAAGCACAAACTCGTGTCTCGACTCTTCACGCACTCACACAGAGCTTCGCTGTATATAGATTCCAACTCGTTGGATCGGCTGCATTTTTATTGTAAGGAACTACGATATCACCCGCAAAACAAGAGAGTTTACTTAGAGAAATTCAGAGAGGTAGGTCCGAGCTGGTACGGTCTAACCAGCTATGTCTGCGCTGGGGAAAGGGAAAAGGAAAGATGAATGAAGGATGACGCTGAAATGAACTGCGATGCGAGGATGGTTTCCTACAGATTGGACTGAACTGAAGGCTCTAAGAATGCCGACTGAGACGCGGTGATTGAGACTCCTACTGCGGAGAAAATTAAACGATGGGGCCGCCTAACCTCCCAAAACTGCGCAGAGCGTTGGACAATAAACCCTGCCGACCATTAAGCCCCAAAATACATTGGAGGGCTCCGGACTAACTTTGATCCTAAGGGGATCTGTAACGTGCGCCTGAAGTGCCCCATCGCAATGCCGCCACCGCGGCCGGGAGCCGTGCCTGCGACCTTGTGCTCGAAGGCAGAACGTCACAGCCGCTGAGTCATCGTGGAGAGAGAACACAGGAGGACGCTCTTTAGCGAGCTGCGACACCCCCCCCCCCCCCCCACATGCAGGCACAGCAGAACATCACATACATATACAGCCATTGCTATACAACCATCTACAGCTCAAAGAAAGCACGTATCGCCGGCGTTCTGAATGCAGCGATGTACTACATGTAGGAACGTACATGTACTACATGTACTATGTGTAGGAACGTCCGTATAAAGAAGATGGCATTGCTATCCGTGCAAAGTCTAATTTGCTCATGCGAAGCTCAAGTACAGGAGAAAATACCTGGACCTAAACAGAAAATAAGCCGAATAAAAAAAAAACCACAGAAATCACTTCAGCGAAGACATCGATTGGATGAAACAATCGAGAGCACATGTTAGTCGAGAACCTTGACTCAACGTTAGTGAGGAAAAGCAGCATAATAAATGAAGCGGTCAGAGGGCTTCGGGAAGCATGGAAGGGCTCCGGCGACGAGAACGTGCCAACGAACTTTAAAGGCTAAGGCGTACCCGAGACTTCCGTACGGCCCGCGGCTGCCCGGAACCGAAATGAAATCGATAATGAAAGGTGACGTCCAAATTGTCCTAGCGGTTGAAATGATGCTAAAACGTACAGGCGGAGTGAGAAAGGACAGTTCACTCAAGAAACGTGTGTACATTGCAGCGAAAGGTTCAATAAAGAATGCAGCGATAGTTTGGCCACGTAATGAGAAGTGATAAGTACAGCTACAAAAACACAAGGAAGATTGACTCTAGTAGCATGAAGGCAGGCGAGGTTGACAAAACAAAAACGTAAAATTTCGCAAAAGGCTATCGGGAAACACCTAAGCCGAGAGGGCAATGAAGGACTAAGTGGAAGACAGACCGTGGCTGCGATTGTTCTTTTTAATCATTACGTGTTTGCTTATACGACTATCTTCCCACTTTCTCAATTTTTATCTGTGACACTGAAGAGATGGTGTGTCTTACCAGGCTATAGGTAACCATTCCAGTCGTCGCCTTCCTTAAAAGCAACTGTCCCATGCGGAACGGAACCCGAGACGACGAAATTAGGTAAAAAAAAATTGAAGCTCCGTTGATAATAAACAAAGAAATAGAGATTTGCTTGCCCTACTTGAGAATGGATGTACTGGCGACAACCGGGTAGCATTTTATGCATTTCTTTTCCAGGCGCCGCCCTGAAAACGTTCTGTGGAAACCACAGACGTTCACACATATCGGTCGCTTTGCCAGGAACAGCCGCACAACTCGGTATTTAATTGTTATTTCAACGAACACTTGCATGAATAGTTCAAAGTTTTTT